>NC_089761.1:28425643-28473143 GCF_040412425.1 Macrobrachium rosenbergii | reverse complement strand
GATTTATTCCTAGTACAATTTTACCTTTTCAGATGCAACTAGAACATTGTCTTGCATTTTTAGACTTGAAGTTGAAAAGCTATAATTTTTCTGCCTTTTTATATCTTGCAATAATCTATACCATAAAATAACAGCTATTAAATAATATCTTAAAGAGCTAAATGCATAAAAAATGAGAAAAGTATTCTCTCCCTATATTTAACACTAAGCAAACGCCTATACACTGCCCTATGGAAAAGCCTATACACTCTCTTTCTTTCTTCTTTCTTTAACGTGCTTATTCCCATTTTTGTATGTAAAGCACGATGCCTTTTTTAAGGACTTTTGATTTGGCTTTGGGGTAGACCTCCGGTCTCTGATCGGTTGCCCTGCCTGACATCAGGATTTTGACCCCGGTACGGGATGGTTCATGTATCATACCTGACCCAACGCCCTTTCTTCCCAGCAGCGATAAGTTATTGCGCGGGTATGGCGAGAGTTCGAGACGTGAGATGTTTGTTATGTTTTTGAAGGTGTTGTAGTGGCTTTGTTTTGTGTGTGTATTTAGTCTGTAACATCCATTTGCTTTTTAAGAAACCTATCCGTTGATTACATATATAAATCCCGGGATGTCTACACGGGATAGCAAAGTGTCTGCCTTCTGACTAGTCAGCTGTGGTTTTGAACCTCGCGCCACAGACCCTACGAAGTCCGAAGTGAAGCTACAACTGACTGAGCCACCGAGGCTCTGGAAAAGCCTATACACTACCCTACGCAAAAGCCTATACACTACCTCATCACCTGCTGAGCCCATCAAAAAATAAATAAATAAAATGTAATAATTTATATAACAAAACAAGAACCATTAACTAATATCTTAAAGACCTAATTGCATCAAAAATAAGAAAATAATTCTTTCCATATATTTAACACTAAGCAAAAACCTATACACTGCCCTATGCAAAAGCCTATACACTACCCTATGCAAAAGCCTATACACTACTCTATGCAAAAGCCTATAAACCACCATATCACCTGCTGGACCCATAAAAAAAATTAAAATGCAATAGTTCATATTACAAAACAAGAGCCATTAATAACGTAAAGACCTAAATGCATAAAAAAAATTAGAAAATAATTCTCTCCCTAAATTTAACACTAAGCAAAAGCCTATACACTACCCATCACCTGGTGGGCCCATCAAAAAAAATCAAAATGTAATAATTTATATCACAAAACAAGAACCATTAACTAATATCTTAAAGACCTAAATGCATAAAAAATGAGAAAATAATTCTCTCCCTATATTTAACACTAAGCAAAAGACTATACACTACCCATCACCTGCTGAGCCCATCAAAAAAAAAATTTTTTTCTATTACTTCCTGACAAATTTATATGGAAAAGTTCTTGGACGTCGATTGATGTTAAAACGAAGGCAGGTTGATGGAGGCCAATACCACCGTGGCACACATTATTGATGATGGGGGAATTCTACCACATCATCAATTACTTAAAACTATTAAAGATTGGGGGATCGTTCATTTTTTTCCCCGGTAAACTATTCAAACGCCTCGGCTAAAATATATTAGCATATTTTTGCGCATATTTTTTTTTTTTTAGCTCTTTATCCCGGGAAGCACAAATTTCGAGGGCGGATTTATTAGGGGCTGTTATTTTAACAGATGTCTGTTTGTCTATTTTGTTGATGATGGGGTCTAATTTATTCTTCTTTTTATGATTTGTGTGAACTTGATTTTTGTAATACGGCTTAAGGAAATTAATGGTACTGAAATATAAAGTTTAAATGCTGCAAGTATTAAACAAGTAAAAAATGCGCCGAAATTGCTTCGGCGCAATCGAGTTTACTGCGGCTGTTGCCACATCGTATAATCGATGCCACCGAATATAGACTCATCCTTCGGTGGAACTCGGTATAACGCCATGAACAGCGGCCCATGAAACTTTAACCACGGCCCGGTGGTGGCCTACCCTATATCGTTGCCAGAAGCACTATGATGGCTAATTTTAACCTTAAATAGAATAAAAAAAAATTACTGAGGCTAGAGGGCTGCAATTTGGTATATTTGATGACTGGAGGGTTGATGATCAACCATACCAATTTTCAGCCCTCTAGCCTCAGTAGTTTTTAAGATCTGAGGGCGGACAGAAAAAATTGCGGATGGAATAGTGCTCACGGCCAGACAAAGCCGGCACAATAGTTTTCTTTTGTAGAAAACAAAAAATGATCTCCATGATAATTCATTCTCTTTCCATAAATCTCCATCGTTAAAGCTTTCAAATCTTAATAGTCTATTAAGCTGTCTATGTTTCTACACAGCACGGTGCTGATTATCCCGTGCACGCATTTATTTCTTAGCTTCTTCAACTTACGAACCAGTAATTAAGAAATGAAAAAAAGGCTATGTAATAATCTTCGTCATATAATTCCAAAAGAAAGCTATTGGGAATTAAACAGCTCGCTGACATGACTGTGAATTTTGATTAGTTTTCTGAAAAGAAAACTATTGTGCCGGCTTTGTTTGTCCGTCCGCACTTTTTTCTGTCCGCCCTCAGATCTTAATAACTGCTGAGGCTAGAGGGCTGCAAATTGGTATGTTGATCATCCACCCTCCAATCATCAAACGTGACGAATTGCAGCTCTCTAGCCTCAGTCGTTTTATTTTATTTAAGGTTAAAGTCAGCCATAATCGTGCTTCTGGCAACGATATAGGACAGGCCACCATGGCCGGCTGAGAGTTTCATGGGCCGCGGCTCATACAGCATCATACAGAGGACACCCAAAGAGAGATCTACTTTCGGTGGCCTTGATTATGCGCTGTACATAAATCTCGATTGCGCCGAAGAAACTTCGGCGCGGTTTTTACTTGTTTTTTTTTTATATCACATTTACACGTAAATGCTTTTAATCTTGAGCGTGTTTATGTATGTCAGCATGGAAGTAATTAGGAAGGAATTCAACTTAACAAAAAACTGGTAAATGTACTTGTCCTGTCATGCCATTTAGGACAAATTCTTGCAGGCAAAAAACGTTTGCTTGCGAACCGAGCAAGCACCGTCGCGTATGCAAGTTACCGCGTCGTCGCGTATGCAAGTTACCTCGAACGTTTGCGTTTGTAGATATACGCAAAAATGCCCGTTTGCGAAAGTTTCTTTTAAGAGAGAGAGAGAGAGAGAGAGAGAGAGAGAGAGAGAGAGTTACTTCAAACGTTTGCATGTATGGGTATACGCAAAAATGCCCGTTTGCGAACGTTCCTCTTAAAGAGAGAGGGAGAGAGAGAGAGAGAGAGAGAAAGAGAAAGAGAGAGAGAAAGTTACTTCAAACGTTTGCATGCATGGGTATATGCAAAAATGCCCGTTTGCGAACGTTCCTCTTAGAGAGAGAAAGAAAGAGGAACAGAAAAAGAGAAAGAAAATACGAAGTGGGGGAGATGCACGGGGAGAGGAAAAGAGAGAGAGGGAGGGGTTGGAAAGAGGAGGGGGAAGGGGAGAAGGGGAGGGGAAGGGGTGGGGGATGACTGGGATGTCATTCTGCCGAGGCGACATTACCAGCTGCCTCAATGTGGCTGTTTGGGCCATTTTTATATCCCGATCGCGTGATTCTCCTTTCCTTTACGACCGTATGGGCGGAGCCTCCCCCTCCCCACCCTCTTCCTCCTCATCCTCCTACCCCTACTCCTCCTCCTCTTCCTCCTACTCCTCCTCCTCCTCCTCCTCCTCCTACTCCTCTCTCCCCAATCTAGCTTATTCCAATTTCGTTGCTCCCGGCGCTCGGCTTCTGTTAGTTTTATTGTCACTGTTTTTATTCCCGGTTTTTCCGGGTTGTCGAAAATTTCTGTGATAATAATAATAATAATAATAATAATAATAATAATAATAATAATAATAATAATAATAATAATAATAATAGCGTGGAAAATACAAAAAATAAAAATCGTACGATATTGTTTAATAAAAATATGTTTAAGAGAATGCATTATCTGAATAATAATAATAATAATAATAATAATAATAATAACAATAATATTTATTATTATTATTATTAATATTATTATTATTATTATTATTATTATTATTATTATTATTTAGACAATACATTCTCTTAAACATATTTTATTATAAATAATATCGTAGCACGGCATACGATTTTTATTATTATTATTATTATTTTATTATTATTATTATTATTATTATTATTATTATTATTAGTATTATTATTAAATATAAAAGAATAAAAATCGTACTCCGTGCAACATTATCACTGAAAGAAATATGGTTGATAGAAGGCGTTGTCTGAGAAATAATAATAATAATAATAATAATAATAATAATAATAATAATAATAATAATAATAATAATAATAATGTTTACGACACATTTTACCCGTTTTGCCCTTTATGCTGCTAATAATATTAACATTATTAGTGTCATTAGTGCGAACAATCACATTAGTAATTGTTATCATGAAAGCCAGTCTTTAGTAATCAGTCAATTTGGCGATTTTCTCTGATGGATTATTCTTCTTGTTCATTATCGTTAGATAATCAATGGTTGTGAAAATTCCCATTATTCGCCTCGCCATGGTACCATTAATGTGCCTCTTTATGCCGAAAGTTCCAAAAATATTTCTGTGGGTAAATGATTTTAGTTTACAAGAAATAAAAAAAAAAATTGCTACATTCCTGTTATCTACCATTTTTTTTTATATTGAATTACGCCTGGTCTAACGGCGTAAACAGCATCAACACAAGAGTTTCAGCGGCTAATATTTACCACCCACTTTCTAGATCCAGGGTCAGGCTACAGCGTTCATTAGCACTAATATAAAACAAGTAAAAAATGCGCCGAAGGCAATCGAGTTTTCTGTACAGCCGCTACAGCGTACAATCAAAGCCACCGAAAATATATCCATCTCTCGGTGGTCTTGATATAATGCTGTGTGAGCCGCGGCCCATGAAACTTTAATCACGGCCCTTGGTGGCCCGTCTTATATCGTTGCCAGAAGCACGATTATGGCTAACTTTAACCTTAAATAAAATAAACGCCACTGATGCTAGAGGTCTGCAGTTTGGTATGTTTGATGATTGGAGGGTGGATGATCAGCATACCAATTTGCAGGCCTCTAGCCTCAGCAGTTTTTAAGATCTGAGGGCGGACAGAAAAAGTGCGGACAGAAAAAAGTGCGGACAGAAAAAGTGCGGACGGAGACAAAGCCGGCGCTATAGTTTTCTTTTACAGAAAACTAATAAAATAATGTTTATTGGTTATTTATTTATATGTGAAACCCAAGCTTAGTCATACCCTCCCATGTATTCTAGAGCATCTTCCAACCCTTGGAAGTCATTTTCAAGACCCAAGTGTTTGCGTGGACTTTTTGTACTTTCTATAACATAGATGCCGCAGTAATTAGACTCTCAAAATTGGTCGACTTCTATACAGGAATGATGCAAATCGGAACCCAGAATTCCGGGATGATTATTGAATAAAAAAGAGGAACATTGAGTTTGGGGTTAATGTTCCTATCCTGTACTCAGTTGAGCGTTAGACAGGCCGCTTAAAAACCTAAGGACTTTTTTTCTGTATTATAAAGATCTGTTGCAAGTGGCAAAGGGTTGTAATAAAACATGAGAGCCAATAGATTAAGTCTTTGTTTTGTTATTATCTCCATGATGACCAACTGAACTAAAAAAAAAATGTAAAAATCTATTTGACACATTAGACTTAAAGCTTTCAGCCATTTTGTTTTTTTCATTTTCTTCGTTTCCAAAGGCCTAGAAAAGAATGAGATTGGTTTTTAAGGAAAAAGGGAACCAGATTTACCGAAATTTATTTTATTATATTTTACTATATTCATGACGACCAACTGAGTGAAAAAAAAATTGTAACAATCAAATTGACACATTAAACTCGAAGCTTTCAGCCATTTTGTTGTTTATTTTCTTCTTTTCCAAAGGCCTAGAAAAGAATGAGGTTGGTTTTAGGAAAAAGGGAACCAGATTTACCATTTTTTTTTTAACAAAGTCGTTGTCACAATCGGCGAGACACCTTTCGTTCCGAGTAGCTTATTCCAAAATGATATAAGTGATGAAATCTTCTCTCAAATATTTTCCCCTTCGAGCTTTATAATAAAACTTTATAGACTCAATCTCATTTTCATTTCAGGTTCGGTGGCTGTGTGTGTTTGTGTGTGTATGCGTGTGTTGTTGGTTTGGGGGGTTTGCGGGGTGCAGAAGGGTAGAGAGGGTGATAGGGGATGGGTATGAATGTGGGAGGGTAGGAAGGTGGGGAAGGAGGAGGGTAGAAAGGTGGAGAAGGAGGATTTCAGTGACTGTGTACATGAGAGAGAGAGAGAGAGAGAGAGAGAGAGAAAGAAAGAGTGTGTGTGTGTGTGCGTGTGCGTGTGTGTGTGGGAGGGTGGGGGGAATGGTGGAAGGTGGAAGGAACTGGGTAGGGGTTGGTCAGAGGTATAGGAGAGTGGGAAGGATTGCAGGAGAGGGGGGGGGGAGAAGAGGAGGACTTCAGTGACTGCAAGTAGATATGTGTGAGTGTGTGTACGTGTGGGTAGGTCCTGTAGGAGGCTAGGAAGGAGTAACACAGGAAGGGGTGAGTGGGAGGGGGGAGGAGGATGACGAGGAGGAGGAGGAGGAGAGACGTGTATTAAGAGTGAGGTTTCCTTCAGCCATTTCAGAATATGCGGCACTTCAGCGCCTCCAATGTTGAAAGGGATCTAAGAAGCCAGTTTATTGAGCTATCTGGTCTTTCTTTATTATAACATCTCCACGCTGGGAATCTTACAGTTCTCCTGCCGCTGTTCATTCCATTCTTTCCTTATTCTCTGGCTGGAAAAATGTCCTTTTTTAACTTTTCGATTCTTGATTGCACAAAATTTCATTTATAATTTTTTTTATTTTTGATTGCACATTTTAATATTTATTTTCCGTGTTCCTCTTTTTGTCGAATATCTCTCTCTCTCTCTCTCTAGCACATTTTTATGTATTTTCCAGGTCCCTCTATCTACAGAGCGCTCTCTCTCTCTCTCCTCTCTCTCTCTCTCTCTCTCTCTCTCTCTCTCTCTCTCTCTCTCTCTCTCTCCTTTTAGTCTAGCGTTTATAACACCTCGCAAGCGAGAAGATTTGGGTTCTATTCCCCAGCGAGATAGGACCATAAGGTTACATTCTGCTAAGACCCATTTTACCTCTGTTGACCCAAGAAGAAAATTAGGTACCAGGTGGGGCGTAAGTAGGATTTAATGGGTATACAGCTAGCAAAAAGTGTTATGTATATACACACACACATGCACACACACACACACACACATATATATATATATATATACATATATATATATATATATATATATATATATATATATATATATATATATATATATATATATATATATATATATATATATATATATATATATGCACACACATATATATATTTAATCACTTCCACTGGTCAGTGGTTGCAAATTGAATTTATCCATCGTATATATGTGTATTTATGTATGCATATAAGAGAGAGAGAGAGAGAGAGAGAGAGAGAGAGAGAGAGAGAGAGAGAGAGAGAGAGAGAGAGAGAGAATTTCAAATTCCTTTCTTTTACCTGTCGTAAACAAACAATGCCCCTTTAATTTGGCGAAATCAGTGTTACTAAAATACCAGACACGCAACCAGACAGACAAACAATCAACTAGAAGAACGGACATAAGATAACCACTGTCATAATCAGTGGTAAAAGATATGTAAAAAAAAAAAAAAATTCCGAAAACCTGCACACCGCACCGAGAAAATTTACTATGGGATAATTTCGCAGTCGCCAAAAAAAAAAATTCCCCGCGAAAAAGGGTGAGTGATGGTTATAATACGAAGAGGAATCGGTGATAAATTAAAAGCGGCCGTGAAAGTGCATACACAGCTTTTTGGTGCCCGGACGTCCCGAAAGATTGATGAAGGCGAGGATTCCATCATAGAGATTTAATGATGGTATGGAATTCAAAGGAGGGCGGGGAGAGAAAAAGCGGTCGAGGAGGGAGAAGTTGCTTTGGAAAAGATAGAGAGTGATTATGTCGGCCTGTCTCAAGGTGGAAGAAATCTTTTGGAGAATGTCACTGCACCATTGTGGAGAACAGAATGGTTCAGACCAGCTATTTTTCTCTTCTTATTTTTCCTCGGGTCTGGACAAGGATAGGGCGGCCCCAGGTTGCCAATCCCTCTGGCCTCCTTGCTAGAAAAATTATGAGACAGGTCTAGTACCTTTTGGAGGTACAGACATATCTTTTGGAGAATGTCGCTGCATTGTGGAGAATAGAATGGTTAAGGCCCGCTATTTTCTCTCCATAGTTTTTCTCGGGTCTGGGCAAGGAAATGGCTCTAGGTTGCCAGTCCCTTTGGCCTATTTACAAGAAAAATTATGGGATAGGTTAGCTGGAATAGAAAAATCTGTTTAAGAATGTCACTCGATTTGGGAAAATAAAATGGTCAAGATCCAACTATTTTTCTTTCCTCCCATCGTTTCCTCGTTTCCCTTGGTTTTGGGCAAGGAAAGAGGTCTAGGTTGCCAGTCCCATCGGCCTTCTTACTCGAAAAACTATGAGAAAGGTCTGGTACCTTTTGGAGGGTGTGAAAATCTTTTCAAGAATGCCACTGCATTATAAAAAAAAAAGTAAAATGGTTATGATCCAACCATTTTTTCTCTTTCTCTTATCTCCCTTAATTTCCTCGGGTCTGGACAAAGAAATGGATATGAGTTGCCATTCCCGCTGGCCTCCGTGCTAGAAAAAATGAGATAGGTTTGGTACATTTTGGAGGATAGAAAAATCTTTTCAAGAATGTTACTGGACTGGGGATAATACACTGGTTAAAATCCAACTATTCTTCGTTTTTCCTTATCTCTCTCATTTTCCTCGGGTCTGGGCAAGGTTAGGGCCCTAGTTTGACAATCCTGTTGGCTGATTTACTTGGAAAATTATGAGACTAAAAATTATATATATATATTTTTCTTGTAAAAGGTTTTATGTATTTGTACTAGAAAAAATAAAATGAGACAGGTCTGAGATCCCCTACTTTTGTGTCCATCCTATTTTTCCTCGTTTTCCTCGGGTCTGGGCAAGGAAAGGGCCCCAGGCTGCCAGTCCCATTGGCCTATTTACTAGAAAAATGATAAGATGTATCTTGCACACTTGGGATGCATTTAAGTTTTCATAATTTTTTCTTGCTTTTCCCGGTCTGGGCTACCTAAGTTTACCAAGTTGCTCCGCTCTATCAGCCTAATCATTGACTACAAGAGAGTTATGACACCGCAAACATCCACCAAGGCTGATAATTCACTTTTCCATGTCCTCCGAAAGCCTAGCTATCCAGGTCAGTATTTCTCTCAAAATCCTATCGTTGGTTACCTGTCATAAGAGTAACTTTCAGTCAAAATTTTGTCAAAATCCTCTCGTAAGTTTCAACTTAATCCTGCTAACAATAGACAGACAGTCAAGACAATCTGAATTAAATTCTAGGTTAATTTTCGGAGATAAGCATGAGACTGATTTTGGATAATTTGAATACACAAGAATTAGCTGAGACTTCCTGACAGTAATTAGGTTGAAAATTAATAACCTCGAACACTGCTTAAAATTTCCACAGGCCTTAGGAGTCTGTTTGGAGAGGCAATGGATCAATATGAGACCCAAAAATGCAACAATGTGAGTGAATGGAAAAATAGTTAAAATGATTGGAAAATCTGACTCCGATTTTGACGGGAACGTCTGCCCCAGTTTAGGGTTGAAATTTCTGATCAGAAACAGCGACTGAAATGGATGTTGGGTTCCCATAAAATCTGAATAAAAGTCAATAATTTTCAATATAATCATTAAAGATACTTCAAAGGTAACTGATAAAAATGGACGAGCCAAATGATGTATGATTGCGAGTCTCCCGCTTTCAAAAGAAGTTCCTAAAACGTTAACAAAATTAGCAATTTGAGGTGTCAGGGTACGTCCTAACTTCAGCAAATCATGTCGTAAACACAACACAATCGGCAACTTATCGCATACATATCGCAAACATGTTGAAAACAAGTCAGCGAGCGTAAGCAGAGGACGAATCTTTGGCTAATTATGGATAATCATATGAAGCGATGGTTAGGACTACCAGTACTACCAATAAGTTGTTGACTTATATTAAACATGTTTGTGACATGTGTGCGATAAGTTGCATACATGTTTATGATATGTTTTACTGTAGTGTGGATGCAGGTTTAGAATGTCTTTTTATTATATATATTATAAATAATATAAATTTCCCCAAAAATGTAAACTCGAGTCCTCTCATCTATTAAATTGACAACCGAACTAACGCCCCTTTTTAGTTTTCTGTAAAAGACAACTATTGCGCCGGCTTTGTCTGTACGTCCGCACTTTCTTCAGCCCCCACTTTCTCTGTCCGCCCTCAGATCTTAAAAACTACTGAGGCTAGAGGGCTGCAAATTGGCAAGCTGATCATCCATCCTTCAATCATCAAACATACCAAATTGCAGCCCTATAGCCTCTGTAGTTCTTATTTTATTTAAAGCTAAAGTTAGCCATAATCGTGCTTCTGGCAACGATATCGGATAGGCCACCACCGGGCCGTGGTTAAAGTTTCACGGGCCGCGGCTCATACAATAATATACTAAGACCACCGAAAGAGATCTATTTTCTGTGGCCTTCATTATACGCCGTACAGAAAATTCGATTGCGCTGAAAGAAACTTTTTGTACTAATTACAACGAACTGCGTCACGGCATCCCCCAAAGCTTTTCGCTACCTCCATTCAGAAGTCGGTGAAAGAGGAGAGAGAGAGAGAGAGAGAGAGAGAGAGAGAGAGAGAGAGAGAGAGAGAGAGAGAAAGCTTCACAGTAATGAAATAAAAAAAAAAAGAGAAAAAGAGGCGGAGTGTGACGTGTTTAATGGAGTGTGAAGCGAGCCATATAAGCGGGATCACGCCGCCGGACACTTTACGAGTGTCCCACCGTCGTAAAACTATATTGCTGGAGAACAGCGCCTTGGTGGCCACTCTGAAGGAGGAGGGACGACGACGACGACGACGACGACGACGATGATGGCTGCTGCAGGGGAGGCTCTGGCAGAAAGAGAGAGAGAGAGAGAGAGAGAGAGAGAGAGAGAGAGAGAGAGAGGACGGGGAGGAATGGGGAGGTAGGATAAGGAGGAAGAATAATCGGCAGAAAGGAGACTAGACAAAGGGGGGGGGGGAATGAGGAAGAAGGATAATCGGCAGAAGGGAGACTAGAAAAGGGAGGAAAGGAGGAGGAAGGATAAGGAGGAAGAATAATTGGCAGAAGGGAGAATAGAAAAGGGAGGAAAGGAGGAGGAAGGATAAGGGGGAAGAATAATCGGCAGAAGGGAGAATAGAAAAGGGAGGAAAGGAGGAGGACGGATAAGGAGGAAGAATAATTGGCAGAAAGGAGAATGGAAAAGGGGGAATGAGGAAGAAGGATAAGGAGGAAGAATAATCGGCAGAAGGGAGAATAGAAAAGTGAGGAAAGGAGGAGGAAGAATAAGGAGGAAGAATAATCGGCAGAAGGAAGAATAGAAAAGGAGGACATGAGGAGGAAGGATAAGGAGGAAGAATATTCGGCAGAAGGGGTGATCGAAAAGGGAGAAAGGGAGGGGAATAAAAGAGAGGAGGAGGAAGAGAAGGAGGAAGAATAAGGAGGAAGAATAAGGAGGAAGAATATTCGGCAGAAGGGGGAACAGAAAAAGGAGGAAGGGAGGGGAAGAAAAGAGAAGAGGAGGAAGAATACGGAGGAAGAATAATCGGCAGAAGGGAGAGTAGAAAGGGGGGAAGGGAGGGGGAAGAAAAGAGAAGAGGAGGAAGAATAAGGAGGAAGAATAATCAGCAGAATGGAGAATAGAAAAGGGGGAAGGGAGGGAAGAAAAGAGAATAGGAGGAAGAATAAGGAGGAAGAATAATCGGCAGAAGGGAGAATAGAAAGGTGGGGGGAAGGGAGGGGAAGAAGAGAGAAGAGGAAGACGAGAAGGAGGAGGGAAACTGAGTGTGGAGAATTGAAGAGGGGGAATGGTCGGTGGGAAGGAGGAGAGGAAATGGAGGAGAGAAAGGAAGGAGAGAGAAAGGAGAGAAGGGGATGACAGCGGCAGAGCTGAGAGAAAGCGAGAGGCCGGGGAGAAATGGGGAGGAAGGATAAGCAGAAAGAATAGGGGGGAAGGGGGGAAGAATAATCGGCAGGAGAGAGGGTATAAATAAGTAAGAATAATAAGCAGGAAGGAGGAGGCAAAAAAGGAGGGAAAGGAGGGGAGGAAAGAGAAGAGGAAAATGAGGAAGAAAAATAATCGGTAAGAAGGAGGAGAAGAACGGAGAGAAAAGAAAGAGAAGAGGAGAAATAGCAGGAGGAGAGGAAACTGAGTGTGGAAAAAAGGTAGTAAGGAAAGAAATGAGGAAGGGGAATAATCGGAGGGAGAGAGGAGAGGAAAGGGAGGGAAAAAAGGGAAGAAGCGAAAAAAGTAAGAGGAGGAATAGGGGAAATTGGGAATAGACAAAATGTCAGCGAGGGAAGAAGTGAGGAGGAAGGATAATCGGCGGGAAGTAGGAGAGAAAAGAGAGGGAAAAGAGTGGAAAGAAGAGAGGAGGAGGAGGAGGAGGAGGAGGAGGAGGATGTAAAAAAATTAAAGGCAGCGAAGGAAAGGATAGGGAGAACATAAAGTAAAATGAGTAAATGCAAAATGAATATCGTAAAGAGTAGAGAGAGAGAGAGAGAGAGAGAGAGAGAGAGAGAGAGAGAGAGAGAGAGAGAGAGCAGACGGCAATTTAAATCAGAAGACGGACCGAATGGAAAGAGAAATCAGGAGAGAGGTTTATGATATTCCATAAAAAGCGAACGATAATGAAACGAAGGGAAGGAACGAACTGGGGAAAAGGCAAGACAAAGGAAATAAAAAGGTAAAAAGGGCAGTTGAGGGACGAAAGCATTATCTAAGCGACTTCTGAAAGTCGTTTGTCGTCGCTGTCTGATCTTCCCGAGGCGTTCGGAAGAGCCTGGCATAAGGCTCTGTTACTATAAAACACCTTCTGTTTGTCCCATTATTCCTTCTTTCTTTAGAGTTGATTAAATTTTCTTTAATGCAACTTCTTCGTATCTGTTGTTGTTGACGGCGCAACATCCGCTAAATTCCTCATATTTAATGGTATTTCTCAGGTATAAGATACTATCACTTAAGATCTTGCTAATCCATTTATCCCTTCTCTTTAAAGAAATTTTATTTTATTTTAAGTATCTTCATATCTGTTGTTTACGTCGCAACATCTGCATCTTTCCTTATTTCCATTGTTGTTTCTCAAGCATTGTTCTCCCACCAACCCTACTTGCTTCTCATCTAATCTCTCTACATCTATCGCTGATGACGGCACATATTTGCTTCTTTCTTCATTTTAGGTGGTATTTCTCATTTCTTGGTCCCTATGTCCATAATCTTCAATTTACTCCTTCTCCTGTCCATAATTCCTCGTTATTCCCCTTCGGGCATCTTCTGTCTTTCACACTCGGTCTCGCTTGAATTCCACCAATTCTCAAATCTGATTTCCGAAGCGCAATAATCTTTCTTTCCCTTCATTTGTGGTCTGTTTTTTTCGGAGCTGACGGTAAATATCCACAGCTGATATTTTTATTCCCTTTGTTTTCATCGGCAGTCTGTTTTATTTTGAGTTGACGTTGAATATCCCGTGTCGATATCTCTAGAACTCAAAGTCAATAGCTGAATTTCATGCTGCTTTTTACGTTCGAGAGGTTATAGTTCAAATGCATCGACTAATCAGAGGTAAGATAATAGCTTCAGTAATTTCTAAAAGAATAATAGTGTAACATAATTGGTATTTTTATCATAATGTTTGATATTAAGGTTACTTAAAAACTGCCCAGGAGAGGTATAATTAACTTTCTTGAATGTGGTTCATTATAAAGATAAAACTGCTATTTTAATCTATATTGAAATACTTGACAAGAGTTTATGCCGTCAATATAATTAGATAAAAATTACTGATCAGAATAAAACTGCAATAAATGTAAGTTTCTACAGACCATACTGTCAGGCTAAAGAGTTTTAATGAAATATGGCTCGCTATCCCCTTAGAGTTTTCACATTCCACGTCAACAGTTACTCTCGTCAGTAATTGGAAATATAACAAATTTAATTCTTTCTCACTTCCAAATAAATCCATAAAAAATACCATAAAATTTCAGTTTACATTTACAACAGGTTATTATATTATTCCTAATATTGGTTTGTATAACCGAGAGGACAGAGTTTCTGGCTCACAGCGGGATCGAACCCAGGTCTTAGGTCTTGCCTTGTGTGGTTCAGTCGGCAATGCCCTTGCCTCTCAATTGAAAGACCTGGGTTCGATCCCGATGTGGGTCAGAAATTTACTTCTGTTCCACACGTACGTGACTGTGTTGATTATGTATATATATATATATATATATATATATATATATATATATATATATATATATATATATATATATATATATGTGTGTGTGTGTGTGTGTGTGTGTGTGTGTGTGTGTGTGTGTGTGTGTGTGTAGAGAGAGAGAGAGAGAGAACTGTATGACTTGCACTCACACAATACCTCATAACAAAATCCTGGCAGCAATGCCCGCATCACACGAATTCATCGACGACGGCACTCGGGGTACTCTCGGAATACTTCTACATGGCCACCAGATCATCCCAGGGCGTGGAATCTCTTTATTAAATCAAACTACATCAGGTGGAACTTACTATCCGCCGCCCTCATAAATCACTCACAGTGGCTCCGAGATAATGAGGTTGTATCTGTCGCGGTTCGCAATTCGTAACTAAACTCAATTAGACATGATATTAATGGCCGATTTGGCGATGGGTTTCAGAGATATGGGGTGAAGGAGGAGGAGGAGGAGGAGGAGGAGGAGGAAAGGAGGGAGGAGAATGATAGGGAGAGGGGGAGGGGAAGGGGATGAATAGGGGGAAGGGGAACATCTTGCACGACCTTTACGCTTCGACGTTTGTCAATCGAGCCGAAAGAAATGACTGGTGATGTTATCATGATCTCTCAACATCGTTTTTTCCTTGCAGATGATGTTGCTTAGTCTAATAAGGACTATTGTGATGTTTGAGTATATATATATATATATATATATATATATATATATATATATATATATATATATATATATATATATATATATATATATATATATATATATATATATATATATATAATTTGACTTACTATCTGGAAAAGAATACTGCTCTTAGATCTAAAAGGTAACTCCGAATGCTGCTACTACTGTGCCACTACTACTAGACCCAAAGTAGCCCCGATAACCATTACTGTTGCTACTAGATCCAAGTTAGCCCTGAAAACCGCTACTACAAGCCCTTACTACTAGACCTGAGGTAACTCCGAAAGCTGCTACTACTGTGCTATTGCTACTAGATCCAAGGTAGCCCCGGAAGCAAGGAAGCCCGGAAAGCCACTCCTACTGCCGTTGCTACTAGATCCAAGGTAGCCCCGAAAGACACTACTACTATGCCATTGCAAATAGATCCAAGGTACCCCGAAAGCCACTCCTACTGCCGCTGCTACTAGATCCAAGGTAACCGCGGAAGCCACTACTACAGTACTGCCGCTGCTACTAGATCCAAGGTAACCGCGAAAGCCACTACTACTGTGCCATTGCTACTAGATCTAAGGTAGTCCTAAAAGCCACTACTACTGCGCTGCTACTAGATCCAAGGTAGCCCCGAAAGCCACTGCTATTAGATCCAAGGTAATCACGAAAGCCACTACTACTGTGCCATTGCTACTAGATCTAAAGGAGCCCCGAAAGTCACTGCTACTAGATCCAAAGTAGCCCCGAAAGCCACTACTACTCTCCCACTGCTACTAGGTCCAAGGTAAACCCGAAAGCCACTACTACTATGCCACTGCTACTAGATCCAAGGTAAACCCGAAAGCCACTGCTACTAGATCCAAGGTAGCCCCGAAAGCCACTACTACTGTGCCACTGCTACTAGACCCAAGGTAAACCCGAAAGCCACTGCTACTAGATCCAAGGTAGCCCCGAAAGCCACTACTACTGTGCCACTGCTACTAGATCCAAGGTAAACCCGAAAGCCACTGCTATTAGATCCAAGGTAGCCCCGAAAGCCACTACTACTGTGCCACTGCTACTAGATCCAAGGTAAACCCGAAAGCCACTGCTACTAGATCCAAAGGTAGCCCCAAAGCCACTACTACTGTGCCACTGCTACTAGATCAAGGTAAAACCCGAAAGCCACTGCTACTAGATCCAAGGTAGCCCCAGCCACTACTACTGTGCCACTGCTACTAGATCCAAGGTAAACCCGAAAGCCACTACTACTGTGCCACTGCTACTAGATCCAAGGTAGCCCCGAAAGCCACTGCTACTGTGCCACTGCTACTAGATCCAAGGTAAACCCGAAAGCCACTGCTACTAGATCCAAGGTAGCCCCGAAAGCCACTACTACTGTGCCACTGCTACTGGACCCAAGGTAAACCAAAGCCACTGCTACTAGATCCAAGGTAGCCCCGAGCCACTACTACTGTGCCACTGCTACTAGATCCAAGGTAGGCCTGAAAGCCACTGCTATTAGATCCAAGGTAGCCCCAAGCCACTACTACTGTGCCACTGCTACTAGATCCAAGGTAAACCCGAAAGCCACTGCTACTAGATCCAAGGTAGCCCCGAAAGCCACTACTACTGTGCCACTGCTACTAGATCCAAGGTAAACCCGAAAGCCACTGCTACTAGATCCAAGGTAGCCCCGAAAGCCACTACTACTGTGCCACTGCTACTAGATCCAAGGTAAACCCGAAAGCCACTACTACTGTGCCACTGCTACTAGATCCAAGGTAGCCCCGAAAGCCACTGCTACTGTGCCACTGCTACTAGATCCAAGGTAAACCCGAAAGCCACTGCTACTAGATCCAAGGTAGCCCCGAAAGCCACTACTGCTGTGCCACTGCTACTAGATCTAAGGTAAACCCGAAAGCCACTACCACTGTGCCACTGCTACTACATCCAAAGTAGCCCCAGAAGCCAATGCTACTGGATCCAGTGTAACCACGAAAGCCACTACTACCGTGCCACTGCTACTAGATCCAAAGTAGCCCCAGAAGCCAATGCTACTAGATCCAGTGTAACCACGAAAGCCACTACTACCGTGCCATTGCTACTAGATCCAAAGTAGCCCCGGAAGGCGCCGAGTCATGAGGCCCCATTGTGTCCGGCCGAATTTATCCGGCGATTGTGTCACCCTGTCAACTCGCATGTTAAATGGACGATGAAACATGTGGCGTTTGTTTCCGCACATGGCTAGAGTTATGTGGCTCCCGCCGCGCCCGTTAGAAATGGGCCGGAACTGACGGGGTGATTCCTCACTGGGTGATGTATGCACCCTTTGCTTCCTCCTCCGCCTCCTCCTCCTCCTCTTCCTCCTCTTCTTCGTCTTCTTCTTCTTCTTGTTCTTGTTCTTCTCCCAATTCTTCCTCTTCTTCGTCTTCCTTTCCTTTTTCTTGTTTTGTTCTTGTTCTTCTTTTTCTTCTTCTCTTTCTTCTGCGTCTTCTTCGATTTCTTCCTCTTCTTCTCCTTCTTGTTCTTGTCCCTCTTCTTCTTCTTCTTCTCCCTCTTCTTCTTCTTCTTCTTCTTCTTCTTCTTCTTCTCCGTCTTCTTCTTCTTCTTCTTCTTCTCCTTCTTCTTCTTCTCCTTCTTCTTCTTCGCCTTCTTCTTCCTCTCCTTCTTCTTCTCCTTCTTCTTCTTCTTCTTCTCCTTCTTCTTCTTCTCCTTCTTCTTCTTCTTCTTCCTCTCCTTCTCCTTCTTCTTCCTCTATGAAGCTGATGGTTCTTATTTCTTCCTCCCCTTTCTCTTCTTTTTGTTCCAGTTGAGGTTTCTCCATTATTTTCTATTAGTTTTTAATCCGAGACTTTTCCTCCTAGTGATTACTTTTTTTTTCTGGTCCTGGTCTTCTCGCGTTTCTTTCTTTCTTCTTCTGCTTATTCTTCTGCTTATTCTTTTAAAAATCTTTCTGGCTCTTCATATCCAGTACATCCAATCATCATTGTCATCTTTCTCTTTCTTTTCATTATTACAAAAGTTTTCATCTTCCTGTTGTCTCGTTTCTCTTTATTATTCCTCTCCGCTTTTAGTTTTCTGTAAAAGAAAACTATCGTGCCGGCTTTGTCTGTACGTCCGCACTTTATTCTCTCCGTAATTTTTTCTGGCCGAAATTTTTCTGTCCTCCCTCAGATCTTAAAAACTACTGAGGCTAGAGGGCTGCAGATTGGTATGTTGATCACTCACCCTCCAATCATCAAACATACCAAATTGCAGCCCTCTAGACTCAGTAGTCTTTATTTTATTTAAGGTTAAAGTTAGCCATAATCGTGCTTTTGGCAACGCAAGAACACAGGCCACCACGGCAGGCTGAGAGTTTCATGGGCCGCGGCTCATACAGCATTATACCGAGACCACCTAAAGGTAAATCTATTTTCGGAGGCCTTGATTATACGCTGTAGCGGCTGTACAGAAAACTCGATTGCGCCGAAGAAACTTAGGCGCATTTTCTACTTGTTTCTGTTTTATCAAGAATGAGTGAACCAAACATGATTTAAACGAATAATAACACCGACTTGCTAAGAATGTCATTATTAGAAGCAGTAACAGAAAACTGCTACTCTTTTCTTTTCTAATATTCATCTTTAATATCGTGCAAAAACGAATTCTGTCAGAAACCGCAAACATCTATTGAATTCAGCTTTTCTCAATTTGTCATACCGCATCTATTAAATCTCAGGCGAACAACTCTTTTAAGAAACTGCAAAATTTCTACTGAACTCTGGTCTAAATTGTCTCCATTCTCTCGACTGCTTGTTTACTGAAATGCTTCCTTCTCAGGTAGCGAACACTTGCGAACGTAATTATCCAGGTGCCTCAGTGGCGATACAATAAACGTTTTGCTTCCGCGCATTACAAAGCGTTCTTAATTTTCACAGCCTGCATTTACCTATCGTAAAAGATGACCCCGGTCAACAAAAATTCAATCGAAAGGTAAAGGTTTTGAGCTACTTTTTTTTTCATTTGTTGCTGTGTGGATTTATGTAACGGTCTCAAGGCCGAACAAAAGAAGGTTGAACTCTGATACAATTTTACAATAAAACTCACCGATTTGTGACTAGCGCTTTTTTTTTCCGCATAATGAAGTGAGAACTACTTATTCATTTATTTAATTTTAGGTAATAATTTCTTCTCTCCACCGGCAACTTTTAAAGAGCGCACGGTTCGCCGACCTTTGACCTCGTGACTTCGTCTCCCAATTAATATTTAGTTACTTTTTTTACCCTTAACGTTTCTCATGCAAATTAAGTCAGCCACGCTGATAACATCAAACCACACACAAGCCACCAATAGTGTGATCCCCGTAGAGGGGGTTAGTGCCTTCAGTGAACCTCACGCGGTGCACTGTTGGTAATAGTAAAGGTTGTTTGCTGCGTCCCTTCTGCCTCCTGGTTGCATCCAATTTTTAGCTTTTTACTTTGCTTCCATTCACTTCCTTTCTTTAATTCTGTTGTCCAACACCTCTAACTGTTACTTCTTAGCACTTTTAGATCTTTATATTGAATCGGTTTCCTTTGTTTTTTAGACCTCTTTATCTCACTGTTCAACCACTCTAACTCCCTCTTTTCACTGTTTAATGCGCTGAATGAATGACTGAACGAAAGTGGCCGCCTAAATCAATCAATCAAACCACTTGTGTGATACATTCGAGGTAAATTGTAGTCCTCTAAGTGAAATTGTTTGCAAGCAGGTGTCATATACAATACTTCTGTGTACTGTAGAATGGTCAAGTTTGATTTACATTTTATTTTTTTTTTTAATTGGTCAGTTCCATCAAATGGCGAAGGTTTTGCATTACTGAAACTTGCAATGAACATTAGTTATTTGGTTTGTTGGGGATAGAGGCAGTGGCTCATAGTGAGTTCCAAAAACTGGTTTTTAATTGTTATCTACCTCTCATTAATTAAACAATGTAGTTATTTGAGGACAGGTTATATATAAAAATTCCACGATGAGCTATCTGAGTTAACAGTTTTTTTTATAAAAGACGTAGGTAATCTATTTTGAAAACCAACAATAAAAAAAGTTTTAAATGAATGGGTTAAAACTTTTTTTTATTCCTTCGTACAAGATGATCTTCGCGGCCAAAACAATATTTGGAGTCAATGTATAATTGAGAGACTTCTACAAAGAGTTGGTTTGGACACTTTCAGATAAAAATTATTTACAATTTTAACAAGTATGCGAGTATAATTCTATATGTTCAACAGTGTCACTTCTGATACTTTAAAGTTGGGGTTTGTCGACGGCATAACCCATTCGTAATCAGCTGATTCATCAGTATTGCACAAGCAACTCGCAAGCAATGAATTGGAAACTTATTTTCAGAAAATAGGTCACTTATTTGAATTTCATAACTCGTTTAAAATGAACAGGTAACTCATCATCGAAGACCAGCTAACAGATTCGCAAAGAACATCACTTTACTGCATTTCACTTGAACGTTAACTCAATAGTCAAATTGTTTATGTATGGTAACTAGGGTATTTCATCACTCATGAGACCAAACCAAATGTTATTACAGTTATATAATAATACGTTAATGAAAACGCCAGAACATCAGACATCGTAGCAAAACTGCTGAAGAAAATAAGCTCTGAATTAAGGAGAAACCAAAATGAAAATGAAAACAAGGCCTACAGGATCGTTTTCTATTTGCATGGCTAAGTAACTAAGGAATGGACTGACTCAGCCTTCTGAAGGCTGAATGACGGGTTACTGAATAACCAAAAAAGACTGAATGAATATGTAGCTCGAATGAATAATAGAGGGAAGGAAAGTTGAACCGACGGAGAGAGAGAGAGAGAGAGAGAGAGAGAGAGAGAGAGAGAGAGAGAGAGAGAGAGAGAGATAGGCATTTGAATGATTGACAGCGGAATTAAGTGAGCAATCGACCTGATAAATCATTTTCTTCTTTACTAACTGAATAAAGGAGAGACACCTTAAATAGCCTTCGATTGACAGAGTTTGTTCGAGATGCAGGATCGATGGGGGAGCGGTTAAGAAAACTAATATTTAACTTTCGGCTGAGTTATTTTCAGGGTGCGTCAACACTACGGTAAATCTTGTCGTTAAAACAAGTCGGAAACTTATCGCTCACAAGTCGGCAACTTATCGCCCACAAATCACAAACAGATTGAGTACAATGTCTCATACGATTATCCAGCACTGGCCGAAGGTACATTCTCCACCAGTCGTTAACTTGTTTCCAACATGTTTGTGATATGTATGTGATTAGTTGCTGACGAATTTTCATGACATGTTTTACAGTTAGTGTAGATACACCCGAAGATCGATTTAGGTGTAGCAATTGCTACAGTGACCGAAGAGAGTAGCCAGCCAGGCCTTGTCACAAACAAGTTGATGACTTACTGGTAGTCCTAACAAATGTCTCATACGATTATCCAGCACTAAGACAGTCCGGCTAGACAATGACGTCACTCGGGCTCATCGCAGGCAAGACCCACTAGTGGCTCGTCGATACAGCCGAATGGTTGATCATCCTTCGTCTTTGCATTAACAGTTTCAGTTTTGTATTAATTTTCTTCTAATGGTAGTCTGCCTCATTATTTATCAGTGTCAGTTATTTTAAAAAAAAAAAAAAAAAACAGCCTCATATGTCACAACTGTAATTTGATTTTTTCTTGATAGCGAGGGTAAGAATTCAGTATTCCTATTGTTTTAAACAATAGCTAGACGTAAACTGTAAGGAAGATTACCCAGAATACCTTGGGAATTCAATATATATTTACAATAGTCTCCTTGGTATACAACCTGTAAATCATGGGTCATGGCTCACTTTACGCGGTCGACTAGAGCGATTCATCATTAATCCCTTGCCTGGCCGACCTGTCTTATAGTGGGTCCTGGCATCTCTCAAAGGTTCATTCCCCACTGACATTCATTAACCTGTCTCCAACCTGTTTGTAATATGTATGCGATTCCAACCTGTTTGTAATATGTATGCGATTCCAACCTATTTGTAATATGTTTGCGATTCCAACCTATTTGTAATATGTATGCGATTCCAACCTGTTTGTAATATGCATGCGATTCCTGTTGGCCCAGCGTTCGACTCTCCGAGCGGCCAATGAAGAATTAGAGGAATTTATTTCTGGTGATAGGAATTCATTTCTCGTCATAATGTGGTTCGGATTCCACAATAAGCTGTAAGTCCCGTTGCTAGGTAACCAGTTGGTTCTTAGCCACGTAAAAATAAAATCTAATCCTTCGGGCCAGCCCTACGAGAGCTGTTAATCAGCTCAGTGGCCTGGTTAAACTAAGATATACTTCACCTTTTCCAGCCTGTTTGTAATATGTATGAGATTCCAACCTATTCGTAATACGTATGCGATAAGTTGCTGACACGTGTTCATGCCATGTTTTACTGTGGCGTGGATGCACTTAGGGATCGGTTTGGGTATAGCAAACGGCTCAAGTGAACGAAAGAACTGTTTGGACTCTATAATTTACCTCGTAGCAAGTGTAAATTCTGGGCTGATGCAGCTGCACGTCGAGGTATAATTTCTGACTTTTGTAAATAACAACCTGTTTCGAGTACATAACTCCACCAGGAACAAGTGTATCTTCCAACTTCCATTGCCTGTGCCCTGCGCAGTAACACCTGCAAACGATAACTACAGTAGGCAGGCCTTGGCAGTCATTGTTACAGGAGGAACTGATTTTAACTTCAGTCTTAAATTGGACGATGGCTATGCAATAGCAGTCTATGAGAGCTATAACTTAGAGAACATATACTCAAAATGCCTCACGAACCTCAAACGTCTACGGATACACTTTTATAAACATATGAAGGCAACTTACTGCACACACATAACAAGGTTTAGCACAAAGTCTGTGACTTAGTAGTCCTAAGGCTTCTTCTCCAGCTACAGTCGTTGACTTGTTGCCAACATGTTTATATTTATGTGATGATTTGTCGATGTTTGTTGATGACACTAGGAGGCTTCTGTTTAGAATACCTTTGGGAACTTCCGCTGTTCTTACCACTTTAACCTTGAATAAAATAAAAAAAAAAAACTACTGAGGCTAGAGGGCTGCAATTTGGTATGTTAGATGATTGGAGGGTGGATGAGCAACATACCCAATTTGCAGCCCTCTAGCCTCAGTAGTTTTTAAGATCTGATGGCGGACAGTAAAAGTGCGGACGGATAGACTAAGCCAGCACAATACTTTTCTTTTACAGAAAACTAAAAACCCTGACTATAATGACGTTTGAAGGTGACTGGTTTATTGACTAGTTGCCTTGTTTTTGTTAATCTTGTGTTACAGTGTGTTACTTTGGGGAATCTACAGATGTGGGCTTACTCATAGCTCATGTTTAGTGCACGTGATGATTTTGCTACAATGTACAATAGTTCAGATTTGGCTTGGCAATGAGTTCAAAAATAATTTGGCCACATCTCAATCATGTACAGTAGCATGTGTCTGTGTGTAAATTTATATATATACACCCACACATAAATATATAAAGCATGTGTCGGAGTGATTATGATTATATATATATATATATATATATATATATATATATATATATATATATATATATATATATATATATATATATATATATATATATATATATATATATATATATATATATATATATATATATATATATATATATATATATATATATATATATTAACTTTATCACATACACAATTGTTCTGTGCATCAGTAGAATTACTAAAGGACCTCATTCAAATTGGTTTGGTATCTAATGGAGTTTTTATTAAAAAAAAAAAAAGTTACAGTTTCTTGGACAAACAGTCCGCATTATCAAGTATCCGTAACAATGATTGTACGGATACTTGATAATGACTGTTAGTCCAAGAAAGCTTGTAAGTTTATTAATAAAAACTCCATTAGATACCATCCAGTTTGAATGAGGTCCTTTAATAATATATATATATATATATATATATATATATATATATATATATATATATATATATATATATATATATATATATATATAAACAAACACTTCCTAGATCGAACAAAGTACACTTTGTCAGAGCGATAAGTGTATCGGTACAACACCATAAATATAGACCACTGAGGTGACAGTGAAATATCACGGTACGTTCTGCCACGCATCCACGGAACACCCTCTTCCATTCAGAGAAACAGACACAGCATTTACTTCCTGTCCGTGCGCTGTAAACACGTCTGTATTCCCACAGCAACGAAAATAATAATGTCTCGCTTAACTGAGGAATATCGATTCCCGTTCCTTCTCCGACCGTGGAATTGTTTGTCCTTATTTCCTGGGGGTCAGTGATATTGAAAAGATACCCTGCCGTACGTCTGCTGGCTACTTTTTAACAAGATACGTAGGCAATTCTGACAGCCCCAATGCCCTCTTAACGCCTCCATTTCTTCACACTTATTGAATGCGTTTGTCACTACACAGCCTACGATCCGAATGAAGAACACAACTTTAACCCCATTCTTATATCTAGAGTGTGAGTTCGAATCCTGGCCAGGCGTCAGAATCTCACCGCTTGGTTCTTTATTTGGGAACTCAGGCTTTGTAGTGACAAGAGTATCCAAAAAAAAAAAAAAAAAACATCCATTTCATGTTTTTAATCTTGTTATGATGTTCATGGATTCATTCAGTTAATGTAAAGGCTGATGGATTTACTCAGTAGATATAACGACCAATTGACTGGAATCTATTACAGAGAGAGAGAGAGAGAGAGAGAGAGAGAGAGAGAGAGAGAGAGAGAGAGTCATTTGACTGAAATGGAGAATGGATTTGCTATTTCTACTGCAGTTGATTTCCACTGATTTATACAGCGACGACTGGAAAATATTAATAAAAAAAAGTCCTCCATTTGCCGTTTGAAACATTATTGTCATATCGACAGACTTACTCAGAGGAAATAGGTCATGAGACGGAAAAAAATCGTAACAAATGGAATGAAATTTTCAAGGTCTACTCAATGTAAATAAAGATAAATTGTAGACGATGAAAATCGATTCATGTTTTAAACAGATATACTTAACGCGAATACAAATCACACGAATAAAATATATCTGGAAAAGAAAAGTAAATTTACTAATAATATTTCTGATTCCCTTTTGAAAAGGATTGATTTAAAATACGCCAATAATAATCGATACGAGAAAAGTGCATTCGAGAGAGAGAGAGAGAGAGAAAATAAAAAAATCTTATATTCTAAACTCTAATGTGATATCGACTGGTTTACACAGCGGGGAAATAAAAAAAAAAAACAATACAGCTGAAATGAAGCAGCAAGAGAAATGATAAATGAAGCAATTTCTTCAAAGTCTGTTACTGTTTATGGGACGTAAATCATATGGAACAAAGGTGTGTCAGGTAGGAGACATAACTAATTCTTGCAATTAGCTTTTCACCTGTATTGTTTGCTCCCAACTCATTTAATTTTTCATTTGCCAGCTGATTATTCCACTGGTTTTTCATTTTGACGTATTTGAATTTGTTATACTTGCCTGCTAGTTTAAAAGTGTATACAAGTTTGTTTACTTCTTTAAGTATTCACTTAGGTTTTATTATTGGAGATCGTTCCCTTTATGGCTCTTACCATTGTGAGAGATTCCTTTCTTAACCTTGCGTTGTAGTGAAAGGGTTAAAAATATTAAGCGGATAATAAAGGGAGAGAGAGAGAGAGAGAGAGAGAGAGAGAGAGAGAGAGAGAGAGAGAGAGAGAGGGGGAGGTTGAAAGTTTTCATGTAAATACATATCCATTTAATATATATATTATAATATAAAAGAAGAGAGAGAGCGAGAGAGGGGCTGACATTTTTCATGTAATATATATATATATATATATATATATATATATATATATATATATATATATATATATATATATATATATATATATATATATATATATATATATATATATATATATATGTGTATATATACATATATATCTATATGTATATATATACATATATATATATATATACATATATATATATATATATATATATATATATATATATATATATATATATATATATATATATATATATATATATATATATAATATGCACGTGTGTGCAAAGATGCAAAGAAAGATTTCAAAGCTTCAAAATTACCTCACTTAAAGCCCTATTCTTTATAACCCTTCTGTAATTTTTCGATGGCCATCAAAACATTTTATTTAGTGATAAAGAAGTTAAATGACTTCGAGAAATTCATAAAAAATAAAGTGAAATACTTTCGAAGAATCGAGCACTACAAACAAGGATCGAAGCGAACGGAAGTGGGATTAGAAGATAGAGAAGAAGAGAGAAGGTCGAGTAGGTAGTACAAGAACAAGTAAAGAAGAAGAAGAATTACTTAGAAGGTGGAATAGTAATTAGAAGATGGTGCAGTGCATGGAAGATCGAGAAGGAAAGGGGAAATCAATAGGTCATAATTATTTCATCCCTTCGTATCTTACTTCCTGACTTTGCGCCTCTCTCTCTCTCTCTCTCTCTCTCTCTCTCTCTCTCTCTTAGAACTCTCTCTCTCTTCTTAGAACTCTCTCTCTCTCTCTCTCTCTCTCTCTCTCTCTCTCTCTCTCTCTCTCTCTCTCTCTCTCTCTCTCTCTCTCTCTCCTTCTTAGAACTCTCTCTCTCTCTCTCTCTCTCTCTCTCTCTCTCTCTCTCTCTCTCTCTCTCTCTCTCATTCTGTCCCTTTTTGGACGTTCTAAGTGTTTTTGACTGGCTTTCTCTCTCTGTCTGTCTCATTCTCTCTCCTTACTCAATCCTAGAAGTCCTAAGTTCCGTGTGACTGCCTCTCTCTCTCTCTCTCTCTCTCTCTCTCTCTCTCTCTCTCTCTCTCTCTCCTCTCTCTCTCTCCTTCTTGAAGTTCTATGTGTTGTTTGCCTGCCTCTCTCTCTCTCTCTCTCTCTCTCTCTCTCTCTCTCTCTCTCTACTCAGATTCCGTAGAGGTTCTAAGTGCTCTGTGAGTCTCTCTCTCTCTCTCTCCTTCCTAGAATTTCTAAGTGTTGTTTGACTGCCTCTCTCTCTCTCTCTCTCTCTCTCTCTCTCTCTCTCTCTCTCTCTCTCTCTCTCCCCTTCTAGTCTTGTTTGACTGCCTCTCTCTCTCTCTCTCTCTCTCTCTCCTAGAAGTTCCAAGTTCCGTGTGACTGCATCAGAGCCCTTTGAAGTTGCCTACCTACACTGCCAATGTGCGATGGAAATCAATTTCCTTACGCACTATACGCGCGCACAGACGAGCGTATTCAAACACCCACACATCAATTCATCAAATGCATCAAAACCTCTCAGTTAATTTCGCCGCCGACGGCAGCGGAGGTTCGGAAATGATCGTTTATGCTTAATGACGATTGAATTTAATGGGTGCTCTTGTCATTGCTACCCTTGCTTGAAGGGAGAAATAGACCTCACTACTTCCTCTTTCCTATGACTTTCCTCTTTGTGTTCTTTTTCCCTTTTCCTAAAGAGATTTACCTAATTCCTCTTTTCTATAGGTTTCCTCTTTGTCTTCTTTTTCCCTTTTCCTAAAGAGATTTACCTACTTCCTCTTTTCTATAATTTTCTTCTACTGCCTCTTTTTCTCTTTTCCTAGAGATTTGCCTACTTCCTCTTTCCTATAATTTTCCTCTTTGTGTTCTTTTTCTCTTTTCCTAAAGAGATTTACCTACTTCCTCTGTTTCCTATAATTTTCTTCTACTTCCTTTATTTCTCCTTTCTGAAGAGGTTTGCCTACTTCCTCTTTTCTATAAGTTTCCTCTTTGTCTTCTTTTTCCCCTTTTCATAAAGAGATTTGCCTACTTCCTCTTTTTCCTATAATTTCTTCTACCTCCTCTTTTCCTCTTTCCCTAAAGAGATTTAGCTACTTCCTCTTTCCTATAATTTTCATCTTAGTCTTCTTTCCTCTTTTTCTAAAGATTTACCTGGTTCCTCTTTCTATAATTTTCCTCTTAGTCTTCTTCTTCTCTTTTACCTGCTTCCTCCCTATCATGTTCTTCTATCTTCTCTTCTCTTTTCCTAAAGATATACCTACTTCCCCTTTCTATAACTTTCCTCATCGTCTTCGCCATTTCTTCTTTTCCTACTCTTGATTTCCCTAACTTTTACCTGTTATTGAAGTCGGTTCTTCTCTAATTTATTTTTTGGGAACTTGTCCAGTTCAAGCTCTGTTGGCTAATTGCATAGGAGCTCATTAGGATTAATGTTTAGAAGACTCGCATTGTCTCGCTGTTACTTGTTAAATTTTAACGACATAGGCATTTTAGGGTTAAAGGATTTAACTTTAGGAGTTAGCAGTGCAGGCTCTGTCTTATTGAAGGTGCCACCCAAGAGTGTAGATATATATATATATATATATATATATATATATATATATATATATATATATATATATATATATATATATATATATATATATATATATATATATATATATATATATATATATATATATATATATATATATATATATATATATATTTATATGTATATATATATATGTATATATATGTATGTATGTATGTTTGTCTGTAGCATATATTGAGCGTGAAGTTAAACAGCAGTATCATGAGAGAGAGAGAGAGAGAGAGAGAGAGAGAGAGAGTCCAAAACAATCGAATCCCAAGCAGCTGTGAAGTGCCTAGGGGTAGCAATCATAAAGATAAAAACAGCATTAAACGAAGCAAAACCAGTAAAAGCGGTAAACATGAAACGTACGTTTTATGTCTGCCAGTCTCAATTTTTTTCTAACTCCGTGTCTGGTTGTTTTAAACGACGGTCGTTAAATTATTTGTAATGCATAAGTTTCAGAATTATCTCTCGTAATTCCTTTCATAAAACCATTTAGATATATTTATTTTCTTTTTATCTGACGCTCATTATATTATTTGTAATACATCATAAGTTTACAGAATTATCTATTGTAATTCACTTCATTAACTTTAAATCTGTTATATATATATATATATATATATATATATATATATATATATATATATATATATATATATATATATATATATATATATATATATATATATATATATATATATATATATATATATATATATATATAGATCAAATACTCACCAAGACTTTATGGATAATGTCGCTAGCTTTATGCCATTCACCAATGAGACTACCACCAACGAGAGTGAACTAACCACCATATACAGAATTCACTGCTGAGCCTGAATCGTCCCGAGTGTTAGTATTGTATTTGGTAGATGTATTGTTATTGTATTTAATAGCTCTACGAATGCTGAACTGTGTATTCCTGTGTATGGATTTACAATGCTAATTTAATAATAATAGGTTACTAGAACCTTATTTTATCCATAGTTTGATAAATAAATATTTTTTCTACCTAAACTTATATTCTAGCGAATACTTTTTATTTCTCAGGTATTTGTAAAAGACCTTGAATTGAATTGAACGTACAGTCATGATTTGTTTATCCAAATCTCTTTTTTCTTTCTGGATAAGAACACGTGACATTTAATTCTTCGAAAGTTTACATACCTTTCTTGCTGTCTTAACCTTGCAATCGTCAATTTGGATGTTTACCGAAATGTCAAGCTTCTCTCTCTCTCTCTCTCTCTCTCTCTCTCTCTCTCTCTCTCTCTCTCTCTCTCTCTCTTAGAAGTTCCAAGTTTTATGTAACTGCCTCTCTCTCTCTCTCTCTCTTAGAAGTTCCAAGTTTTATGTACCTGCCTCTCTCTCTCTCTCTCTCTCTCTCTCTCTCTCTCTCTCTCTCTCTCTCTCTCTCTCTCTCTCCAGAAGTTCTAGTTATATGTGAATGCTCTCTCTCTCTCTCTCTCTCTCTCTCTCTCTCTCTCTCTCTCTCTCTCTCTCTCTCTCTTAGAAGTTTTAAGTTTTATGTGAATGCTTCTCTCTCTCTCTCTCTCTCTCTCTCTCTCTGTTAGAAGTTCTAAGTTTTATGTGACTACGTCTCTTTCTCTTTCTCTCAGAAGATCTCTCTCAGAAGATCTCTCTCTCTCTCTGTGACTCTCTCTCTCTCTCTCTCTCTCTCTCTCTCTCTCAGAAGTTCTAAGTTATATATGAATGCTTCTCTATCTCTCTCTCTCTCTTTAGAAGTTCTAACTTAAGTGTGACTGCTTCTCTCTCTACCTCTCTCTCCTTCTTAGAAATTCCAAGTTGTGCACGACTGCTTCTCTCTCTCTCTCTCTCTCTCTCTCTCTCTCTCTCTCTCTCTCTCTCTCTCTCTCTCTCTAATGCACACCAGCAGTGTGCACATCTGCACAGCTGTTTCAATCCACGGAAGACCATTACACATTTCTTTTAGTAAAAAAAAAAAAAAAATAGTGCTTAAACATCTGCTTTACAATTCACCCAATGAATACTAGTATGTCAATCGTAATTGACACAACGTATATATATATATATATATATATATATATATATATATATATATATATATATATATATATATATATATATATATATATATATGTATATATATACTCAACGTGTGAAAATGAAAGGCATAAAATGCACTTGTACAAATTCCAGATACACTAGTTTTCAATTGTTATCTACAGTTGGATGGTGTGCTAATCATATATATCTCGTGGATCCTGTGATATTGCTAATAAGTTAGCGTCATTGTGGAAGAACTGGACCGCAGTGTATGTGGACAGTTGTTTGTGCACAGGTGTGTGTGTGCGTGTATTTGTGTGTGTGTCTGTGCTTTTGCACTTGCTTGCTTGCGCGTACGTTTGTGTTTAGATGTGTCCATGTTCGCTTATCAGTATGATGTCCATTACTTGTCGGTTACTCTTACAAGTAATTGATTGATTACGAATGGAAAATCATGGTGCTTGATACATGTAAGTCAGTCAGCGCGTGTTTGTTCATAGCAAGTTGATTTATTTTATTAAATGTACTTTATATACATTTGATACGTCTTACTTCATATGTGCATATATATATAGTATATATATATATATATATATATATATATATATATATATATATATATATATATATATATATATATATATATATATATATATATATATATATATATAGTTCATTCAAACTGATGGTATCCAATGGAGTGTTTACTCAGAAAAAGTTACAAGCTTTCTTGGACAAACAGTCCACATTATAACTTTTTCTGAATAAATACTCCATTAGATACCATCCAGTTTGAATGAGGTCCTTTTAGTAATTCTACTGATGCACAGAACAACTGTGTATGAGATAAAGTTTATATATATATATATATATATATATATATATATATATATATATATATATATATGAAGGGGACATTTACATAAGTTACTAGGATATTTAGGAATAAGGTACCTTACTGATACCTTCAAGCAAACTGCAAATAAAGCGATAAAAACGAAAAAATAAATTAACATACATAATTAGCCAGGTATACGCACATAGCTCCTTTCGAAGGAATATTTCCCGAACTTCGTCGGTCTCATTAATAAAACGCAACCCTGAAATAGGTCAGCCAGAATATGAACAAAAAGCCCCCTTCCCTCCCTCCCCTTCCTGTCCACCCCTGCCCCCAACACGACACCCACATAGGCAATGTGGCATATCCACGCGGTGTGATATTATTAAGGAACACAATTCGACCGATTTCAAAAAGATCAGCCAGGATCTATGGAAATTAATGGCTCCCCTCCCCCTCCCTCTCTTTCTCTCCCCCTTCCCTTCCCCCTTCCCCTTCCCCTCCCACATTCAAAACCTGCACGACACCCACATACTCATGTGGCAAACCCCAAAAGGGTATATATTAAGGAAAGCAGTTCGACCGATTAAAATCTCCCCAAAAAAGAATGAGATGAAAAAAATATTCCCCCTTCCCCCTCCCACTCTCTCTCCATCCCCTCCCCTCCCCTTCCCCATTTAAGACCACATACGCAATGTGGCAAACCCCAAAAGAGTATGATATTATTATGGAACGCAATTCGACCGATTAAAAAAAAAAAGATAAAAGAATGTTCCCTCCTTCCCCCCCTCCTCCTCCTCTTCCCCCGTCCCCCCCAACATACGCAATGTGGCAATGTATGATATTATTAAGGAACGCAATTCGACCGATTAAAAAAAAAAAGATAAAAGAATGTTCCCCTCCCTCCTCCACCTCCTCTCCTCTCCCTCCTTCCCCTCTCCCAAACATACGCAATGTAAGGCAATGTATGATATTATTAAGGAACGCAATTCGACCGATTGAAAGAAAAAGAAAAAGTGAAAGAATATTGCATCACCTTTTAGAGGTATTGATCACGCGCTGATTGGCGACGTGGCTTACGTCGAATGGCGTTACGTCGACGCCTCTGATAGGATGGAGAGAGAGAGAGAGAGAGAGAGAGAGAGAGAGAAAGGTCACGGTGTATTTGGTGGGGGGGTCGGCGAAATGGGTTTCGGGGTGGGCGGGAGTGGAAGTTGGTATTGTTGTTGTATTTTTTGTTGTTGTTGTGTAGATATGTTTTTATAATTATATTTTTATAGTTATATTTTTAAAATCAGATTTTATGAATGATTTAGAATCGAATGCAGCTTGAAAAACAACATATGTACATAAATACATACATACATACATACATACATACATACATACATACATACATACATACATACATACATACATACATACAAGCATGTAAATTCAAGACATTTTTGTAGCGAAAAATAAATTTAGATTTTGAGATTATTTTAGAATCGAATTTAGATCGAAAAAATTACATACATACGTGCACACGTACTACATACATACATACATACATACATACATACATACATACATACATACATACATACATACATACATACAAGCGTGTAAATTCAAGACATTTTTGTACCGAAAAATAAATTTAGATTTTAAGATCAATTTAGAATCGAAAATAGATCGAAAAAATTACATACATACATACGTACATACGTATATACATACATACACACATACAAACATGAAAATTCAAGACATTTTTGTACCCAAAAATAAATTTGGATTTTAAGATTAATTTAGAATCGCATATAGATCGAAAAAATTACATACATTTATACATACGTACATACATACATACATACATACATACATACATACATACATACATACATACATACATACAAGCATGTAAATTCAAGACATTTTTGTACCGAAAATTAAATTTATATTTTAAGATTAATTTAGAATCGAATATAGATCGAAAAAATTACATACATACATACATACATACATACATACATACATACATACATACATACATACATACATACATACATACATACATACATACATAAAAGCATGTAAATTCAAGACATTTTTGTACCGAAAAATAAATTTAGATTTTAAGATTAATTTAGAATCGAATATAGATCGAAAAAATTACATTCATACTTAAATACATACATACATACATACATACATACATACATACATACATACATACATACATACATACATACATACATACATACAAGCATGTTTTTTGTACCGAAAAATAAATTTAGATTTTAAGATTAATTTAGAATCGAATATAGATCGAAAAAAATTACATACATACATACGTGTGAAGTGTGAACGAATATTGATAGCTGAAGAAATAGTATACTTTCATATTCATGCGTACATGTAGATCTACATAAAAGATAGTATCGAGATGAACTAGAACTAGTTATATATAAAAAATACGCCAACTCACCAGATGCTACCAATAAATAAATAAAAAAGCATAGAATTATTATTAATATATGTCTGATAGATGAAAAAATGATTGGTAACAGAGATTCTTATCAAACATTCTATAAAGAAATTTCAGTTCTTGGACTATACTTTTGTTCATTAATAGACTTAGCAATACCGTCTCTCTCTCTCTCTCTCTCTCTCTCTCTCTCTCTCCCAGTTGTAGAATAATTTTTTATTGCTTTTGATAAACAATTGTTATTAATTCTGTTTACTATGACAGCAATTTTCTTATACTTCTCCTCCTCTCTCTCTCTCTCTCTCTCTCTCTCTCTCTCTCTCTCTCTCTCTCTCTCTCTCTCTCTCTCTCTCTCTCTCCCAGTTCTAGAATAATTTTTTATTGCTTTTGATAAACAATTATTATTAATTCTGTTTACTATAACAGCAGTTTTCTTATACTTCTCCTCTCTCTCTCTCTCTCTCTCTCTCTCTCAGTTCTAGAATCATTTTGTTGATTACTATTGGTAAACAATCATTATTAATTCTGTTTACTAAGACACATGGGAATATTTTCTCTCTCTCTCTCTCTCTCTCTCTCTCTCTCTCTCTCTCTCTCTCTCTCTCTCTCTCTATGCTATTCTCAATTTATGCATTGCCTCTGCACCTTTATTTTTAATAAGGCTGGAGTCTCTTTATGCATTGTTAATATTTTCTGTGAAACCCGAAGCTGGTTATTAATAATTTTCCTCTCTCTCTCTCTCTCTCTCTCTCTCTCTCTCTCTCTCTCTCTCTCTCTCGCTGACGTTGTCGCCACATGGATATTTTATTTTACGGAGACTAATACTTGAAATTCTAATTCCATCTAAAATATCATCAACTATTATTATTATTATTATTATTATTATTATTATTATTATTATTATTATTATTATTATTATTATTATTATTATTATTGCCGAATTTGATGCCTAAGCATTTGCTACATTACATCTGAAACTATCACATGCATATTGTCATTATAATTACTACTACTATTATTATTTTTTTAGTTTAATTTTTATTTTTTTATTTCTATTTTTTTATTTTCAGTTATTTATTTTGTTTATTTATTTGTATCTTTTTGCATTTATATATTTATTATTATTATTATTATTATTATTATTATTATTATTATTATTATTATTATTATTATTATTATTATTATTATTATTATTATTGTCGAATTTGATGTAAGCATTTGCTACATTACTCAAACTATCACATGCATATTATTATTATTATTATTATTATTATTATTATTATTATTATTATTATTATTATTATTATTATTATTATTATTTTACACAACATTCTAAGGAACGAAAAAAGTGCTCTTACAAGATAGATTACTTGAATGGGAGAAACCAAATAAATTATTACTTTAAAAAAATGTTCGGATATAATTAAAATTAATTGGAAATAATATTGCCAACAAATGGGTAAACAATTATATAGAATTATTTCAGACAATAACTTGTACCATGAACAAAAATAAGATAAGCCATATCTCAAGCACATGAAGGCATTATAAAGTGAAAACTTTCTTAGAGAAGTGTTAAAGAAAGGTTCAGATATACATGACATAACAAAAGACGGGTGAAGCGTTTATTACTAATCTGACAATAATATCCGACTTTTATTTATTTTTTGGCTACACTGAAAATAAGCCTGAATAACTGCATGAGTCTGGAATGTTACTTTTACCTTTGAAGCTTTCCAGTGCCGTTAATTATCCATAAGGAATAATCTCATGAGAAACATTCATGATAAATGAAAACGAAATCTGACTGAGCATGTAACTTTTTGTTTATATTTTTATTTGTATATATTTAGTTTTTTTTACATTTGCGTCACTGATTTATGGGGACGCTTATTGTTTTTATAACATTAACAGCCAAACTAAATGGAATTACGGGAAAATTAAAACATATTGTTTGTTTAAGCTACCGCCTTAACAACTTATAATTGTACGACAATTATCTTGCCGGCTAAACCACCAAAATAAATGAAATTATGAGAAATTCAAATTGTTTTTATTTAATTTTTTTTTCAAGTTACTCCTACAGCACCCGGTGATTATATAGTGACATTAATTATCTAGCAAAAAGGACAATCAGAATAAAATAATAAGAAATTAAGATTTAATTTTTTTTTTACGTGCACAAATTATTTCTGTAACATGAACATTCAACTTGTATTGAATTACGAGAAATTGAGAATGTTATGTTAGTGTGTTTTTTAAGTTATCCCTACTGCGCCGGGTAAATATATACTGAAATTACAGTAATTACCATATTAAATGACATTATGGGACATTAATATAGTTTTTATAAGTTTTGTTTTATTTTTTTACCAGGTAAATAAATATATATAGTGACAATATTATCAAGCGAATGAAACCATCAAAATGGATGACATTATGGGACATTAATATATCTTTAAGTTTTATGTAAATTTTTGTGCTTTTTGTATTTCTTTTTACAACACCTGAAGTAAATATATATTGATGACGTCAGTTATATATATACATATATATATATAAATATATATATATATATATATATATATATATATATATATATATATATATATATTTTTTTTTTTTTTTTTTTTTTTTTTTTTCAAAACCTCACCCTTACATCACCGTGAACCGAGCAATGGCACGTTCCCTTTCGAGTTCGTGCCTTTTCCCGTTGCTACTCGAGTCAAGGATCTTCTTCAGCCGAGGAGGAGATGGAGGAGGAGGAGGAGGAGGAGCAGAAGGATGTCAGAAGGAGAGAGTGAATGTAACGCAATCCCATTAGCGAAATTAACTTCATACATTTCAACTTGAATGGCCTCCCTGCAACTATGTGCGTTGTTAATCATGTCTCTCTTGATGCATGGTGGGAAAATAAAAGGAAAGCTTGGAGAGAGAGAGAGAGAGAGAGAGAGAGAGAGAGAGAGAAGAGGCAAAGTCTATCCTTAGGACCACGTGAGTGAGAGGCAGGTGATAGAGAGACAGACAGATAGAGAGACGAACAGACAGACAGAGAAGAGGCAAGGGGAGAGAGAGAGAGAGAGAGAGAGAGAGAGAGAGAGAGAGAGAGATCACTTGGGACCACGTTTCTAGAAAAGAAAAAAATAATAAACGCTCCCTTTCCCATCCGAATCACCTCCCTAAATTTCCAGTGTGATGGTGGGGGGGGGCGGGCGGTCCACGAAGGGGTTAGGGGGGGAAGGGAGTAGGGGAAAGAAATCCCTCCTATCTACTTGGTCAAGCAGTTGAGCGTTGCATTATGCAAAGGAAAGCGTCTCGAATAATGGGTCGTTATGGCTGGTGGCGAGAAGGGGTTAGGGAGGGGAGGGGGTTGGGAAGGAAACAAAGAAAACATGTCCGAATGAATAATGGAAAAGGGTACCTGTTTCACCTGATTGAAAGAAACCCGTAGTTCACCTGGGAAGGGGGAGGGGAGGTTGAGTGGGGGAGGAAGAGGGAGGGGAGGGAGAGAGGAGGGAGAGGGATGGGGGTTAAGAGAAGGGAAGAGAGGGGAGGATGGGTAGAGGCAGGAGAAGTGGAGGGGATAGGTATGGGAAGGAGGAAGGGGAAGAGAAGGGAGGGGGAGGAAGAACGGGAGGAGAAGGGAAGGGGTGGGTAGGAGTAGGAGAAGGGGAGGGGGATGGTAGGGGTAGGAGAAGAGAGGGATGGGTATGGGTAGGAGGAGGGTGAGGAGAAGGGAAGGGGTGGGTAGGGTGGGAGTAGGAGTATGGGAAGGGGATGGGTGGGGTAGGAGAAGGGGAGGGGGATGGGTAGGGGTAGGAGAAGGGAGGTGGTAGGAGAAGGGAGGGGATGGGTAGGGGTAGGAGAGAAGAAGGGGAGGGGGATAGGTATAGAGGTAGGGGAAGGGGAGGAGGAAGGGGAGGAAGAAAGGTAGGAGAAGGGAAGAGGAGGGTGTTGGGTAGTGGTAGGAGAAGACGTGGAAGGCGGATCGGTAGGAGGTAGGGGTAGAAAAAGGCGGAATAGAAGCAAAATGACTCGCCTTGCATTTCGAGGTCCGAGACCTAAAAGTTGATTATATACTCTTTTTAAAAGGCAGCCCTGACCTCCCCGGTACGATAAAGGCCAGTCATCTCAGTCTTTGCGGTCAATAAGTGTAAGTCGAGTCACTTGACTTTTAAAAGCGTGTAATCAACGTCGGATCTGAAAAACCAATTATCTCACGTAATGGCTGCCTGCCTGCCTGCGCTCTCCCGCGGCCTGTGTTTACGGGCGATGCAGTTTTCATCGGGAGAAAACAAATGAAAAACAAATGTTAAATATCAACGGCTCTGCGGCGGTTATCTATCGTCTTTCCCCGTGCTTTTGATCTCGTTGTGGGCGGGAAGTCATTCATTCCTAATTGTTTATTTGCTTTCAAGTTGTTTTAAATGTCAATGGCGCTGCGGTTATCCATCGTGTAACTCCGTGTTTTTTATCTTGGTTAATGGGAAATAATTCATAATCAGATGGTTTATTCGCATTTACGATGTTTTAAATAAATAAAATAGCACCAGATAGGTAGAAGGAAAGAATATAAAGCGAATTAAAATGGTTCAGAAAAAGAAAAGTCGAAGAAACTTTCATTTCGTAATGAAACTGGTTCCAAACGTCCGCATCCTATCTCCAAGGCTCCCAACACCCGCGACTTAAGACTCACCCTACTCCCCCCCACCTACCAACCCACCCCATCCTACACATCCCCCACCCCACCCTCCCAAGCTCTACCTGCCTCCATCCAAGCTCTCGCCATAACTGTAGATAATATTTCCCCTCTTAAATCCTAAGTGCGGCAACTTTTAGTGCCCGGCAACTTTATTTTTCTCTCCAGGGCGCAGGCACACACGCGCCGCCCGTTAAAAACAGTTTATGCCGTAACCTTATATATACAGTATATATTTATATATAGTAATAATAATATTCGCGCGAGCTTCCTCCGCTCCTTGCCGTCACTGGCCGAGGGAGGAGGAAGAAGAAGAGGAGAAGGGGGCCGCTCCTGCAGAAGAAATTCCTGAAACTGGACTGAAAATTGTAGTCGTTCTTTCTGCAGTAAATGCCTCTCTCTCTCTCTCTCTCTCTCTCTCTCTCTCTCTCTCTCTCTCTCTCTCTCTTTCTCTCTCTAAAGCAATTTTAAAATGGATCTCCTTTTGGGTGTAATAATCGTAGTATGCACAAAGATTTTGATGCGGTCATTTTCGCTGTTGTCATCAACAGCATCTGGGATTCGATGACGTCATTGTCACTGTTGTCGTCTATAGCATCTGGGATATGATGACGTCATTTTCGCTGCTGTCGTCAATAGCATCAGGGATTTGATGACGTTATTTTCACTGTTGTCGTCAATAGCATCTGGGATTTAATGACGTCATTGTCACTGTTGTCATCTATAGCATCTGGGATTTGATGACGTAACTTATACTGTTGTCGTCTATAGCATCTGGGATTTGATGACGTCATTTTCGCTGCTGTCGTCAATAGCATCAGGGATTCGATGACGTTATTTTCACTGTTGTCGTCAATAGCATCTGGGATTTAATGACGTCATTGTCACTGTTGTCGCCTATAGCATCTGGGATTTGATGACGTCATTGTCACTGTTGTCGCCTATAGCATCTGGGATTTAATGACGTCATTGTCACTGTTGTCATCTATAGCATCTGGGATTTGATGACGTAACTTTTACTGTCGTCGTCTATAGCATCTGGGATTTAATGACGTCATTTTCGCTGTTGTCGTCAGCAGCATCTGGGATTTGATGACGTCATTTTCAATGTTGTCTTCTATAGCATCTGGGGTTTGATGACGTCATTTTCGCTGTTGTCGTCAATAGCATCAGGGATTTGGTGACGTTATTTTCACTGTTGTCGTCAATAACATCTGGGATTTAATGACATCATTTTCGCTGTTGTGTATAGCATCCGAGATTTGATGACGTCATTGCCACCGATAACAACAGGATATGAGACAATGATGGCAATCGAATGATTATAAAATAACTACAAAATGACCAACGAATACAGACACCAAATTGCCAATCTACAACTACACCTATAAACAAACGATATGGTGTCAAGTGTCGCAATTACAGCAAATAGCAGAGATGACGAGCTTTTGAGTAAGTCTAGGTAGACATCACACGAAAGCTTTCTGAACAGCTGATTCAGAGCAACTGACCGCTTGATTCGCTTCGGTTGACAGATCTGACCTTTTTCCTACCTGACTGCAAGTAACGACTTCCAGGTAATGGTTCTCTTTTAATTCTGGCCAGAAATAAAGTTATCTTTCGATTCAGATACACACATATAAATACACATTTATTTAAGAATATTAATTCACTTTTGGAAGAGATGATTCGGTAATTCCTCAGTTTTTTTTTTTTTTTACTGCAAATTAATATTGGTGAAAGTAATTCATTTTCTCTCCCGGGTTTTAGAGTCCAGGGGTCCACAACAGGTCTCTAATTCCCTTCTACCAGCACTTTTGGGGCAAGGCCCCGTGCTGGCATAAGGCCAGCTGAATCTAAAACAGCCAACCACCAGGTTATACATTACGTACCAGTATTAGTCTCCCAATTACGAACCTCACGTGCATGTGATCTTATGTATGTGTGACTGTGTTTGTTTGTTTGTGTGCAGCACATCTCACCTGTGTAAACAAAGCAGATGATATCTATACTGATCTTTTTCCCCTCTTCTTCGTCTTCTTTTTTTCCTTCTTCTTCTTCTTCTTCTCCTTCTTTTTCTCCCGAGATCTGAATGACAGACGGAGGCAAAACCTTACGTGCATGCGATCTTATGTATGAAGACGTGTTTATATGTCTATGTATGTAACACATCTCACGCCTATATAAACAAAACCAAATAACATTCTTCTTCCCTTCTTCTTCTTCTTCTTCTTCTTCTTCTTCTTCTTCTTCTTCTTCTTCTTCTTGAGCTTTAAATGAGAGACAGGGAGGCGGGCGACAGCCGCCTCAGAGCCGGTCTGGTCTCGTCACGGCTTGCCTGACCTTTCGGCGATCGTAGTTTTGCATACTCTGCTATTTCGGACCGAACTCCGATGTTCAACGCCCCTGTCGGCAACAAAAAGTCGAGAACTTAATGTATAGAAGGTTAAGTGCCTGAAAGGTGGATTGCCCTTTTAGCTCATTCTTTTTTTTAATTATTTTGTTGTTGTTATTATTATTCTTTCGCGACGCGGGATTCCGAGGTTGGTGGCGGGATATAGCTTATATTTGATTGTTTACTGAAGTTATTGTAAACTGTTTCTGTTGACAGCTTTTAGTTTTGTATAGGAACTTGTAATGCGATGAATTTTTACAGGTTGGTTGGTTAGCTTTTATTTGATTGCTCATCGTAATCATTCGGGATTTTTTGTGATGACAGCTTTTGTTTACGTATGAGCTTATAATGGGATAAGTTTTTACAAGTTGGCTGGAGAGCTTTTTTTTGATCGTTTAATGGAGTTATTGCAAATTTTTTTGTGATGACAGCTTTTGTTTACATATGAGCTTGTAATGAGATAAATTTTTACAGGTTGGTTAGATAGCTTTTATTTGGTTTGTTATTGTAGTCATTTGAAAATATTTGTGAGACAACTTTTGTTTATATAAGATTTTACAATGTAATAAATTTCTATAAAGTTGGCTGGACAGCTTTTACTTGATAGCTATTGTTTACAAATGCGGTGGCTTCATATCATTCATTACAATGAAATAGATTTCCTGAGTTACAAGAACAGCTTTTATTTAATTGTTCGTTGCAGTCTTTTGAAAATGTTTGTGACGTCGGTTATTATTTACGAATGCAGAGATAACTTTTAGGGACTGAAGGGACAAAACTTTTTTTTACTTATTGCCATTCGGCAGTTTGTGATAACAGCTATTGTTTGTAAATGCAGCGGACTTCTGTACTTACTTACAAATGAAATCAATTTTCACGAGTTGGTGGGATAGCTTTCACTCCATTGTTTAATGTGATCATTCGGAATTGTTTGTGACGACACTTCTTGTTTATAAATGCAACGATAACCTATAATTACTTCTGGTGAAATAACTTTATCAGTTGGGGGGATGGCTTTCATTTGTTTACACAGTATCTATTCGACAATGTTTGTGATAACAGCTATTATTTGTCGCTGAAGTGGTAACCTGTAATTACTGACAATAAAAGAAATTTTTACAAGTCTGAGGGTGACCTTTTATTTGACTGTTTATTGTTGTCATTATAATTTAATTGTCATGACAGTCATTATATATATATATATATATATATATATATATATATATATATATATATATATACATATATTATTTACAATGAATAATAATGACAATTGGCGTCGTATCGAGATTCTAATCATTCAGTATTCACAAGAGAAATGTTCATGTTTTTACAAATATGAATAAAGAAAAATAGATGAAAATATAAATAAATAACAATAAATATAATGGAAAATAAATAAAAATGAATAAAATTAAATAAAGTGCCCTAATTCAAAACTCTATATGACGATTACGATAAAGATCATTTCACGGTTAGAATAGAAATAATTGTTCAAAATCTTAATTAGAACAACACTTGCGCATTGCGTGACCCGGTGAATTAAACGCAGATGTCTGAAGTAGGAAAAGAGATTAAAAATGTTCAACGGTATATATACTGTAAAACTCGAGTATTTTACTTTTTTTACATTCAGCTTTTTTAGAACACTCCAACTTAATCATCTTCCTGCCTATCTCTCTATCTATATATATATATATATATATATATATATATATATATATATATTATATATATATATACATATATATATATATATATATATGAATGGACCAACGGGCATGCATAATATACATCAATAATTACAAACTTGTTTAATAATTAATAAAAGCATTCGGTAACGATTATCGCTTTCGAGTAAGACGTCACTCACAAGAATTTCAGGTCTAGAAATATATGTTACAGTTTTGAACACCTGACAATTGGCCTGGTCGCCATTTTATAATATTATAACTCCATTACATTTGATGCTTCGTTTATTGTAAGTTTTATTAAGTTTTTGGCTCAGTTAACTGTTCATCCATTCGCTTACATCTATCCTTCTCGCTTATTCCCTCTTAATTTCTCATTTATTCTTCAAGATTGCTCCCAATGCTTAGATTTGATTTTATATATCTATTTTTTTCTGTTTTGTTGTCCATGTATGTTTCCCATTTTTTTCCTTCACTTTATGATGAAGGATTGTTTACTAAGAACTTTATTCATGACGTCATTCGCTTTCCAAGTTTTTCCCTTATTCATTTCTCATTTATTCATCAAGTTGCTTGCCAACACTTTGTAATATTTTTAAATATCTATTTTTTTCTTTGTTATTCCTATATGTTTCCAGTTTTTTTCCTTCACTTTATGATGAAAGATTCTTTGCCAACAAAATTATTCCTGTATTGCATTATTCACTATCCATTTTTTCCTTATTCATTTCTCATTTATTCATCAAGCTGCTCGCCAATGCTTTAAAATGTTTTTAAATATTTTTTTTTTATTCTTATATGTTTCCAGTATTCACTATCCAGTTTTTCCTTATTTCTCATTTATTCATCAAGCTGCTCGCCAATGCTTTATAATGTTTTAAAGTATATATTTTTTGGTTTGTTATTCTTATATGTTTCCAGTTTTTTTCCTTCACTTTATGATGAAAGATTGTTTACTAACAATTTTATTCCTCCATGACGTCATTCGGTTTCCCCTTTTTTTCCTTAGTCATTTATAACTTATTCTCCATGTTGCTCGCCAATACTTTGTAATATTTTCAAACATATTTTTTTCTGTTTTGTTATTCCTGTGTTTCCATTTTTTTTCCTTTTCTGTCATTCACTTTCCCGTTTTCATTATTCATTTCGTATTTATTCAAGTAGTTGCTCGTTAATTCTTATTAGTATTTTTAAATATATATTTTTTCTGTTTTGTTACCTATCTCTGGTTCCCATTTTTTTATTCATTTCCCAATGAATGACTGATTACCAACTATTTCATTCCTATATCGCGCCATTCAATTCACCTATGTTGCCAGGTTTTTCCTTCACTTTGTAATGAACGATTGTTTACCAACAATTTTATTCACATATTGCGTCATTCACTTCCTCTATGATTCCTGTTTTTTCCCTTAAGCTTTACGATGAACGACTGCTTACCAACAATTTTATTGTTATATTGCGTCTTTCAATTCCTCTATGATTCCAGTTTTCCCCTGAACTTTATGATGAACGACTGTTTACCAACAATTTTAATTCCTATATTGCGTCATTCAGTTCCTTTATGTTTCCCGTTTTTTTCCCCCAATTTGTAATGAAAAATTGTTTACCAAAAATTTTATTGTTATTTTGCGTCATTCAATTCCCATATATTTCCAGTTTTTTCTCTCACTTTATAATGAAAGATCGTTTACCAACAATTTTGTCCCTCCATTACGTCGTATGTTTCCAAGACTTTTCCTTCACTTTGCAATGAAAGATTGTTTGCTAACAATTTTATTGCTATTTTGCATCCTTCAATTCCCTTACGTTTCCTGTTTTCCCCTAAACTTTATGATGAACGATTGTTTACCAACAATTTAAATTCCTCTGTAAGCGTCATTCAATTTCTCTATGATTCCCGTTTTTTCCCTTCGCTTCATAATGAAAGATTGTTAACCAAAAATTTTACCACTATTTTGCGTCATGCAATTCCATATGTTTCCTGTTTTTCCCTTCACTTCGTAATGAAAGATCATTTACCAACAATTTTACTGCTATTTTGCGTCATTCAATTCCTCTATGATTCCTGTTTTTTCCCTTCGCTTCATAATGAAAGATCGTTTACCAACAATTTTACTGGTATTTTGCGTCATTCAATTCCTCTATGATTCCTGTTTTTTCCCTTCACTTTATAATGAAAGATTGTTTACTAACAATTTTATCCCTCCATTACGTCATTCACTTCCGAAGTAACCTCACAAATTGGCCTCCTCGAATAACGTACATTTTATTTCATCTCCTCGACCTGGTCGAGATTCTCTCTCTCTCTCTCTCTCTCTCTCTCTCTCTCTCTCTCTCTCTCTCTCTGTTCACTGCGAAATCGCCCGAGACATAATCTCAAAATGGTTCAGCAATTCCATGGGAATCTAATATTCCAGCTGACATTTTGGGCTTAGTCCATTTGACCCGCACCCTTCATTCCCGGGAACTTTTAAATCTTTGCCAGAGGCGGCTCACTAAAAGCGCTGGCACAGGTCGAACCCGATATTGATTGGTTGTTGTTATTAAGGTGTCGGCCTCCCACCTTCTGGATTCTCCGGCGGATGGCCTCTGAACTATTTATGTCTATATATATATATTTATGTATATATATATATATATATATATATATATATATATATATATATATATATATATATATATATCTCATGAGGTTTGGTTTGGTACCTCTTCGAGACTTCATGCCTCAAAGTGCCTCGAACGTTTATGTACCTCTCCGAGGCTTCGTGCCTCTAACTTTTGTACATATCCCAGAGGTTTCGTATACGTACCTCTTCAAGGTTTCCTGTCTCGAACGTTTATATACCTCTCGGAGGCTTCGTGCCTCAAGCGTTTATATACCTCTCAGAGGCTTCGTGTCTCGAACCCTTATGTACTTTTCAGATGCTTCGTGCCTCGAACGCTTATGTACCTCTCAGAGGCCTCGTGCCTTAAGCGTTTACATACCTCTCAGAGGCTTCGTGCCTCGAACACTTATATACCTTTCGGAGGCTTCGTGCCTCGAAGGCTTATGTACCTCTCAGAGGCCTCGTGCCTCAAGCGTTTATATACCTCACAGAGGCTTCGTGCCTCGAACGCTTATATACCTCTCAGGGGCTTCGTACCTCGAAAGTTAATGTACCTCTCAAAGGCTCCGTGCCTCCAATGTCTATGTACCTCGCAGAGGTATATAAAAATCCACAAAATAAGAAATTTGAGGTTGGGGAGGGATTTACCAAATGGAACTTGTGCCTTACAAGATCACTCACATGTAAAAGGAAAAATAAAATATACAAAAGACACTACTAATCACTGGTTGTTTGAGAGTCGGTGGCACTCACAGAAAGATAGCAAAAGAAGAAATTCATTTGACCTTCTGTGACAACATCAGAGTCCTCTGATCTACCCCAGGCAAACGAGGGAGGAGATCTGTTGTCATCCACTTAGGGAACAGACGCATTGGCGATATTTTTTCCAGCGGAGTCTGTACCAGATTTGCACTCTTTAGAGGGAACAGCTTGCTGTGCATTTTTGTTCCTCCTTAACAAACTGATCTGATGAACGACTGATTATTTCCAATGGCATTCAGCACGTACTGAAGAATTCAACATTTCTCTGCCTCTTTCAGAAACATGTATATTTTCTGAATTCTGAAATGATGCTGAACCCATCGGCAATATTCTCGTTTGATTCTAAGTAAGGTTAAATGGACACAGTGCTCAATTGACTTCGCTATATATCGAGATTTCGGGGTGAAATTGGTCGTTGACAATCTGTGTTCTGGGTAATCCCAGAGGAATAACGGCGCAGGAAAAGGTCCTTGTTGTAAGAAAATCATTATCTTGATCTGAGCTAAGCTTAAACTAATTCTATTGGCAGCAACTGGGTCTCTAAAAAAATACCAAGATAATAAATAATTAATTAACATTAATTTAGATAGTTTTACTATGTTTACATGCTACAAAAAGATCAAGAATTTTAGGACAGGCCAGATTTCACCTGGAAATCGCTGGCACCCTCAGAATAAACCTGGGTCTTAACGATAACTTCCAATTACCAAGGCCACGGGCGAAACCAAAATCCCGACAAGCTTCTACCTGAGAAAAACAGCGAGAGAGAGAGAGAGAGAGAGAGAGAGAGAAGGGAATCAACATTTTGAAATCTCCTGAAAGCCCTCGGCTGCCGAAGGCCATCATGTTTATCATGGAGGAGACATGGACCGGAGGCGCTCTAAACCAAAATGCATTTCTGCATTTCGTCCGCAGGAATTGTGTGTAAAGGTCACATGCAAGTGGTCCCTCCGGAATCGTTACTCTCTCTCTCTCTCTCTCTCTCTCTCTCTCTCTCTCTCTCTCTCTCTCTCTTTTCTCTCTATTTTTTCTGTGCGGCGCAGGTTGAGTGCGTTGATGTGTGTGTGTGTGTTTGTGGAGGAAGTGATAAAAAGAGAGAGAGAGAGAGAGAGAGAGCACAGCCCGTCTGATATGCACTCCAGATGTCATTGCACGAAGCGCAGGATAAGAATTCTTTTCCTCTTTGACGTTGAATCTAAACGAATGGTTTTGTCCTTTTCTTTTGGTGATCTTTAAAAAAAAAAAAAGTGACGTTTTCGCTTATTTCATCAAATGAAGCAAATGGTCAAAAAGTAGATGTAAGTGATGTTGGAACAAGATTAATTCTAAAGGCCAGTTTTTCCGTTCTTTGGTGAAGGAAAAGAATTGAACGTTGTTTTTTTTTCTTAAATCTATATGAAGAAGCAAATGCTGTGACTCACTAAATATATATTAATTGTTCTCGTGTGATTATTTGTAATAGCTGT
>NC_089761.1:28415643-28420643 GCF_040412425.1 Macrobrachium rosenbergii | reverse complement strand
ATTATATTTTCCAGGAAAAATGAAATATTATCTTTCCCAGGCAAAAGAAAATATTATCTTTTCCAGGAAAATTGAAATATTATATTTTCCAGGAAAATAGAAATATTATCTTTTCCAGAAAAAGGAAAATATTATCTTTTCCAGAAAAAGGAAAATATTATCTTTTCCAGGAAAAGGGAAATATTATATTTTCAAGAAAAAGGAAAATATGATCTTTTCCAGGAAAAGGGAAATATCTTTTCAAGAAAAAACGAAATATTATATTTTCCAGGAAAAGGGAAACATTATCTTTTCCAGGAATAGGGAAACATTATCTGTTCCAGGAAAAGGGAAATATTACCTTTTCCAGGAAGAGGGGAATACTACAGCGACTTTTGTAGCGTGTAACTATGGATTTCATGTCGTCAACATAGACACGGCGCTTTATCTCCATTTTGTAGTTCTTGTATTGCAACTGGAATGGGATTCCAAATTCCTCAAATGTTTACTACTATACCGAAATAGGCCCTTATTCGTTTCAGGGTGATTTCTAGTGATGCTCTTTGGTTTCGTTTTAAAAATCTGGTATAAAATTGAATGAACGTCCTTCTCTCTCTCTCTCTCTCTCTCTCTCTCTCTCTCTCTCTCTCTCTCTCTCTCTCTATATATATATATATATATATATATATATATATATATATATATATATATATATATATATATATATATATGTGTGTGTGTGTGTGTGTGTGTGTGTGTGTGTGTGTAATTTGCTCCAGGCACAGTAGCTTACCAACGTGTTAAAGGCAAAAATTTACATTACTATGTACGTATACAATGACATATACTTATTTTTATAGTCTAATGTTCAATTATCAAAACGAAAGCCAGCTTTTTATTTTATTTTCTTTTTTTGCCAAGTACTAAATACGGTTAAATGCTGTGATCACCGAATCATAAAAAAAAAAACTACAATGATTTATTAACATTTTTTATATGCAAAGAAATGCCTTTGTATAGATTTTACAATTCATAATCTTCAACGCTAGCAAAATGAATCACCAGTCAAGACATTCTTCCACTCTCTTTACAAAAACCAACCTGATTCTTAGATATTAACCCATTCAGTCGTTTAGCACCCAAGCTGACAGAGTGGGAAACGAAGACATCGCATGTTTCCCTGGATATAATTACATATGCTGTCAAAGACCTTAACTTTACCGGAGCCCAGGTGTAAACACGAAAATAAATAGAAGTAATCATTTCAAGGTCACCAAGTGCACAGGTAATAATCAGTCGATCACCACTGGAAAGGTTTACATTTTATCCTATTACCTGAAGCCTCCTAATGTTAATTTATCCCAAATTGTATTTATAATCCGCAACTCTGATCTAATTAGTCCTAATTCGTAGAGAAGAAAAAAAACTCATTATGCCATTCGTAGAAATCACTTCGTAGAGAAGTAAAAACTCATTATGCCATTCTTAGAAATCTCTGTATGATATTTGGCTTACAGTAGATTACTATTTGTTTTTTTTCCTCTCCTTCTCTCTTCGCGATATCTGGCGGGTCAACCATCATTTATTTGGGCGCGTGATGGACCGTACTATGAAAGCCTCACACCTGGTCTTTTGTTATGCTTTTTCAAGGCGGGGGTTCCGCGTATTTATAGTATACATGTATACACAACAGACAACATAAACACACCTGCACAAATATATACCTAAACATACATACACACACACACACGTGTTATATATATATATATATATATATATATATATATATATATATATATATATATATATATATATATAATGGTGTGTATGTGTTTATACATATATATTTATATGAATATACTGTATGTATACATATATATACATATACATACATACATACATACATACATATATATATATATGTGTGTGTGTGTGTGTGTTTGTGCGTGCGTGCGTGCGTGCGTGTTTGTGTGTGGGCGGCTGTGCACAAAAAAAAAAAATGTTCCTTCTACCCAATCAAATTAACACCCAACAAATCACACAAGGAACAGCTGTAAAATCACCTAATGTGAAAATAATCCACGGCTTTACGAACATCAAAAAGGCTGATGATGGTTTTAAACTTAAAATGTGTCAGAAAATATATAATGTTTTCACTGTTTTTTTTTTTATTATTCTTAAAAGTTCTGGTTGACGTTAAAAATCCCCAGTTCCAGAGGTCCGTTATTCCTCATACCGCCAGACTGTGGAACAGCCTCCCTACACAGGAAGTGGTGCAATTGGAACTTCAGAAGTTCAAGCGAATGCGACGCATCAGTAACCCTAATATCATTCTTCTTGTATTTTGATGATTTACTTACATTTTTATTCTCTTATTTATTAATTTGCTGATTTGTTTGTTTTTCTAATAACTGATCTCATCTTTCTGTAGTTCTCATTTCCTTCTATTACTTCTTAAAAATGATTACCATATTCTTTGGAAGCTTGAATTTCGAGTCAGTGGCCCCTGTGGGCTTGTTCCATATGAATAGGCCTCGTCTTCTGAATAATAATAATAATAATAATAATAATAATAATAATAATAATAATAATAATAATAATAATAATAATAATAATAATAATAATAATTTGTTAAAATACTTCAGTTTAAAACCTGTTTAAAGAAAATAATGAAATTGAAAAAAATATATATTTGTTTATCAGCTAAGAATATACCGTAGAGTTCATTTCATACAACAATAGCCAGCTTTCTTGGTTTCAGCGGCTGAAAAGATACGGAAAATTTTGGGGAATATTAATTTTTTTTTTATTGAATAAAATGTTGTTTCGCAAATAGCGTAAACAGTACAGAGTCATGTTATTTGATGACAATTGCTACAGCAGGCGTATGATAATAATAATAATAATAATAATAATAATAATAATAATAATAATAATAATAATAATAATAATAATAATAATAGCAAGTCGGTTAACTAGTATTTCCTCTCAAACTTGTATTGAATTTCCATGTCATTTCACTTTATTCTGCAAATGTGTATGTGTAATGTGTATACACACTGGTAATATATATATATATATATATATATATATATATATATATATATATATGTATGTATGTATATATATATATATATGTATATATATATATATATATATATATATTCAGGCTTTTTAGCAAGTGTTTTGTGATGCAGCTGCTAGCCAACCGCTCTACCCCCAAAGGTGTTCAATAGATTTATATACTAATAACATATGGCAATCCTCTTTGTGGCCCGCCCAAATGCTGCCGATAAAATAATGATAATTATAGTATTATCTTGGTCAAAATAACGTCATCAACATTATCTCTGTCATTTATCTATATCACTGAGTTCTGTCATTGACATTTTGTTGAGGCTAATACGTCCTTCAAGGTACGCAGGGTGTAATGCTCTTTGATAGCAATTATTCACTTTCACTGGAAATCATTTTGTAGTAATACACCTTGTTCACTCCACCCTAAGTATTGAGGCATCTTTGGGGTGGGTATTGGAACTTGTAGACCACGTTCGTCTTCCTAAGAGCATACAGCAGGCCTTGGGACATAGGTACGAGTGGCAATGAGTCACAGAGAGGCGCAGGAACACAACAGAACAAAGGTGAAAGTAGAGCATTTAAGAATTCTAAGGTAAAGTGAAGTACAGTTTCAATAGCAGCACCTTCCAAGTTAGCTTAGGAGAGAGAGAGAGCAATGATTGATCGACTGCTTCATCTACTTGATAAGCTGGTATTTACAATAGCGGTCATCTTACGTGACCTTTTGGTATCCATGTGTGTGTATTGAGCGAGGAAGTTGTTTTTTCTATGATTTTTTTTTTTTTTTTAGTGGGGAGACGGAATGAATACTAATATAATTTCTGAGATTTTAGCTGCAGTTGTCTTTCCTTACAGAAGAAAAAATCATATTTTCTTTGCGACCTTTTGGTGTCCATGTGTGTGTATTGAGCGGGGAAGTTGTTTTTCTATGATTTTTTTTTTTTAGTGGGGAGAGGGAATGAATACTAATATAATTTCTGAGATTTTAGCTGCAGTTGTCTTTCCTTACAGAAAAAAAATAATATTTTCTTTGTGACCTTTTGGTGTCCATGTGTGTGTATTGAGCGAGGAAGTTGTTTTTCTATGATTTTTTTTTTTTTAGTGGGGAGACAGAATGAATACTAATATAATTTCTGAGATTTTAGCTGCAGTTGTCTTTCCTTACAGAAAAAAAATAATATTTTCTTTGTGACCTTTTGGTGTCCATGTGTGTGTATTGAGCGAGGAAGTTGTTTTTCTATGATTTTTTTTTTTAGTGGGGAGACGGAATGAATACTAATATAATTTCTGAGATTTTAGCTGCAGTTGTCTTTCCTTACAGAAAAAAAAACATATTTTCTTTATAGATATTTCTATTATTAGTAAAAGATGGTTCTGTCTTGCAGTTGAGCCGGAGCATGAAAGACTTTGCTCAGTGAAGGTAAACAACACTTAAACTGGTAATTACTTAAATGGCAATTCCCCACAATTACCAGAAATATTTTACACCTTAGCTCTGGTGATTATATTGTGTCATATTCCACAGCTTCCCCCTTCCCCAACCTAATCCATACCGGTCCCAAAACTGGATAAAATAGATGGTAAATACACCGTTTCTGAACCTTGCTACGGTACTTGGAGATCGGTTGCGATCGGCTGTGATTCGCATAGCCTAGGGTCCCACAAGACCCCGCCACTTCGGAATAAAAATAGGAGCTGAATGAACACCCGTTTTGTAAACTAAAAAGAGGCTTTAGGTATATAGTGCAAGCGGCGATACCTCAAAGTAAATCCCAAAAGGCAGCACAGAGACAGAAAATAATTATCCTCGAACATTTACAGTTAAATTCTGAAATACTTTCAATGTAACTAAAGAATCTTCCGTAGCGCTACAGATAATTCTGAAATGTTTTTTCGACATTTTGTTGTACAATGTATCATAAACAATGACAGCATTGTAAACG
>NC_089761.1:28408143-28413143 GCF_040412425.1 Macrobrachium rosenbergii | reverse complement strand
TTATTATTATTATTATTATTATTATTATTATTATTATTATTATTATTATTATTATTATTATTATCATGTTGGTAAAACAGTACTCAAACCCTGAAGGCGTCTTATCCTTAGCTTCAAATTATACCAAAATATTTAATGAAATCATTTTGCTCATTTTGAGTATTTTCGTTACTTGAAAAAATACCAATCGTGGTCATAGCATGTCTTATTCCTGTATCTGTTTTCCGTCTTTTTCTTCTTTAGTCATTATTCGGTTATACTATATCTCCTAAATTCGTCATGCTACGCTATCTGTCAGCGATTTAAGGCCAGCTTTCCATAATTCATTCTTTTTAAGTAGAGTAATTATTTATTTCTTTTACTTCAGTGAAATATGATAGTAATGCAACGTACATAGTGTTGCAGAAAGTATTCCAGTTTTTCCATCGAAGTATCACTTTGTTTTTAATAAATAATTATTGGTGCAAAGTGTAAGTTACATTACACCAGCGCTTTATCGGTCGCAAAATTGAACACAGATACGATATTCTTCTTGCAAAAGCACTGTGTTTACCTATTTTCAGTCTTCTGTAAAAGAAAACTTTTGTGCCGGCTTTGTCTGTCCGTCCGCACTTATTTTGTCCTCACTTTTTTCTGTCAGCACGTTTTCTGTCCGCATTTTTTCTGTCCGCTCTCAGATCTTAAAAACTACTGAGGCTAGAGGTCTGCAAGTTGGTATGTTGATCATCCACCCTCCGATCGTCAAACATACCAAATTGCAGCCCTCTAGCCTCAGTAGTTTTGATTTTATTTAAGGTTAAATTTAGCCATAAGCGTGCATCTGGCAACGAGATAGGATAGGCCACCACCGGGCCGTGGTTAATGTTTCATGGGCCGCGGCTCATACAGCATTATACCGAGACCACCGAAAGACGGATCCAATTTCGGTGGCCTTGATCATACGATGTACAGCAAACACTTCTTCGGCGCTTTTTTTACTTGTTTAAGTTAATCATGCTGTCATTTGATTTTAAGTAAATAAACAACACCGTTGCTTCCCTTATCTAAAAAACACATTAATCTGTCATTCATTGCATCTAAAAACATCTATTGTATCTAGAAACACAATATTTTGAACTTCTACCTATCTGCCATTTCTCTATATTCATCGCGTTGCAATAGTGCAAGACACCCATATCACTTTTCGTCAAGTGCAGTAATTCTTATCTATCTTTTATGTAAGAAACATTTTGATCAAGTGATTAGTAGTTGTAGAGGAAAGTCATTTTAAAATAGTTGTTTTAATTATTAAAATGAACGAAACTGATATACTGACAAGATTTGAGAAATGGAACATTACAAAGATGAAACTAGCAATGGTTATCTTACTGCATACACACATATACATATATATGAATATATATTATATATATATATATATATATATATATATATATATATATATATATATATATATATATATATGTATATATATATATGTATGTATATATATACATATATATATAGATGTATGTATGTATGTATGTATGTTTGTATATACATATACATATATACACACATGTATATATATACATATATGAATAGCTGTGCTATCTCCAAAGCTCATATATGTGTGGATCATTCCAAAACGATAAAGCTAAATTAACACAACATGAATCCACCTCTCTCTCTCTCTCTCTCTCTCTCTCTCTCTCTCTCTCTCTCTCTCTCTCTCTCTGAAACAGTAATGTTTGAAAAAAAAAAAAACATTTGACATCAAATCTGGCTCTCAAACATCACGCCATTTACCGCCAATGTTTTCCATTTAATAGAGAAATCAGACTAGTAATTTTTCTTTTTTTTTTTTTACATTTTCTCTCTCAGTAAAAAAGGAAAATCAAAAATCTTTATTCTTGACTGATTTTGTGATACCTGTCTCTCTCTCTCTCTCTCTCTCTCTCTCTCTCTCTCTCTCTCTCTCTCTCTCTCTCTCTCTCTCTCTCTCAAAGTACATTCATCACTTTGCACTTATTTAATGAGTTGAATTTTCGGGTGTCCTTGTGATCCGTGACCGCTCCCACCAGACCCCAACTGTTTGCTGGAAAATACAAGCATTTAATTAACTGATTTACCTATTTGTTGGTAAGAGGTAATTATGCAGTCGATGCACTTTAAAATTCACTTATTTATTTATCTGTTTATCTATTTGTTTATTTATCTATTTTTTTCATTCTTACCAGATTTCGTGCGCCTGTCAATAGGTAGTTTATTTTCGAAAATTTTACTTAAACTGATTAGCTATCTCATATGTAAAGGATACTTCTGTAGATTATAAAAGTATCCGAAAACTTAATTACCTGTTATTAATCATGTATATATATATGTATATATATATATATATATATATATATATATATATATATATATATATATATATATATATATATATATATATATATATGTATATATATATATATATATATATATATATATATATATATATATATATATATATATATATATATAGTAGAAATGAGGAGCTTATTCCATGTGTACTTTCTAAACAAGAGCAAAGACATACATACACCCGCCTCTTAAAGTAGGGAAGGCTATACACAGTCGATGAAAACGGAGGCAGGGAGAGAATGCCAGAGCAATGCAACAGAAAGAAATGAAAAGAACAAAGAGTAAAATGTAAGATGAAGCAGACTGCCAGGTGGCGTTGCGAGGTCGTTTGGCCAGATGTCTGTGAATTTCACAAGTTGTAATATTAATTTCTGGAAGTGAAACACTAAGATTAATGTACCACAGACACGACAGAGAACGGTCTGTGTTCAGAATGAACAGTTCAATTCTGTAAACACCTGGATTAGTTAAGTGTTTGTGTGTTGTATTTGTCATTCTTTGAGCACTCACACACACCTTCATTCATGTATGTGTATATATATTATATATATATATGTGTATATGTCTGTATATATATGTATATGTATGTATGTATGTATGTATGTATGTATGTATGTATGTATGTATGTATGTATGTATGTATGTATGTAAGTATGTATGTATGTATGTATGTATGTATGTATGCATGTAGATTAAGACTATGAAAAAATAATAATTTGTCATGAGCTGTGATATCCAACTACAGCTTGTCGAAGGCACCTCCCGAATGCTATACACCAACAACAGGATATTTGATTTTAACGAAAGAATCGTCACGAAAACTTACAAAAGCATCATACTAAGCAAATAACCACGATATCGTAGCTAAAAACTTAAGGCATAAAACACTTCACAGAATCAAAATGGGAAAAAACATCGTGAGTTAACTAACTGCATCACAGATGTCAAGAATTCGAACCTTGCAAAAGTCCTTATGATAGAATAGAATACTACACAATTTAGGCCGAAGGTCAAGCGCTGGAACCTGTGAGGTCATTCAGCGCTGAAAGGAAAATTGAGAGTAAAAAGTTTGAAAGGTGTAACAGGAGGAAAACCTCAAAGCAGTTGCACTAAGATTCAATTGTTAGGAGAGGGTGGAAAGTAAGACGGAAGAAAGAATATGGACGGAGTTGCAGAAAAAGGAATGAAAGGGGTTGCAGGTAGGGGCCGAAGGGACGCTGCAAAGAACCTTAAGTAAAGCCTACAGTTAACCGCATGAGGCGCACTGACGGCACTACCCCCCAACCTACGGGGGCGAAAGTACTTAGGCATCTAAGCAGTTTCATGTGTCACAATGAGACCTGATGAACTGACATGCTCGCTTTGTTTTCCCCGACGGCATGGATTTCCGTTTTGCACTATCATTAGAGAACGATTTTGAACAGATTAGCTGTTTTAAATACTCTCCATTAACTAATTACTGGGAAAAAGTTGCTCGTTTCCTAACGTTTCTTTTACGCCTGTAATTATACAGATGCCTTGGCTTGTGTGACGTTCTAATGTAATGTGTTGCTGTTTGTTTACATGGTTTGATAAAAGTGGTTATTAGTTGGAAATTGAACGTTCAGGGTAAGATCCTGATATTAAATGGAGTCAGTCATTTTCTCTTGACGCTTTCGTTAATATATTACGTTAATTGCTCTCTCTCTCTCTCTCTCTCTCTCTCTCTCTCTCTCTCTCTCTGTATATATATATATATATATATAGAGAGAGAGAGAGAAGAGAGAAGAAGAGAGAAGAAGAAGAAGAAAACCATATATATAGGTATATGTATGACTTCTGTCATGGGAATTATAATATATGTATGTATACACACTCATACATATATATAGATATATATAGGCATGTGTATATATGTATACCTATAAAAGTGTACAATTCAAGTGTTTTATGAGCAAGTGTTCCAACGTTTGCAACCGCAAGTAAATGAAGTTAGGTCAATCAATTTCCCTTTGCTGTTCCGGAAAAAAAAAAACAATACTGTAATGCATATGACGGGACCTACATCTGTTTAACATTTCTATTTTTATTTTCCAGCCCAGAACGCAGATTACCAGACAACAGAAATGTCTGCTGCCTTTTTCGAACAAAACCGTGTGATTTCCGCAAAAAAAAAAAAAAACACTCAAATTTGTTCTTTACCACTTGCTGACAAAAGCGGTGACATTATATGACTTTTTCGAAGCGCTACAGATTTGCGAGATATCATATCGAATAAAGTTTTTCATTTTTTTTTTTTTGGCACAGGATAGGCGACAATGTCTGTGGATGGCCAGGTTTCATTTGGAAACTGGCGGTTATATTTAATCTTCATAATTATTTGTCCCCTTACGGCCTGACTTCGTGTCTGTCAGCAGTCGAAACAGATGGGTTACGTCCTTGTGTTGCTGACACACACACACACAAAAAATAGGGTTAATGATTATTTTATTTTACTGATTTTGACCAATGTAATACTTAGATATCTTGTCTTGAATTTTCATTCACGCTTTGCTCGACAAAGAGTGTTAATAATTATTTGGGTCTACTTTTTTTGAGCAATGCAATATTTAGATAATTTGTCTTGTATTTCTCTT
>NC_089761.1:28373143-28398143 GCF_040412425.1 Macrobrachium rosenbergii | reverse complement strand
TATATATATATATATATATATATATATATATATATATATATATAATTTATATATATATATATATATATATATATATATATATATATATATATATATATATATGTATATATATAATTTATATATATATATATATATATATATATATATATATATATATATATATATATATATATATATATATATCTCAACAGTATCAAATAATCATGCTGTTGCTTCAATGAAGGAACTGTCAATTCGCCGATAACAAATAACACATGGTATTTAATCACTACACAAGTTCATCTGTTAAAGTTTGACGGAGACAGATTGATAAACGTAATGTACATTTGCTCCTGTTATTTACCTTAGGTAGTAAGTGAAACTATTCAGATAGGTAACAAGAAGGTTAAGAGAGCTATTCTTAAATTAACTTTATGATTTTGTTGTGCTATTGTCGTTATTCATGTTCAGTAGATATATATTAAGAAATGAATATACGGCATGTTTTTTTTCTGCATAAAGGACAGCATGTTTTTTTTTTTTTATTCGGTCATCGAATTCCTCCTCACTTTTTTATACTCGCGAAAATTCCACTTTTTAGTTTTCTGTAAAAGAAAACTATTGTGCCGGCTTCGTCCGTCCGTCCGCCCTTTATTCTGTCCGCACTTTTTTCTGTCCGCCCTCAGATCTTAAAACTACTGAGGCTTGAAGGCTGCAAATTGGTATGTTGATCATCCACCTTCCAATCATCAAACATACCAAATTGCAGCCCTCTAGCCTCCTTAGTAGTTTTATTTTATTTAAGGTTAAAGTTAGCCGTAATCGTACTTCTGGCAACAATATAGGCCAAGCCACCATCGGGACATGGTGAAAGTTTCATGGGCCGCGGCTCATACAGCAATGTGCAGAGATCTCCGAAAGATATTTCTATTTTTGGTGGGCTTGGTTATACGCTGTGGCGGCTGTACAGAAAACTCACTTGCGCCGAAAAAGCTTCAGATCATTTGTCACTATTTTCTTTTAAAATGCGTTGTCATATACTTATAAAAGTGGTAATTATTAATTTTGCATAAAGGAGTATATTTTATTCAGGCAAGGAATTAACCCTTTTCCTTGTTTGTAAAACTCCCGAAACTTTTCTTAGTTTTAAGTTTTCACAAAATCTCTGGAAATTCCGATTTTTTTTTCCTGTTAAAATACGTTTGATTAGATTATTGAAACTTTCTTAAGAACAGTATTCAAAAAATATTTACTGTCTTTACATTTATGATGACGATCTTTAAATATATATATATATATATATATATATATATATATATATATATATATATATATATATATATATATATATATATATATATATATTATATATACTGTATATATATACATATATATATATATATATATATATATATATATATATATATATATATATATATATATATATATATATAACATATATATATATATATATATATATATATATATATATATATATATATATATATATATATATATATATATATATATATATATATATATATATATATAAATATATATATATATATATATATATATATATATATATATATATATATATATATATATATAAACATCATTATCATTACAGTGAGGTAACGGAACCCAGAAATTGCCTTTCATTGTTGGTGTTTGAGACTCATTATTTTTTTTATTGCTTTTTTTTTCTTTCTTTATTTCTTTAAATCTTCACCTGAAAACATTTAAGGACAGAGCCAACAGCCTATAAACCCAAGAAGGCTCCAAAGGGAAATCAGCTTGCAGAGAGAGAGAGAGAGAGAGAGAGAGAGAGAGAGAGAGAGAGAGAGAGAGGAAATGGTGATAAAAAAAAATTATGTAAGTATGGTGGAATAAAACATGAAAAAAATTTTTTTTTCGTTCTGCAGAAATAAACAAGTTTTAGGAAAAGGCGACAAAAAGAAAAAATATGGGTGAATAAAAAAAAAAATATAATTTTTTCAATATTTTTACATTTCTGTCACTTGAAGAAACAAGTTTTAGGAAAAGGGAACAAACGAAAAAAAAATATGAGGGAATAGAAACTAAAACTAATTTTTTTCCAATATTTTTACATTTCTGTCACTTGAAGAAACAAGTTTTAAAAAAAAGGCGACGAATAAAAAAAATATGAGGGAAGAGAAACTAAAACATTAATTTTTTTCAATATTTTCACATTTCTGTCACCTGAAGAAACAAGGTTTAGGATAAGGCGACAAATAAAAAAAAAAATATGAGGAAATAGAGAAAAAGCGTTAATTTTTTTTTTCAATATTTTGACATTTCTGTCACCTGAAGAAACAAGTTTTAAGAAAAGGGGACAAATAAAAAAAAATATATATGAGGGGAATAAAAACTAAAACATTAATTTTTTTCAATATTTTGACATTTCTGCCACTTGAAGAAACAAGTTTTAGGAAAAGGCGATAAATAAAAAATAAATATATGAGGAAATAGAAAAAAAAACATTAATTTTTTTTTTTTTTAATATTTTGACATTTCTGTCTCTTGAAACTTCGGCATTTTCCACCGAATCAACCAACATTCGGAACTCGAAGACGATATCACTCGAAGCAAGAGATCCGAGGCTCCGATTCCAGGCGCTACCTGCCAGAGATTCCTTAGTCGCGGCAAGCATAGTCACCGGTATCTCTCGCTAATTCAATTTCCTTCAACCTGTCTACAGGCAATGGCTGAGAATCCTATCTGGTCTTGATAAAGTAGGGAAGGGAATGAAGGAGTGATAAATTTGGCGGAGTGAGTGACGTGCGACTTCAGCCCCTGAATGGCCACGTGTCTGACGACAATGATAGTGAAGATGATAGTGAGTGATGATGAGGGAGGTGTTTTCTGCCTGTGACATTTTACCTGGCGGTTTTCGACGCTCGACCGGGAATGTTTCTTCGTAGGAATTTCGATTTCAAAATGATTCTACGGGCGAGTTTTCTGCAGCCGTGGGGTTTCTCATGGGGAAAAATATCAATATCGTAGGGAAACTTGAGTATCTACGTTGCAAAATATCAATGTCGTTGAGAAAGTTGAGTGCATATATTGCAAAATATCAATACTGCAGAGAAAGTTCTTAAATGTATTAGAAAATATCAATTTCTCTCTGCAGATTGAATATATACAAAATACCAATATCGCAGAGAAAATTAAGTACCTACATTGCAAAATATCAATATCGCAAAGAATTTTGAGTATATACAAAATATCAATATTGCAAAGAGTTTTGAGTATATGCAAAATATCAATATCGCAAAGAATTTTGAGTATATGCAAAATATCAATATTGCAAAGAGTTTTGAGTATATGCAAAATATCAATATCGCAAAGAATTTTGAGCATACACAAAATATCAATATCGCAGAGAAAATTAAGTACGCCTATTGGAATATATCATTATCGGAAAGAAAATTGAATATATCTGAGTATATACATCACAAAATATCAATATCACAGAGAAAATTGAGCGCATATATTGCAAAATATCGATGTTGCAGAGAAATTTTGTTCATACATTTAAAAACATCAATATTGCAGAGATGATTGAGTGTATATATACTACAAAATAACCATATCGCAGAGAAAACTGGGTATATTTATTGCAAAAATATCAATATCGCAGCAAAAAATTAAGTACATATATTGCAAAATATCAATATCGCAGGGAAAATTTAATACACATATTGAAAAATATCGATATGGGAGAGAAAATTGGGTATATATATTGCCTATTTTTTTTGTCATTCTTGAATTATTCTTAACTATCCAAATTTATAGATATATCATAATGATAAATTCCTGAGGTCTCAGCTTACTCTAGGTTACTAAGAAGTTGAGGTAAATGATGACAATTCTGAAACTTATCAATAATTTCTACTGAGGAGATTGTCATAAGAGGTGCTGGAAGTAGGAAGGAGGAGGAGGAGGAGGAGGAGGAGGAGGAGGAGGAGGAGGAGCAGAAATTGTCATAAGAGATGCTGGAAGTAGGAAGGAAGAGAAGGAAGAGGAGATACTGAAGGACTAGTAGGAGGAGAGGGAGGATGAGGATAAAGAGGAATAGGAGGATCAGTAGTAGGAGGAGGAAGATCAGTAGTAGCAGTAGGAGGAGGAGGAGGAGAAAGAGGAGGGGGAAAATTATGATAATTAATAATAATTCCAACAGGACGAGACACTCATCAGAGATTCTGTAAGTAGGAGGAAGGAGATAGAAGAGGAAGTATCGGAGGAGGAGGATGAGGAGGGGGAGGAGGAGGAGGAAGACTAGCAAGAGTAGGAAGAGGAGAAAAAAAGGAGGAGGAGGAAAATTATGATAATTAATAGTAATTCTAACAGACGAGACTGTCAACAGAGACTCTGTAAGTAGGAGGGAGGAGATGGAAGAGGCGGTATCGGAGGAGGAGGATGAGGAGGAGGATGCTGATAAGGAGGAGGAGGAGGAGGAGGAAGACTAGTAGGAGTAGGCAGGGGAGGAGAAGGAGGAGGGGGTAAATTATGATAATTAATATTAATTCTAACAGACGAGACTGTCATCAGAGATTCTGCAAGTAGAAGGGAGGATATGGAAGAGAAGGAGGAGGAGGAGGAGGAGGAAGACTAGTAGGAGTAGGAGTAGGAGGAGGAGTGGGAGGAGGAGGAGGAAGAGAGAAGCCCTTGAATAAGTTATCGGCCTGACGAAGTGTCTTCGCCAGGACGTGACGTCGCGACGTACGGCCAGAGTGATTCGTCTTGACACTGATAATTTTGAGTGGCAGGTCTCAGGTGCCACTGCTTTGAGCTATTAGATAACAAAATACCGATGTTCTCCTCCCCCCACTTTTCTCTCTCTCTCTCTCTCTCTCTCTCTCTCTCTCTCTCTCTCTCTCTCTCTCTTTGTTTCACCTCTCTTCTTTTAAAAAGGATTTTAGGTTCCCATATTTTTTCCATCTCTTATTTTATTATTGTCACATTTATTCGTCTTGTTTTGTTTTATTTTTCAATGTCGTGGATGTAATGTTATCTTCGTTTTTCACTTTTAAAATTTGTCTTTTATTAATATTTTTTTCTGTTTATTCTCACGCCCTTTCATCAATACATGTCTACCAGTGTCACCTTTTCCTCTCTTCGCCTATTTTCTCCAACAATTACCTATTTTGCTTCTATCTCTTTTCCTCCTATTCCTTTTTCTATTATTTTATTAATTCCTCCTCCTATCCCTCCTCATCCTCCTCCACTTCTTCCCCCTCCTCCTGCCACTGCTACCCCTTCACCTAACACAAAAAATATATATATATATATTTATCGCTCGTGAAAAAACACCTTTAATTATATATTAAAAGGAAATGTTGAAATTTTACCTTCGTCTTCAGTCAAAACGTGATATCTTTTTATTTTTTTTTTTTTTACCCCAAGTTATCTCACCGAATCACAGGTATCTTATGTCACCATTGGCCGACAGGTACGCCCCTGTTTATGACGTGAATATATCACCTGGTCTTTGCGCTCTCGCTGTTTGTCCTTTAGATAAAACCTGTCAGGTGTGTGTATGTGTCCAACAGGTCTGAGGCATCTCGGCTCACGTTCGCAATGAGGAATGTGTGTATGCATACATACATACATGTATATATATGTATATATGTGCATATATATATACATATATAAAATATATATATATATATATATATATATATATATATATATATATATATATATATATATATATATATATATATATATAGACCATAAAAGCCAGGAGGAAATGCTAAAAACATGATTACCCAGTGCTTTCGTGAATATTTGATGCACACATCCTCAGGGTACAAAAGTGTATATCAAAGCATTTAAAGTAGACATCAAATGATGAAACCTTAAATCATTTCCTCCTGACTTGCAGTACTTGTAGTCACATGATTACTGTGACAGTATCTCTCTCTCTCTCTCTCTCTCTCTCTCTCTCTCTCTCTCTCTCTCTCTCTATATATATATATATATATATATATATATATATACATATATATACATGTATGTATAATGTATATTTTCTCAAATTCTTCATGCTTTTGGGATACGCTTGTCACTACATAGCCTCAGATCCGCAGCAGCAGGTTAAGAGGGCATTGTGGTCTTTATAATTGCATACGTATCTGGAAAAAAGTGGCTGGCAGATCCTATACATATATATATATATATATATATATGTGTGTGTGTGTGTGTGTGTGTGTGTGTGCGCGTGTGTGTGTCTGTGTGTGTGTATAAAATGATAAACTTCTGTAATCCTGATCACGTTCACCAGTTATCTGGATTATAGATCTGTTAATTGAAAAATATAGCTTTGCCGTGTAAATAGCGCTTTCACGTGCTCTTTTAACTTCACTGAACACTGTTAGAGTACAGTAAAAGAGAGAGAGAGAGAGAGAGAGAGAGAGAGAGAGAGAGAGAGAGAGAGAGAGAGAGAGAGAGAGGTCTCCATCTTTCGCCACCACCGAAATTTCCACGCTTCCGCTAATGAAAAAGTGCGTCACAGATGAAGAATTATCCAACGGCACTTTCTAAGAAAGCGGAGAAGTTTCCTCACTTTGAGGAGAAAGGAAGGGTGGGAGTGTTCAGTCAAGTGGTCTTGACTGATGCTTCTTTCGCGTGAGATACTCTGACATTTTTATAGCCCGGACTGGACCGAGTATAGTACCGGTTCGAGTAAAACCCAACGTTCGAATCAGTCATCACCGTGGACCTGCGCGGTCCAAGTTTTTCCACCGGGAGAAAATATTTTGCATGTTGTTTGTTTTACTTGTATTTATTTCGTCTGATCCTGTTATGTTATTTCAAGTTAGCAGGGAGAAGTTATTTCGCATGTTGTTTGTTCTACTTTTTACTCGTTTCATGTTTGATTATATGTTATTAAGTTATTTTATGTCTATAGGTACCTGAGAGATGATGGCTGTGAATGTCCATCGCTTTGTCTTTCAAATCACAGCCATTTTAGTGTTATTGAATGCAGTATAGTCAATCTTTGTGCTTTCTTATATTTCGTCAATTCTTCGATATTATCCTAACGCTAAATTCGCTGAAAAAATAATTTTATTCAATTTTCGTACATGAGATTCTCAAGAGAATAAAAGACATGGCAGATATGCTGAATGACTCAGTAGCTACCATCAGTGCACTGAATTATCACAAAGCAAATCCCTCATCAGTAGAATTATCTCCAAACAATTCTCTCTTCAGTTGAATCATCTCCAAACAATTCTATCTTCAGTAGAATTATCTCCAGACAATTCTCTCTTCAGTAGAATGATCTCCAACAATTATATCTTTAGTTGAACTATCTCAAAACAATTCTCTCTTCAGTTGAATTATCTCCAAATAAATCTCTCTTCAGTAGTATTATCTCCAAACAATTCTCTCTTCAGAAGAATTATCTCCAAACAATTCTCTCTTCGGTAGAATTATCTCCAAACAATTCTCTCTTCAGTTGAATTATCTCCCGACAATTCTCTCTTCAGAAGAATTATCTCCAAACAATTCTCTCTTCAGTTGAATTATCTCCAGACAATTCTCTCTTCAGAAGAATTATCTCCAAACAATTCCCTCATCAGCTGAATGATCACCAAACAATCCTCTCTTCCCGGAGCGTCCGTGTGAGTATCGGTCAAAAAATTACGTACATCACTCGGCAATGCATTTTGATTTATCGCTTCAAAGTCAAAAGATGCGTTTTACTCCTTCAACACACAAAAACTTACTCTTACAAAATCGCGTCTAGTCACACCAAGCACGATATTCGTCTTCTTATTATAAGTGGGTCATTCTCTCTCTCTCTCTCTCTCTCTCTCTCTCTCTCTCTCTCTCTCTCTCTCTCTCTCTCTCTCTCTCCGACAGCATTTCCCGTCGTAAATAACACATCTTCGTGTTGTCGTAAAGTCTGGCAACCTATCAATAGGACTCCCTCGGTGTTTACAGAAGAAAAATGTTTACGATCACGAGTCGACTACTCGGAAGCGATCAAACTTGCGTGCGCCGTAATTCCCGCTGATATTTCGCTCGCATATCCTGCCTGCCTGCCTGCCTGCTTGCTTCCTAAGAGTATTCCTGCCCTGTAATGCAGGTTATCATTTTGTGCTTTCAGGATGTTATTCATGTCGGTTGTTAAGTGGAAGTCGATAGGGTCCGCCTCCTTGCTGCGATGCGCCCGGCGGTTGCATTCTCATGCACAAGCACAAACGTATATGCGGCTTGTACGTTTATGCTTGCGTTTATGCTTAGGAGCTTGTGTGCTTGCGTTTAGATTGACTTCGTAGCAATATGCGTAAGTGTGTGTGTGTTTCTGTTCATAGGTACAGCTATTAAGAGACATATGTGTTACATATATTAGTATGTGACTTAGTATATTTGTTTACAAAAAAGTCATGTATAAAAAGTTTCATGTACGCGTATACACGCATCATATTAAAATATTTGGAATTTAGTTAATAATATATATATATATATATATATATATATATATATATATATATATATATATATATATATATATATATATATATATATATATATTGCGATTGTCTTTTTGTAAAAAAAGAAATTTAATCTGATATAAGGTCGGTATGAGGTTTCTTATACCAACTTTTTTCACCTCACGATTTTGTTCCCATTTCAGCCTCAAACAACCCACAATCATCTGTTCAATTATGCTGAAAAAAGTAAATCATTTACCCTTGAATAAACAATTTTTTTTTACCTCAGGATTTTGTCCCCCATTTCAGCCACTCACAACACAATCATCTGTCTAATTATGATGAGAAAAAAACTAAACCGTTTACTCTTAAATAAATAATTTTTTTTACCTCAAGATTTTGTCCCATTTAATCCTCTAATAACACAATCATCTGTCTAATTATGCTGCAAAAATGTAAACCATTTACTCTTAAATAAATAATTTCTTTTCACCTCACGATTTCCTCCCCATTTAAGCCTCTAACAACACAATCATCTGTCTAATTATGCTGAAAAAAACTAAACCATTTACTCTTAAATAAATAATTTTTTTCACCTCGCGATTCTGTCCCCATTTCAACCTCAGACAACACACAATCATCTGATGTCCCTCCCTCCTACCTCTGTTATTTTCCTCTCCTTTTAAGCTTAAAAAAAAAACGGTAAAAATTGTGTTGGGTTCCTCTTCCCACGGGGTCACTTTGAAAATTTCAGGAGCCATTACTCTATGCATATCGAAAATGACGAAATCCTTTGCAAACGGCTCTGGTGGCCTGCAAACGCAGCCGTGTTTCTATGCATTTTTGAATGAGGCAGAAATTCCAGCAGTGAACACCCCCCCCCCACCTCCACCTCTCCCCCCGCCCCACACCACGGCCTTGCAAAATGAATGGTTTGACTTTAACATAAATCGTTCTGTGGTGTTGTCATACGTTCTTCACAGGGTTACAAAAAGTAGGTTCTTTTTTTTAATGTGCACTGATTGTAATATGCACTGAATCTAGATTTTCATTTTTATTCTATGTCTTGACTATAATCTGTACGTATATATATATATATATATATATATATATATATATATATATATATATATATATATATATATATATATATATATACACATACACACACACAAACATATATATGTGTGTATATATATATATATATATATATATATATATATATATATATATATATATATATATATATATATATATATATATATATATATATATGTACATATATATACATATACACACATATGTGTATGTTTGTATTTTGAATATTTCTTTTATTTGTATACCTATTTTAACATAAGCTAGTAATATACTTCGCCGGTTCATTTCTTTTTGTCGGAGTAAAATTTAAAAGACTATTAGATCAAAGTTAAAATCTAGGATACTGGCAGATCCTTCCAGAATCCAAAAGACTGGCAGATTCTGGTTAAACTCTAGGAGACGGGTAGATCCTAGTTTAAAATCAAGGAATTTGGTAGATCCTAGGAAAATCCAGTGCACTGGAAAATTCTGTCTAAAATACAAGAGACTGCTCAGTCTTGGAAAGGTTCAAGAGGTAGTTCGGTTCTAACTAAAATCCAGAAATACTCAGTAGGATGGTATGTCTCGGCTAAAATCCTGGAAATTGATAGTTGCCAGTAAAATCTAGAAGACAGGTGGATCTCGACTAAATCCATGAGTCTGGTAGATCCTGGAATAATTCATGAGCCCGGTGGATCCTGGAAAAATTCAGGAGTCTGGTGGATACTGGAATAATTCAGGAATCTGATAGGTTCTGGAATAATTCAGAAGACTGGTGGATCCTGGAATAACTCAGGAGTCTGGTGAATCCTGGAATAATTCAGGAGTCTGGTGGATCCTGGAATAATTCAGGCGTCTGGTAGATCCTGGAATAATTCAGGAGTCTGGTAGATCCTGGAATAATTCAGGAGTCTGGTGGATCCTGGAATAATTCAGGAGTCTGATAGGTTCTGGAATAATTCAGAAGACTGGTGGATCCTGGAATAACTCAGGAGTCTGGTGAATCCTGGAATAATTCAGGAGTCTGGTGGATCCTGGAATAATTCAGGAGTCTGGCAGATCCTGGAATAATTCAGGAGTCTTGTATATCCTGGCTAAACAACAGAGGTTCGATGGTGACCAAATCCAGTAGGCTCGTAGAACCTGGCAAAATCAAGGAGACTGATGGACTCTGGCAAATCCAGGGAAATGAAAGAGAAGAAGCTACGGGTATCACTTTTGTAAACTAAATAACCCTAATTGAAAGCTAGAAGTCTCATATTGTGAGAGACAAACTTCTGTAAGTTAAGATAGCATAAATCGAATGGCAAACTTCAAGTCGAGGAAGGCACTAATAAATGTAAATTATTCAGGGGAGTGGAGAGAGAGAGAGAGAGAGAGAGAGAGAGAGAGAGAGAGAGAGAGAGAGAGAGAGAGAGAACCTTACGCTGTGCAGTATCCTTTAAACACCTAGTCATGTTCAATTGAAAAAATTCTGTGGTTACGTGTGTGTGCGTGTATGTGTGTGTGAGAGAGAGAGAGAGAGAGAGAGAGAGAGAGAGAGAGAGAGAGAATCTTTATACCTAGCTGTACCTCAAAGACTCTATTAAGAGGAGTAGTCAAGTCAACGTTTGTTGATAGATATCAGCAAGGGACTTCCAATACAAAAGTCGAAGCTAAAGCAAGCAGACAACCAGTGATGTCACTCACTGTAAAAAAAAAAAAAAAAAAAAATTATAAAACAAAATTATGTAAAACAGAAACTCTTTGAAACATACGAAGTGTCGCTTTCCAGTTCAGCCTCTCTCCATCACCATATTCCTTCCTTTCTTTTTTTTTTTGGTATTTTCCTTCTGGGAAAAAAGAAAGACAGAGAAAAGAAACGGATACAATCCCTGGATCGTCTGTGTTGGTTCGTCCAGGGCGAAAAAAGCGAGCGATTGCAGTCCTGCTGCCGTGTGCCGAGAGAGAGCAACACGTCCCAGGTGAGAAAGCTGTGCCCCTCGAGTGTGTGTGTGGTCATGTTGACAACACCTAGGATGCGGGTGTACGCCCCCAGGAGCGGTGTGTGCCATGGGATGATGCATGTACCCTAACCCCCCGCCCCTAGACGGAGGATGGTGCCCTTTGGAATAAACAGAATCCAGTTCACCATCCACACTCTCTCCTTCCAGCGCTTACAATGCCATGCCAACCCCCTTCCCCAAATCCCCCAGCCACCTGGACCATTATCACCCCTACCCTCCCCTTCCTCCCTCTCCTTCCCTTCCCCTCTCCCCCTCACACCAATCCCCCAGCTACAAGATCGTATCACTCAACCTTCCTCCCCTTCCCTTCCTTTTCATCCCTCCCCTCCCTCCTCACCTTCATACCTCCCCTCCCCTACCCATCCCCTCCCTCCCTTCCCTTCCCCCACCCTCTCATGACCTCAGCCCCAAACCGTGTGCAAGGTTGTTCACTTGCCAGAGGCCACGTTCTTGAAAGCGGAGGTCGACATTTTTATTTGTTTTAGGATTTTGCTCTGCTACAAAATTTCCGAAATCTTTGCTGACTTTAGAATATTCTTGCGGGCTCTTGTTTGTATGACTCCCCAGAGGAAGGTTGCCGTGGCTTTTTCCTCTCTCGCTTTTTTTTATCTCCTCTCTCTCTCTCTCTCTCTCTCTCTCTCTCTCTCTCTCTCTCCGTCTCTTCTGTCTTCTCTTCAACACATTCATTTAATTATTGGTGTTTATCTATTCGTTTCAGAAGGTTTCTAAATATTGACGGAATATTTTATATTTTCCCAAATGAAAATTAAGGAGAAAGGAGCATACATATAATCTAAAGCTTGAATTTTGTGAAATGAGCTTATGGAAGCTAAACTGGCATTGATCACAAACGTTACATACACGCATGCGCACACACACTATAAACGCACGCATAAACACATACAATGTATATATATATAAATATATATATATATATATATATATATATATATATATATATATATATATATGTGTGTGTGTGTGTGTGTGTGTGTGTGTGTAAAAATGTATATATATATATATATATATATATATATATATATATATATATATATATATATATATATATATTGTAGAAAACACTTTCAGCAATTTTTGCATTACGTTGTGACATTCATCAGTTCTAATTAAGAATGAAATTTGTTCCTTGTCTCTTATTTGAATATCAAAGGTCCAGGCGACAATAATTATTCGAAAGTATTGCGGATCTATAAATCATCTGTACAACAACCTTTTTTTTTTATCTACGAGACGACATCTCGAATGACTGATAGCTTCACGTCTCTCTGTCATAAATCAAGATAATGTCTTTATCTCTACTACACGAGTTCAGTCTCTCCTCTAAATAAAGCAGATGTCGGCGGCGATATATACGGTGACACTTGTTTTGCATGCAGACAAGAATCCCATTTCTGGCGAATTATATCGCGTAGACTTTCCGCGCGGTCACTAGTAGCTTTTGTGGCGTGTAACTGCAAGAATCCATTAATAAGTTCACCTGCGGTATCGGGAGAGAGAGAGAGAGAGAGAGAGAGAGAGAGAGAGAGAGAGAGAGAGAGAGAGAGAGAGAGAAGGTGTTTCCGAGAGACAATGATTTCAGGATTTCTGTTTGCCTAATTTTCGTCCCTCACGTTAACCTGAGAAAATACACCGTTATTTTAACAGTGTTTTCTTTTTTTTTCTTTTGTGTATAACTTACATAATTTCTTTCTGCTTTATGTGAATCGAGACATTATACTGTTATTTTCAGTGTTTTCTTTTTATTTTTGAGTATAACTTACATAATTTCTTTCTGTTTTATGTAAATTGAGAAAATATACTGTTATTTTGACTGTATTTTTTTCAGTCACTTTTGCGTCACGACAGCTTTATCTTTCTGCTAAACAGAACCGAATGACGCTTTAGCCGCTCACTCTGCAGCGTCGCAGCAGTCTTCTGTTTGCCAAAACCGAGTGAGTTTTCACCAGCAATTTTTTGCATCACGGAGGCTAACCAAAATATAAAGGCTTTCCACCATTCACTTTTGCAAGGAGTAAGACTTATTAACCTAGTAACTTTCCAACAACAATTTTTGCATTACGAAGGATTATTATTATTATTATTAAAATTGTGCAGAACTCTCAATGCCGAGAACAGGCAATTTTGTAAAAGGTCCACAATAATATATCAATATAAAGTCTCACATTCTATTGATATATTATTATGGACCTTTTACAAGATGGATGATGATGATGATGATGATCCAAGAGAGGTCACTGCCTTGAAATTCAACCTTCCAGAGAACACGGTGCTCGTTAGGAAGTAAGAGAAGGTAAAGGAAAATACAGAAAGAAGAGATCTCACTCAATAAAAAGGAAAAAAGATAAATTAATAAACTAATGAACAAATAAAAATGCATTAAAATGAAAGGAGAATAGAATTAGGGTAATCATGCATTGCATCTTCGCCTGATAACACAAGGGATTCCCACCGTTCACTTTCTCAGCGTATCAGCCACGTTGAAACCGAAATTAAACAATTTCGGTGATTTTTAACAGCTCGCTCCTGCATCACGGCGTACCCGGCCTTGCCAAAATCAAATGGCCCTTTTTCCATTTTCAGGTCTGATCGTTGGCAAACACCGTCCTACAAGCCACAGCACATGTAAATCGAGAGGCGGAAAAGATTTCTATGTGGTAGTACCCGGTTCCTGGCGGGGAGCCTTGCTTCTCACAACACAGATATATTTGCGGGGACAACATACGCTTACAAACATGTAGAGCGTATGTTGTAGCCACTGATGAAAACAGGACTGTGGGTCGTCCAGTTTCGGTTGTACATCATTGGCGGGTAGAGTTTTCAATCTTTGTTTTTTTTTTTAATAATATTATTATTTTTTTTGGGGGGGGGCCACCTTTGTGAATTGCCGAATAAGGTTTGGTTTCATTCTTAATAAGTGTCATAATTTGTTTTTTTTTGTAATTCTAATTTCGCAGCCTTATTTGTTTGGGATAAGATTTCGTTTTATCCTTAATAATTATTGTTCTAATTCTTTAAATTATTTTTTTTTTTTTTTTGTCCGTTCCGAAGACCTGACATAAAGATAGAAAATAGACAGTAGAAAGATTTTAATAAAGATAGTGATAAGAAAAAAAATAAAAATCAATACAGACGATAAACATAAAAGTAATAACACGAAAGTAATCAAAGTAAAGGAAAAATAAAAATATTACAGCAAATTAAGTGTGCCTACGTTTACCTAGCCATTTCTAGCAAATAAATCCGTCATTTGAATATATTTCATTGAGGAATTTCAAAGAGAGTAATATGATGTTTTAAAGATTGTTATAATTATTTCCTATCATCACGTTAATGAATATAGGCGGTACACTAAAACCAGTTCCTGTCCATCTCTTGTACCTGGCTGCTAAAGGTAAGCTTCATCTGGTATTGTATCATCTGGTTGCTATAAATAATCTTCACTGTTTATCCACAACTCCAACTTTTTTCAGACACTAGAGGCTATTTCATTCACTTTTTCGGCTGTAGGATCGGTTTTAGCGACCCTGGTAGTTGTGACGCCATATAACACCCAATGATTCAAGTCCAATTAAAATTCACTTTTAGACAAAGAGTCTTTAGTGTCTTTCTACTATGGACTTATCCCTTATCGAATGTCAATGCCAAGTAATGCCACCTTCCTTTCAGAAGATTACCCCCAAGGGGGGTAATGCCGTCAGTGCATCTCATGCGGTGCACTGTAGGCATTACTTAAGGTTCTTCGCAGCGTGCATTCGGCCCCTAGCTGCAACCCCTTTCGTTCCTTTTACTGTACCTCTTTTCATATCCTCTTTCTTCCATCTTACTTTCCACCCTCTCCCAACAATTGACTCATAGTGCAACTGCAAGGTTTTCCTTCTGTTACACCTTTCAAACCCTTTACTGTCAATTTCCGTTTCAGGGCTGAATGACCTCATAGGTCCCAGTGCTTGGCCTTGGCCTAAACTCTATGTGCAATTCTATATGCAATTTCAGAAGGTTATACTTTATTGCCTCTTGAAAAGAAAGTCTTTGTGACACGTTCCTTAATGAAGGTTCATGAGTTTTATTTTTTGCAAAATTGTTTTATCAGCAATGATTCATAATGTTCTATGTAACACTGTTTTATAAAAAAAATCAAGATTTTTTTTGTCAAAACTATTTTATCAAAAATATTTAGGATTTTTTTGCAATGCTGTTCTATCGAAAAAAATATTCATGAGTTTTAATTTTTGCAAAACTGTTTTGTCAAAAAGTACTCACAATGTTCTTTGTAACACTGTTTTATAAAAAAAATCTAGATTTTTTTGCAAAGTATTTTATCAAAAATATTCATGATGTTTTTTGCAATGTTGTTTTATAAAAAAAATTCATGATTTTTTTGCAAAACTGCTTTATCAAAACGGACTTATGATGATCTTTGTAACACAGTTTTATAAAAAAAATCAAGATTTTTTTTGCAAAACTATTCTATCAAGAATATTCATGATGTTTTTTTTAAAATGTTGTATTATAAAAAAATATTTATGAGTTCTATTTTTGCAAAACTGTTTTGTCAACAAGGATTCATAATGTTCTTTATAACACTGTTTTATAAAAAAAAATCAAGAATTTTTTACAAAACAATTTACCAACAATATTCGCGATCTTTTTTGCAATGCTGTTCTGTTAAAAAAAAATATTCATAATTTTTTTGGCAAAATCGTTTTATCAAAACGGAATCATAATGTATTTTGTAACACTGTTTTATAAAAAAAAATCAAGATTTTTTTTGGCAAAACAGTTTTATCAAAAATATTCACGGCGTTATTTGCAATGCTGTTTTATAAAAAAAAATATTCATGATTTATTTTTTTGCAAAACAGTTTTATCAAAACGGATTTATGATGTCTTTTTGCAGCACTGTTTTATTTTTAAAAATCAAGTTTTTTTTACAAAACTATTTTATCAAAAATATTCGCGATGTTTTTTGCAATGGTGTTCTGTTAAAAAATATTACTGATTTTTTTTTTTTTTTGCAAAACAGTTTTATCAAAACGGATTTATGAGCACTGATTTATAAAAAAAAAAATAAAGATTTTTGGGCAAAACTATTTTAACAAAAATGTTCATAATGTTTTTTGCACAGCTGTTTTATAAAAAAAAATATTCATTATTTTTTTTGCAAAGCTGTTTTATCAAAACGGATTTATGATGTTCTTTGTAACACTGTTTTATAAAAAAAATCAAGCCTTTTTATGCAAAACTATTTTATCAAAAGCATTCATGATGATTTTTGCAATGTTGTTTTATAAAAAAAATATTCATGATATGTTTTTTTGCAAAACTGTTTTATCAAAACGGTTTTATGATGTCTTTTTCAGCACCGTTTTATTGTAAAAATCGAGTTTTTTTGCTAAACTATTTTATAAAAAATATTCGCGATGATTTTTGCAATGCTGTTCTGTAAAAAAAAATCCATGAATTTTTTTGCAAAACCGTTTTATCAAAACGGATTTATGATGTTCTTTGTAACACTGTTTTATAAAATAAAAACTTTTTTTCTAATCAATATTATTAAAAATTTTCATGATGATTTTGCAATGCAGTTTTATAAAAAAATATTCATGATTTTTTTTGGGAAAACTGCTTTATCAAAACGGTTTTATGGTGTCTTTTTGCGACACTTTTTTAATAAAAAAAATCAAGTTTGTTTGCTAAAGTATTTATCAAAAATATTCATGTTTTTTGCACTGCTGTTTAATAAAAAAAATGTTCATGATTTTTTTTTTTTGCAAAACCGATTTATCAAAACGGATTTATGATGTCTTTTTGCAACACTGTTTTATTTTAAAAAAATTCTATTCGGTATTCTTAATTACCGTATACCCGCCCACAAAATGCTTAATTACCGTATACCCGCCCACAAAATGCTTAATTACTGTATACCCGCCCACAAAATGCTTAATTACTGTATACCCGCCCACAAAATGCCCAGTTCTCCGTCCGTCATTAGATGCCATCTTAATCAACTTAGAGAAATCCTGAAACACCAAAGACCAAAATAAACGTAAAGAACGCCAAAGCGGATCCTAGTATAAGGAGAAACCGTTAGATAAAAGAACGTACCGTTGTTTGCCGTTCTAACGACCCTCTGAACGCGACGAACGGCCATGTTTCCGCCGTTCGTGTTCTCTGTTTTTTGCCGCCAAAGAATTTTTTTTTTTTAAATGTTTAATATGGCAGCGTTTATCATGTGAAGCTATCTATAATTTATATACTGTATTATATCTCTTTATCTATTATATGTATACTTTTATTATTATTATTATTATTATTATTATTATTGTTGTTGTTGTTGTTGTTGTTGTTGTTGTTGTTGTTGTTGTTGTTGCTGTTGTTGTTGTACATTTCTTTTGCAACGCTTTCAATACTCTCATACTCATGAATATGGATTTTCTCGTGGATATTACGTATGTTCCGCTGGTTCTAAATGTTATTACTTTATACACACACACTCACACACACACACACACACACACACACACACACACACACATATATATATATATATATATATATATATATATATATATATATATATATATATATATATATATATATATATATATATATATATATATATATATATATATATATATATATATATATATATATATATATACATATGTTGTGTGTGAAATTATTACTTGTTAAATGAGTTATTAGAATCTTCAATTTCTTATTAAAAATCCATTGTGCTTTGCCATACAAGAAAACAAAATATCTGTAAACATATTTATAAAAAAACAACCAAAATAAAACAAAGCATTATACATTAGCTACGGAATTAACTTGTTTCCCAAGATACCCCTGAAATAAACAACCTTGCCCCTTACGAGATAAAGAAAGGGAAAATAAGAAAGCTGAACTAAATAAAATAGACTCCCTTTAAGATAAAGCAAATGGAAAATATAAAAAGATACAAAAAAAAAATATAAAAAAATGAAATAAGACTCCCCAGGGCGATCGCTTCCCAAAAATCTACTTTTGGAATCCGCTGGTGCAAAGAAGCCAAAGACCCGGCCTATCTAATGTGTTGACAGCCATTAAATCCGGCCACAGCCACACAGCCACAGCAGCAGAGGCAGCAGCAGCAGCAGCAGCAGTAGTAGTAGCAGTAGTAGTAGCAGTCCACGCTACACGTAGATAAACATTTCTACTTTTTCTACAGCCCCTTATCTCTGCTTTTATTCGCCCGCACAGGGCTCTAAAAGTGGCCCAGGACCGGCCGAAAGTTTTCGAGTCAGCTGTGTCTCATGACTTTTAGCACCTCGTTCAGGCTCTCCTTATGAGTTCCCGCTCAGGAGTCGGGGACTGAGGAAGAAGGGCGGGGTGGGGGGTGGGAAAGGGAGAAAAGGGGAGGGAGGAGGGAGTTGGTCGTCGTGGGATTTGGGGAAGGAGAGGGGAAGGGATCGTGATGGTACGGAGGGGGTGGGGTACGAGGAGGTGGGTCTGGGAGGAAGGGGAGGGAGAGGAGGGAGGGTGTGGGTCGTTGTGGGAATTTGGGAAGGGGAAGGGATGGGGAAGGGGAACATGGTGGTACGGAAGAGGTTGGGAGGTGGTTTTGGGAAGGGAGGGATGGGGAATGATGGTAAGGAAGGTGGGGTACGAGGAGGTGGTTTGGGAGGAAGGGGTGGGGACAGGATGGTACGGAAGGAGTGGGGTACGAGGAGGTGGGTCTGGGAGGGGAAGGGGGGGACGACGATGGTATGGAATTGGTGGGGCAGTAGATTTCGTTAGATTTTTGGGAGGGAGGAGGGAAAGCAGGGAAGGGGACATGATGGTACGGTAGGGGTGAGGGAAGTAAGTCCTCGTTGAATTTTAGGGCAGGGGAGGGGGAAGGGAGGGGAAAGATGGCACAGAATGGATACGACACGAGGAGTTGGGTCATGGTGGTAATTGGGGAAGGGGGTGTGGAGGGGAGGGGATCAAGATGGCACGGAGGGAGTGGGGCACGAGGAGGTGGGTCATCGTAGGGTTTTGGGGAAGGGGAAGGGAGGGGTGGGAATATGATGGCACGAAGGGGTGGGGAGGTGGGTCTTCGTGGGAATTTGGGGAGGGCAGGGGACATTAGGAGTGGGATGGGGTATATAAATGCAGGTCTACGAGGAGGCAGGTCAAGAAGGGGGTCAAGGGGAATGAGAAGGGGTAAGGGGAAGGGGAAGGGGAAGGGGTGGCCAAAAAAAGGCTTCTCGTTGTACCCAACTAGCAGATACGTTGAGGGTGAACGGGAAAGTAGCTCTCTGTTCTTGATAGTTAGGCTGTCGGAAATTCAATTTGATTTTATATCGCTCAAATAACCAACATCTTTATTAGTTTACTTATTCCATTGTTCATGCATCATGTTACTGTACTTTCAATGTTTGTCTGTTTACTTCTCTCTTTCTCTCTCTCTCTCTCTCCCTCTCTCTCTTTATATATATATATATATATATATATATATATATATATATATATATATATATATATATATATATATATATGTACACATATATATATGTGTGTGTGTAAGTGTAGGTGTTAATAAGTCAGTGTATCTGCAGGCTGTCAACAACTCCGTGCAACCCCTTATACGGCAATATTCACTGAGCATCCCACAGCCATAAAAGAGGGAAAACACAAGCATAGAAGGGAGAGGCAAAAAATGGGCACTCGTTCAACAAGAAACAAACGAGACCCCATAAACAACGAGAGAAGAAGAAGAAGAAAAAAAAAAGAAGAATAAGGGAGGAAAAAAGAAGGTTAAAACTTCATTGCAATGCCTGCAGCCATTTGAATTAGAGAGTAAAAAAAAAAATATGTCGAGAGAGGGAGTAAGAGAATCCATCCATCTCAGATGAATGAGACACTTAAAAGTATAGGGAGTCAGGTCTACAATATTATCTAGACGCGGGGTGGCCGAGAGAGAGAGAGAGAGAGAGAGAGAGAGAGAGAGAGAGAGAGAGAGAGAGAGAGAGAGAGGGGGAGTGTTCTAACGGATCGTATGTGTGTGCTAAACCTGCTCTTTGTAATGGGGCGAGAGAGAGTGGTAACAATTTTATGGCATTTATTTCTTGCTTGTGCGCTCTCTCTCTCTCTCTCTCTCTCTCTCTCTCTCTCGTTATCATTCTGTCCTGTCCTCTCTCTCTCACATGTATGCAGACAAGGTATGAAAAAGTATCCGTAGTGAGAGAGAGAGAGAGAGAGAGAGAGAGAGAGAGAGAGAGAGGGAGAGAGAGAGAGAGAGAGAGAGAGAGATCCTTATCATTTTCTCTTGCCCTCTTTTTTTTTAACATCTATGTACACACGGGTATGAAAAGTATCTGGAGGAGAGAGAGAGAGAGAGAGAGAGAGAGAGAGAGAGAGAGAGAGAGATCGTTATCATTCTCTCCTGCCGTCTCTTTTTAACACGTATGTACACACGTTTACAAAAACAGTATCTCCACTGAGAGAGAGGAAATAAAAAAATAAAAGAATAGTATCTAAGAGTTATGGTAAATTTCTGGGTTCCCCTTTTTAAGTGTCATTGCCGGCGTGTGGTTATTGATATCATTGTTATTGCTTTTCAAATGTTCATACTCCTTTGTTTTTTATGCCAACACCTCTCTCTCTCTCTCTCTCTCTCTCTCTCTCTCTCTCTCTCTCTTGTGTGTGTACATATGTGTTTGTCATGGTCACTGTATTGCTGTTCATGAGACCTCTATTACTGCTGTTATTGCTGTTGTTGTTTTTTGATGCTGTGGTGACGGCAGTATGGAAAAATGAATTTTTTGATGCTTTAGTAGCTGTGATCATAGTAATGACCGACTCTTTCCAATAGCTGTAACTATATCGTTTTATAGTTTTTTTTTACAAATCTCAAATTGCGTTTTATCTCACTGACGAATCGATATTACGCAGAGAAAATTCCTTATGCTTCTTTATCAGTTTATTTTGATATTTGTTGTGTTATAGTTTAACCACTCGAATCAGCTGTGGTTTTTTTATATATTTTATATCTTGATTTTATTATTATTACATTTAATTTCTCATACTTATAATGGTTGAATTATTGCAGAAAATATTCATTATTGTTTTAAATTGCACTTTCTACGCTGTTTATTTTTACAGTCAGAACCATATGCAATTAGGTTACAATTGATGAGAGAAATCTCTCTCTCTCTCTCTCTCTCTCTCTCTCTCTCTCTCTCTCTCTCTCTCAACTGTATTTCAGATGCTGTTAATATTTACGTCAGAACCATATGCAGTTATGTTACAGCAGATAAGAGAAATATAACCTCTCTCTCTCTCTCTCTCTCTCTCTCTCTCTCTCTCTCTCTCTCTCTAAATTGTATTTCAGATTCTGTTAATATTTCCGTCAGAACCATATGTACTTAGGTTACAGCTGATGAGAGAAAACCTCTCTCTCTCTCTCTCTCTCTCTCTCTCTCTCTCTCTCTCTCTAAATTGTATTTCAGACGCTATTAATTTTCCGTCAGAACCATATGCAATTAGGTTACAGCTGATGAGAGAAATCTAACCAGTCTCTCTCTCTCACTCTCTCTCTCTCTCTCTCTCTCTCTCTCTCTCTCTCTCTCTCTCTCTTTCTTAACTGTATTTCAGATGCAGTTAATATTTACGTCGGAACCATATGCAGTTAGGTTACAGCAGACAAGAGAAATATAATTCTCTCTCTCTCTCTCTCTCTCTCTCTCTCTCTCTCTCTCTCTCTCTCTCTCTCTCTAGAACTCGTTCCACTTCATGAAAATTGCAAATTAATTCGAGCATCTTCCATGTAGCTCCAATCTTACCCACTACACCCCGTACAATATTCATCCTAAGGCTACTCGCTTATTCATCCAGTTCGTGTCAGCGTAAGTATTTTCACGTATTCATCAAACTGAAATAAAGAACAGAATGTTCTATTCTCTCTATTCTTCACGGGTGACAACAAGTACGACCTCGACCAGATTCTTAGAACACCAGACCACAACCCGTGTAGGGAGAGAGACCACTTTCATGTCGGCTGCTCAGCGTTTTCGTAGAATTATGGATGGGACTCGGGACGCCTACAGCCTTTAGGCTTACGCCTTATCCATCCAGGCAGCCAGCCAACGAGTCATCCATTCAACCGTCCGTTTATGTAGTCACCCAGCCATCCACCTGAAGGGCAGGTATGCCGATTCGGTTGTAACTTATGAAGCGGAAGGTGGTCATCAGTGCCCTTAGCATCACTCATTCATCCAACCACCCAGTCACTCATCCATCTTCAGGAAATATCATCCATTCATTCATCCATCCAGCCAGTCATCCAGATATTCATCCACATACCAAACCATCCATCTAAGGGCCAGGGGTGGATTCAATGTAGAATAGTAACTTGAATCATCACTCATTCATCCAACCAACCACCTAGTCAGTCATCCATCCAAAGGAAAGAAATGTGGTCGCCAGTGTTCTAAATATCATCAGTCTAATCACCCAGCCCTCCAGCTATTCATCCACATACCCAACCATCCAGCAAAGAGACAGGGATGGATTCAGCGGTAGCACAGTAACCTGAAACACCACTCATTCATCCAACCACCAAATCAATCATCCATCCATAGGCAATGAAATGTGGTCAACAGGGCTCTAAATATCATCCATCCATCCAGCTACTACCTCACCTGAACCATAAATAGATGGATGATTCATTGGATGGTTGGATGACTGAGTTCATCCAACCATCCAATGAATCATCCATCTATTTATGGTCCAGGTGAGGTGGTCGCCTGTGTCATAAGCATCACCCATCCCATTCACCCATCTATTCATCCGTCCGTCCATCTATGAAGCCATCCTTCCAAGGACCAGGTATAGGATACGACCACAATGAATAAAAGGTGGCCCGTGTCGGGTATCTGTTGCATAGGTTCATAAGGTATAAGGTATAAGGCTATTTTGCAGAATTCCATAATTAAAAGCACTGAAGGGATAGGGGCTGATCAGGGATAATAATAATAATAATAATAATAATAATAATAATAATAATAATAATAATAATAATAATAATGTATAAACTAAAGTCACGGGCAAGACAGACGTTAACTGCTGTAGTAGAATAGACTAAGGAGAATGAGTAATTTAAAATAAAAGCGAGAGAGAGTAAAAAAAAATACGAGAATGAACAATAATATTAAGGATAACGAAATTGCTCAGGTGGCAAAAGAAATTAAGAAATAAAGACGAAAACAATTAAAATAAAAATTCAAATTCGAAACATATTTTCTTCACAAAGTATAGCCCTGTGGCAATAGAATTGGTATTTTGAAACCATTGATAGGCATCGATAGCAAAGAGGTAGAAATGAATAGCTCGAGATTAAAATTGATAAATGAAAGTTCTTTATTTATTGCAGTAACTTGAGGACATAAAGAAGATATTCAAATAATTGAGGAATGGGAAGACATGATTATCTTATCAAACTGCAAGTGAAAAATAAAAATCCTTTATTTGTTGCAGTAACTTGAAGACATTAAGAAGACATTTAGGTAATTAATGGATGGACAGACATGAAATCCCATACTGTGGCTATACGAGCGTAATTCAGTACACTAACCATCCGGGAGTATATGTAATTTCCCGTTCCTTAGGGAGGAGAGATAAGAATAATATTCTTTACAGATAACGTGGGAAGGTGAAGAGAGAGAATGTAAGAATTATTGTGGCATTACGTTGGTTATCATTTCTAAAAAAAAAACAAAAAATAATAATAAGAAAAAACAGGAAAGGTTTTCAAATGCGCATGAAAAAATATCTATCGAATATGTGTATACATTATTATGGATTCCTAATTTGCATACAGATATGTGTAATTTAGATAATACTGAAGTCAGAAGGTGGTGGATCAATACAGTAATAATTGTAATGCTTTATCAACGAAGTTGTCAATACTATTACAAGAATTTATCAATCAACACAGCCACTTGTGTGATAGATATAAATAAATTCATATCTAGTATATTGTTCGATAATTTTTTTATCGTTTTTTTAATATTCTCTACGAAATATGCGTAGTCATTAATCTTCCCAAATATCAGCCTGTCTGTCTACTTGTCTCATGCACACACAGTATTTTTGCATGTATTTTATGCATGTATATATATATATATATATATATATATATATATATATATATATATATATATATATACATATATATATATATATATATATATATATATATATATATATATATATATATATATATATATATATATATATATATATATATATATATATATATATATACGCAGCAACTATTTTTATTTTAATATCTTGAAACTTCGACATCAATTCAGTCTGCAGTGATTAGGTCATTTTCAAATTTCATACATAACATTTCTCTTATTACAAAATGATTTCGCTTCAGTAGTCGGCGCCTTTGATGGCTCGACCGCATTCGTA
>NC_089761.1:28338143-28358143 GCF_040412425.1 Macrobrachium rosenbergii | reverse complement strand
AAACAAAAAAAGAAAAGGGGAGAGAGAGAGAGAGGGTGGGGGTGGGGAGGGTGATGAAGGGAAGGAAAGGAAAGAACATTATCAGATTAAGAGGATGGAAGGACAGACTAATACGAGAGATCGAGACAAAGAGACGGATGGCTGGACGGGAGTGATTAGAGATTGGTTGCTGATACCAGTCGGATAATGAATAACTTAGCACCTCATTACTTAAAGATGTTGCTCTCTCCATCTTGCGTTAATTGGAGCATCTCCACCCCCCCCAAAAAAAGTAATAAAAGTGTCGGGGGTTGTGGCAGGGGGGGCAGGGGGGAGGGGCAAGAATTCAGAGCTTTAAATCCCGGTCTTGCCGAGGAATATAATTTTCTCTTTCGCTCCCTTCAAATAAGAGATTTAAATTGCTTGCAAAAAAAAAGAATCCCTCCATTCTAATTCCTTCTTTCACAGAGATACGAAATCTAATTTGCTCGTATTAGATTAAGCGGAGAAAAGGTGTTTATGAATCACGAATTTCAGGGCAAATCGGAGTGGCTTTGATTCCTGGGATCTCTCTTTAGCTCCCGCTTGGAGTGATAAATATATATATATATATATATATATATATATATTCCTCGATTTCTTAGTTTGCTTCATAATAAAATATTTTTCACTACTTTTTCTTGTCCGCTGAACCAAGAATTTTATATTTATATTATAAAAAAAACTGTTTTGTAAACTTGTGACATATTTCCTCATTTTCCTACGGCATAACTATCCATAGATTAAGTTAAAATTTCAATTCTAATGAAAAAAAATTAATTATAATCACAGATATAGTGAAGATTTAAGTACTAGAATACAGGATATAAATGATGCATATCTTTTTTTTTAATTCAATGCCCACTTTTTCAAAATGATCATATCAAAATGCTATTTATTTCATGAGGAGAAAAAGGTTATCAATGCTTTATTTAGTAATAATTAATCTTTTATGAACAGTACGTCTAAGTAAAACCAGAGCTTGAAGTAAACTCGCTTTGAACAATACGCCACAGTAAATTCAGAATTTGAATTTGATCATGATTTAGGTTTTCATTTTTTTGAACTGGAAGAATTATTAAGCTAATGAATGAATAAAAAGGGCGAAAATGTGAATGAATGAAGGCAAATATGTGCAAAATAGATGTCTATGGATTTTTACGTTTGGCTGAATATCTAGCAAGCAAGATCCAAGCTGTGTCGCCTATTGCCAAAAGAAATTCATTAAAAATTTTAGTTTAAAATCCTCTTGAAGTAATTCATGTAATGAAACGTGTCGTAAATCGGAATATAAATTCAAATCATAGCTTCCCTCATCTTGGCACCCTATATAAGTATGCAGAATGAAGGTATCTAAGTCCGAGCTTCGGGACCGCAAGTACCGTTCCTTTGGTAGGCATTTAAAGAGTCTTTACCCTCTCTTTTATTACCATCATTTTTTATGCCATGGTACACTAAGGTATAGCTGAACTGAAGTTCTGATTATTTCTATTAAATCACGCTTTCAATATATAAAAATTTCTTTTAAAAGAATAATAAAAATAAGACAAGGAGAGTTTCACGTAGCTCTTCCAGAAACCCAAACAAGAAATGATTGATTATATTATCAGCATTATTGATTGGCCGATCTAGCACCATCTATGCTGTGATTCACTGTGCACTTGAGAAACTATTTGATTTATGCATTGGACAACGCCTGATCGATTCCAGGCCCTTTATATATGTATGTATATATATATATATATATATATATATATATATATATATATATATACATATATATATATATATGAAATATATTTATATATATATATATATATATATATATATATATATATATATATATATATATATATATGTTATATATATATATATATATATATATATTTATATATTATATATATATATATATATATATATATATATATATATATATAGATACATACATACATACATATATACATAAGGCTCGAAAACTGTTTCCCGTAAAAGAATTTGGTACATGGATGTGCTAAAAAAAATATATGAATTTATCGATGAAATGCATCAATATCATAACGAAAATTAGTGTCATAAAAAAAAATTGAATTTATCTGTGATGAAAAAAATACATAAATACATACACACTCATACATAACTAACGGCACGAAAGCATATCATACCACACCCACACACAAGTATACACATAAATACACGAGGTTTGAAAACCGTATTCGCAAACGAAGTCGTGAAAAACTAGATTACGCATAATTACGTAAAATTCGAAAACTGCATTTGCAACGGTCATTAAAATTGCATTTATCTGTGATAAAAATAAACAAATACATATTTACATAATTAATTATAGGAAGTATAATCATTTCACATACACACGCTTACACACGAATACGCGAGATTCGAAAACCGTTTTCGAAAACCGTATTCGTTAACTAATACGATGTGAAAACTGGGTTTATCTGTGATGCAAAACATATTTGCATACATACATAATTAACAACAGTAAGCATATCTTAACGCATACAGATGTATACACACGAACACGCAAGGATCGAAAACTGTATTCGTAAACGAAACATAAAGTGAATTTTTTATTTATCTGTGATGGAGAAAAACATATATGCATACATACATAATTAGTGGAAGGAAGCATATCTTAACGCATACAGGCGTATACACACGAACACACAAGGTTCGAAAACAGCATTCGAAAATCGTATTCTAAACCGTATTCATAAACCTTATTCGAAAACAGCATTCGAAAAACAGCATTCTAAACCGTATTCGAAAGCCGTATTCGAAAACCGTTTTCTAAACCGTATTCGAAAGCCGTATTCGAAAACCGTATTCTAAACCATATTCGCAAGCCGTATTCTAAACCGTTTTAAACCGTACTGGAAAGCCGTATTCTAGACCATATTCGAAAATCGTATTCTCAACTGTATTCAGAAACCGTATTCGAAAGCCGTATTCTAAACCGTATGCGAAAACCGTATTCTAAACCGTATTCGAAAGCCGTATTCGAAAACCGTATTCTAAACCGTACTCGAAAACGAAGTCGGAGTAGTTAATGACACGATCGGGTGGCCCCGACGTAGTCTTTAACGCTTAACGGGGGCGTTTGATCCCAGCACGAGCTCCCCGGAGAGGCCGGATACATCAAAGGGGAAACGACGGAAGAAAACAGTAATTAAAGCGGATTTTGCCAACCCACATGAAGAAAGAAATTTCTTTCCCTGGAATAATGAATATCAACAGATTTTATTTTCAGTTTTCTTTTCCATTTTTATTTTCCTCTTTTTTTTTGGTAAGGCGAGAGCGGGTGCCGCTTTGGGTCTCTCTCTCTCTCTCTCTCTCTCTCTCTCTCTCTCCATAACCTTGATGGAGATTTTTGTAAGACATCAAAGTCGCAGATTTTATTCACACTCGTACACCACTCGATTGGTGGCGCCTATAACAGAAAATGACCAGCTGGGGGTTGGGGAGGTGGGCGGTAGGGGTGTTGCTTTTATCGGAATAACTCTTTACGTATAAAAATACTTTCCGTGTTTCTGGATATTCATAAAGGCACTCCGCGGTCTCTCGAACACGGCCGAACCAGAAGCTTGCAGCTCTCAATTTTCTTAAGCAACAATTTCTGAAAAGCAAGCGGGCTTTGATTCGCGAGAACTATACAGAATGGGAGCGATCAAAAACGCGAAAAATTCGCAGCCTGCGATTCCAGGATGGTGTGATTCCCTGGTGGGTGTGATTCCCGGGTGTGATTCGGGGTCCCTTCATTAGACCTGGCGCGAAATCAGACCGATCAATAAATTTCAAAGAGGTCAGGATGGCAAAAATGGAGGAGAAGGACCTTTTGAAATCCCGGCGAGGTCGCAGAGTTCTGATGATACCCACGCCCTCGGTCCCTTTTTTTGGGATCGAGTGGCACGTGGAGAATAAAGAGGGAGGAAGAAGGAGGAAGAAGAAGGAGGAAGAAGGAGGGAATAATCTGGAAGGAGGAGGATGAGGTTAGAGAACTGTGAGGAAAGGAGACATAGAGACGAAGGAAGAGTCCAAACGGAAGCTGGAAATTATAGGATGCGAGAGACAGAAGTGAGACGGACAGAGAATCAGAACATGGAGGAATAAATGGATGGAAGGAGGAGGAGGAGGAGGAGGAGGAGGAGGAAGAGGAGGAGGAGGAGAGGGGCGTGCAGACGCGGAAGGGGCATGTAATGGGAGCACGAAGGGACGGAGAGAGTGAGAAAGGAGGGCGTAAAGGAAGACGAATACGTGATCTGCTGTAAATGATGCCAACAACTAAAAGCGAGAACTTGGGAGGGGAGGAGGAGGAGGAGGGGGAGGAATAGGAACTGGAGGGGAGAGGAAGGGGGAAGGGGGCCCCAAGAAGGGCGTCCGTTTTGCATTCGGATATTGGTTCAAAGGGCATGTGTTGGAGAAAGGGGTAGTTGAAACACACAGGGGAGCTGTGGGTAGGTGAAGGGATGGTGGCGGGGTGGGGGCTGGAGGGGGGGTGGTAAAGAGACATCTGAGGGGTGAGGGGTAGGGGTGATGATGGTTGTTAAGGGTGAAAGAAGGCGATGGCCGTAAGGGCGATATTATGATGGAGTCCTAATGGGGGAACGAATTAGCCAGCGCCGAAAGATTCACAGTTTAAAATGACGGGAAACGGGATATCGCCTTTATTTTTTTTTTTTTTTTTTTTTACGTTTTCCTCTAATATAAAAAAGCTACGCCTTAGTTTACGTTTCTTTAATGAACGCCTAAATTAACGTTAATTCTACTTTGCAGTAAAAATTATATCTTTTTATATATTTAGTTTTTTTAGATATTTTTCGAACATAAAAATTACTTTGTTGTCTTAAATCAGTTCTAATAGTGGATCTGTGATTTAGTTTGCATCATATTTCAAAAAACTGAAAATGAAAATCATGTCTGTTTACAAAAAATCTAAAACATATTGACACATTCTAATCCCTTTCAAATAATAATAATAATAATAATAAATACGATTCTACCTCAACACAGAACGTTTCTCAATAATAATAATAATAATAATAATAATAATAATAATAATAATAATAATAATAATAATAATAAATGAACATCCCAAAAATAGAAGTCAGAAACTCAGAAGCGCCTTCTATCCGAGCCATAGATTGGAGGATGGCGCGCGCCCTCCTCAAAGGCAGCGATGCGCAATCCTATAATTGAGTAGCAGGCGAACCAGTCATCAAAGACGAGAGCGTAACAAGAAGAATTTTGATAAACTCACGTCCTCCTCGTTGGCTCTCTCGTCCTGATTGGTTGGTCCCTCCGAATTGGAGAGGGGGCGAGGGGCTTCGTCGCCTCCCTCCGAATTAATATGGAGATATCAATTTTAAGCCTGCCGGAACAAGCGTCTTTTATTTCCTGCTCTCTCTTCGTAACGATTGTCCTAATCATTATTATTCTTGGCCTCGCAGTTCGTTGCTTTTTTTTCTTATTTGACTGATTTTATACCGTATTTACTTTGTTGCTTTATTTATTGCTTTGCTCATCATAAATGGCAAGTTATATTTCTGATATGACTAATAACTGAAGGAAACTGATTTTGCTCTTTTAAATTATATTGTAACTTACATTCAGCTAGCTCACAGTTGGAAGACATTAAGAAATATATAGAAACTGGCAGTTTTCAAGACCAGTCAACTTCACGTCCTCAATGACAGTAGCATTATATGTAATCAGTAATATTATAAAGAATAAATAGCTCATGACATAAATTTCAATATCATTAATATTGTTAGCCTAATTTTCATTTGCCGTGGCTTTTCTAAACGTCAATGGAGTTGTAATGAAATGATACGTGTGTTGACCGTAGAGTTATTTTCCCATTTTCTGTGATGGAAAAACTTCGCAAGGGACAACCCACCACTGACTTGCCAGGCATTTCTTTCAGAGGGGTTCCAGCCATAGTATACGCTATTACGATTATGTGCCTCACATATTACTTTATATATATATATATATATATATATATATATATATATATATATATGCTATATATATATATATATATATATGTACAGTATGTATATATATATATATATATATATATATATATATATATATATATATATATATATATATATATATATATATATATATATATATATATATATATTATATATATATATATATATATATATATATATATATATATATATATATATATATATATATATATATATATATATATATATATATATATATATATATATATATATATATATATATATATATATTATATATACACACACACACATATATATATATATATATATATATATATATATATATATATATGTGTGTGTGTGTGTGTGTGTATAAAATATATATATATGTATATATATAAATATACATATGTACTGTATATATATACATATATATATATATATATGAGTGTAGTATCTATCAACATTTCGTTTTTTAAGGAATGTAAGAAATTCCTTACGCCGAATAATAATAATAATAATTGAATTTTGCGCGAAAAAAATTCTTTGTTAAATTTCTTGAGAGAATCGAATACAGATTCAGCGAAAGTCACCGCCTTTTATATTTAAAGGCTCAGTTACAATGCTGCCTTGGATTTCAAAGCTATACTCTCGATTACAGAATTCAAGAGGTCGATGACACAGCTAATTTGTATTCGATTACAAAATTAATTGATCCGTTACAACGCTGCTTCGCTTTTGAAAGGTAATTGTTCGATTATGAAATCGAATTACAAAGGTGCTTTGAATTTCTAATCCAGATCCGCCATTACAAAATGAAAATTTATTTACTCCGCTAATTTGTATTCGATCAAAAATTCTCAGGTCAGTTAAGACGCTGCTTTGCTTTTGAAAGCTAATTACTCAGTTACGAAATCGAGTCACAAAATGGCATTGTTTTTCAAAGCTTCCCTGTATTTCAAAGTAAGATACAAGATTACATAAGTAAGAAATGCGCCGAAGTTTTCTGTACGACCGCTACAGCGTATAATCAAGGCCACCGAAAATAGATCTATCTTTTGGTGATCTCGGTATAATGCTGTATGAACCGCGGCGCGTGAATCTTTAACCACTGCCCAATGGTGGCCTATCCTATATCGTCGTCAGAATCACGATTATGGCTAAATTTAACCTTAAATAGAATAAAAACTACTGAGGCTAGAGGGTTGCAATTTGGTATGTTTGATGACTGGAGTGTGGATGATCAACATAACAATTTGCAGCCCTCTAGCCTCAGTAGTTTTCAAGCTCTGAGGACGGAGAGAAAAAGTGCGGACAGAAAAAGTGCGGACGGACAGACAAAGCCGGCACGATAGTTTTCTGTTACAGAAAACTAAAAAATGAAAAAGGTCACTTACAACGCTGCTTTGTATTGCAAAGATATTCGATTACAAAATTAAAAAATCACCACAACGCTGCTTTGTATTGTAAAGATACCCAGATTACAAATTTCAAAGGTCAGTTACAAAGCTGCTTTGTATTTCAAAGCTAGCTAATCGACTACCAACAACGCTGATTTTTATTTCAAAACTAGATAAATAAAAAGGTCAGTTACAAAGCTACTTTGTATTTCAAAGCTAGATAGTCGACTACCAACAACGCTGATTTTTATTTCAAAGCTAGATAAACAAAAAGGTCAGTTACAAAGCTACTTTGTATTTCAGAGCTTAGATAGTCGACTACCAACAACGCTGATTTTTTTCAATGCTAGATAAATAAAAAGGTCAGTTACAAAGCTACTTTGTATTTCAAAGCTAGATAATCGACTACCAACAACACTAATTTTTATTTCAAAACTAGATAAATAAAAAGGTCAGTTACAAAGCTACTTTGTATTTCAAAGCTAGATAGTCGACTACCAACAACGCTGATTTTTTTTCAAAACAAGATAAATAAAAAGGTCAGTTACAAAGCTCCTTTGTATTTCAAAGCTAGATAATCGACTACCAACAACACTAATTTTTATTTCAAAACTAGATAAATAAAAAGGTCAGTTACAAAGCTACTTTGTATTTCAAAGCTAGATAGTCGACTACCAACAACGCTGATTTTTATTTCAAAGCTAGATAAACAAAAAGGTCAGTTACAAAGCAATTTTGTATTTCAGAGCCAGATAGTCGACTACCAACAACGCTGATTTTTATTTCAATGCTAGATAAATAAAAAGGTCAGTTACAAAGCTAGTTTGTATTTCAAAGCTGTGATAGTCGACTACCAACAACGCTGATTTTTATTTCAATGCAAGATAAATAAAATGGTCAGTTACAAAGCTACTTTGTATTTCAAAGCTAGATAGTCGACTACCAACAACGCTGATTTTTATTTCAAAACTAGATAAATAAAAAGGTCAGTTACAAAGCTGCTTTGTATTTCAAAGCCAGATACTCTATTACAAAATTAAAAGCTCAGTTAAAAAGCTGCTTTGTATCGCAAAGATACCCGATTACAAAGCCGGGAATATTCACCACCTCAGAAGTTCAGATCAAAAGTTTGTGACATTTTGACCTTAAGACAAAGGCAAAAATCTTCACACTTTCTTGTATACGCTGAAGATAACCAAATATTCGCCCTTTACTTCTTGACCCTATCCCTCTTCCTACAACAACAACCCCCCCCTCCCCTCCCCCCCCTCCTAATATTCCCACCAGACACCTCTGAACACAACCCCTCCCCTCCCCTCCCCCTCCCCCTCCCGGAAGTATCCTCTTTTTTTATTCCTTTTGTCAATATATGTCTCCTTACTTCCCCCTCCACAATCCCTGCCGACCTTCTTCCACTTCGAACCCACCCCCGCCTCCGCTGCTGCTGCTGCTGCTTCTTTTATCCCTTAGAAGTGTAAGGGGAATTGGGAGGAGGAGGAGGAGGGAGAGGGAGGGGAGCGTAGTGGAAGGGAAAGCTTCGTGGCACTTCCGTCCGTAAAGTAAATAACCTGGAAAATAAATGTCTGTCGTCGGTGGAGTCTCCTGTGGCTGGGGTAAGCCTGGGGAGGAGAGGGGAGGAGCATGGGGTAGGAGGTTAGGGTGAGATGGGTGAGAGGAGGAAGAGGAGGAGGAGGAGGAGGAGGAGGAGGAGGAGGAGAGGAAGGGCTTGTAACAGAGGAAAAGCGATTTTTATTTATTTTCTTAATGTATTTATTGCCGTATTTATTGTCAACAGAACGACCCGAAGGAGAACAGCTGCTTATTTATGGGATAACGAAGTTTCTCTCTCTCTCTCTCTCTCTCTCTGTACATACTTGTTTAATACAACTACATAAAACCACACAGACATAGACACACACGTACGCATTAACTATATAACTATATATATATATATATATATATATATATATATATATATATATATATATATATATATATATATATATATATATATATATATATATATATATATATATATATTATATATATCACACACACATACATATGCATACATACAATATCTTATCGGAGTTTGTTTCAATTTCTAATGCCACCTGGTTGCACTGAAAATACAGGAATCTACACATACACATGTATACTTTTATACACATATTTTCACATACTTTGCTGCTACCCATTTTACTTTCAGCTGGGCGAGGTTTCAGTTATTACCTTTCCCGATTTTCAGGAGTAATTTTGGGAGGGGGTGGCTAAGCTTATGCACTCCTCCATCCTTGGGTGTACCCAACTACAATCATGTATCGGTCAGTTACATTAGGTTACGTTAATATATACGTACATACACCCACACACAAAAATATATATATATATATATATATATATATATATATATATATATATATATATATATATATATATATATATATATATATATATATATATATTCAGAATAATACTCACGTTAAATAAAATAAAAATATTTGAAGAAAATGTCTTAATTTTCTCTTATTTGAGGCTAATGTCATTGTGAATTACTGCAACACAATTTTTAATGAAATAAATATATATATATATATATATATATATATATATATATATATATATATATATATATATATATATATATATATATATATATATATATATATATATATATATTTTATATATATATACACATATGTGTGTGTGTTTGTGTGTGTGTGTGTGTGCGCGCGTGTGTGTGCGTATGTGTCTATCTATCTGTCAGCCCGCTTGCTTGTTTATGTGCTTGTCAAATAAATCTGTTCGATTAAGCAAAAGGTAAGCTTCGACTTTTCATGTATTTCACCAAGCCACACAAACACGCAGTTAACAGCAAAAGTTCTCTCTCTCTCTCCCTTTCTAACTCACTCTCTCTATCTTTCTCTCTCTATCTTTCTCTCCGCTTGTGTGTGTGTGTGTGTGTGTGTGTGTGTGTATGTGTGTGTGCGCGCCCTTTAGGACAAGCCTCTTTCCCTCTGGAGAGCAGAGATTGCCGATAGTCGCCAACTAACCCACTTTAAGGCAATCAGCCCCGGGCCGAAATCCCCGCTAATGACCGCACATTCGGTCTATGTGCGAGGAAAAATACGGGGCCTCCAGCCCTTGAATGAGTAACAGTTTACTCTAAATATGATTTATATCCGCGGGGAAAACCGCCGGTAATAAAGTAACAGAGACCGGCCGAGAGTGGATCCCGGGAGCCGGGTGCAGCAAAAGCGCGCGCGAACGGATGACGTATGTGGACGGCGATAATGGCAAAGGGATCAGAAGCGTTTTAGAACGGGTTCAGCAGCCAATTAAGTCGACCATCTGTTAATCCCGCGTGTGTTTCCGACGTTTATATTTTGCAGGGGGCAACCCACACCCCTCCCTCCCGCCCCCCGGGGGCCCCTCCCCCCCAAGTTCGGCGGTGGTTACGTGTTGGCGGATATAACGCTAGATTTCGTTTTATTATGTTCAAAATAGTTTTAAAGGAAGCCATTGTGTCATTTTAATAGTATACGTCCATCATATGAGCGCCGCTCTCTTCTATTTTTTTACATATATATATATTTTTTTGGGAGGACCGTGGTATCTCGCATTTACAGTATATATATATCCATGTATATGCATATGGACTAAAGCCTTTGGCGGCGCCCCCCCCCTTCCCCCCGCCAAAAAAAAAAAGATAATAAAAAGCGGAGATGAAAGAAAATGCAAAAAGATAGCTAGCTTTACCACAGGCTGGATTTGACTGCAAACATTTTGCCTTCATCGACAGCAGAGGCTGATAATTATCGCTTGTCTGTCAGCGTTCTTAAGACTGCGTCTACGGATCTCCCGCGCCCGCGCATGCGCATACATTACATTAATCACTCGACGGCCCACAAGGTTTCGGCCGTAAATCATTTCGGTATTCTTCAAGGCCGTTTAAGACACGCTCAGATGAATTAGCGATTCATTTATCTTCTTTTATTTTTGGTCTTACGTCGTCGAGAGAGAGAGAAAAAAAAATTTGGAGAAAAAGCTACAAGTAGGAAAATATAAAGGTGTAAGAGTGTGAAGGTTTGTTGTTAATTGTTCAGTTTTTTTTTTTTCTTTTTTCTCCTGTTTCTCCTCTTCCTCCTCCTCTTCCTCCTCCCACTCCTCCTCCTTCTCTTCCTCCTCCTACTTTTGCTTCTCTTTCCCCTCCTCCTCCTCTTCCTCCTCCTCCTCCTCTTCCTCCTCCTCCTCCTCTTCTTCCTATCCTCTTCCTCCTCTTCATCCTCCTTCTCCTCCTCCTCCTCCTCCTCTTCTTCCTATCCTCTTCCTCCTCCTCCTCCTTCTTCTTTGAAGCTCATATGTACCTTAGGACCGAATTAGTTAAGTACAAAAAACGTGGAAGAGAGAAAAGTGCAATTACCTCCTCCTCCCCCTCCTCCTCCTCCTCCTCCTCCTTTGAAGCCAATAGGGATGACAATCTACAGCTCATGTGTAGCCCAGACCAGAAATAGTTAAGTACAAAAAAAAAAAAATTAGAGAATCGCCTCTTCAAGTACGGCAGATATGAAACAGGTAGAAATCATTAGTTATAAAAGAACTGTTGAATAATAAATGGTATTTGACCCGATAATCTGATAACTGCGTGGATAGAATTTTAATAGGAAAAAATGTGATAATTATCAAGCTTTTAATATCTCGTATTTTTTTTTCTTAGTGAGTTGGATATCGCCTCTGAATAAACAAATACATTGAAGTTATAAGGAATGAATATATTCAAGCGTGAATTATTTAGGAAATAAGTTAGTAAAGGCTCAATTGAGTAAAGAGAGACTTTAAAATTTCTCTCTCTCTCTCTCTCTCTCTCTCTCTCTCATACAAATCTTTCGGTAAAAATTTTTATCCTGGGGTTTTATCCTCTCTCTCTCTCTCTCTCTCTCTCTCTCTCTCTCTCTCTCTCTCTCTCTCTCTCTCTCTCTTGTCCTTTGAACACCATTTAAGTCCATTGCCGCTAGTACCTAGTACCTATAACGTTTTATTTTTTTCTAAGGCAGGTGCGTTACTCCCGCGCTAAACCCTCCTCTTTTATCCGGGCTTGGGACCGGCTTGGGTATGAATACCCAAGGCAGCGTTAAAATAACTCATCTGAGGACTGAAGTTTAAACTACAGACCCTAAAAAAAATAATTACATTTGTAAATCAAATCAATAAGAGACAGAAGGGCAAGGGGCAGCATAATTCACAACCATTGTAATTACAACAACATCAGCAACAACTACAGCAACAACAGCAGCCACGGCACCATCCCTGACTGCATCGACAACTACAACTGTAGCACTGAATTTTGTATTCCACATGTTCGTTTTTTTTTTTTTTTACGCAACAAATCAGCAAAAAAACTCATCTTGGTTAAATTTAGACTTTCATTCTGTTTTTTTCTATGGTAAAGTCTCTTGGTTTAACTGCATACTCACTTCTTATGCCAACGTAGTCATTCCCCTAATGCTTCTTTTTACATATTATCTAAAATAACTTCGCTGTTTTTCGTTACTTATCTTTTTTCGTTTTCGGTTTAAATATTTGCCTTATTTTTCCCGTAGCTCTTGATTTTAGAAGCTGTGCTAATGGATTAAACCTTAATCAGTTAACCGTTAGAGTTTCTTTGACATCGCATAGAATTTTTTATAATCCGCCTTTTATTACAAGAAAAATTTCATAGCTGGTAACTTCAGGACGAGTTGAAAGTGCACTTTAATCTGAAATTTTAAACTTTAAATTATAGACGGAAATTTAATCTCCATTGAAGATTTTCATCAATTTGCAATTTGGTAACATGATAATATTTAGAGCCTCAGTTACCGCCCATAGTAACTGGTGTTACTTTTCAGTTGTAAGCTAAAGGAATGTGGCAAGTTGAAACGACAGTAGCCTCGTGTGCTCTTTTAACAATAGTGACTGTCATGGCATTGATAATAACCAAAATTATTGATTTATATTAACAGAAAAAGTAATGCAGCAACTTAGAAATACCTAACCTGATCCACTTAAGGGGTTATACCTTAAAGCACAGTTACTCTAAAAATAACGATTGAATCTGAATTCAAGCTTTTATCTCTGACAATAATTATTATGCTTGCCAAAAGCAACGATGGATGAGAAGGATTGGTTTTCTCAGTTCTTGAAGATCCGTCTAATTCAACATTAGATTTTCCTCTCTCTCTCTCTCTCTCCCTCTCTCTCTCTCTCTCTCTCTCTCTCTCAGAATAGCAGGTAGATCAAGTCAAACATTTTATTTTTGACAATAATCCATTTATGCTTGTCAAAGAATGATGGATCAGGATTGGCATTATAAGTTCTTGAAAGATCTGCCTGAGTCAACATATAATTTCTCTCTCTCTCTCTCTCTCTCTCTCTCTCTCAGAGATATGCAATGAGTGGTTATTTATGACTTTTAACCCAACAGGAGAATTTTCATTGTTAAAACTCTGATTCCCATTGCACCTCAGAGAAAGTCTAGTCTGTGAGTCTCTCCCTCCTTATCGTTTCATTTCTGATCTTTTGTCCGTTATCTCCTCTATCTCGTTAACTGCGCTTTTATTGTGCCTCCAGCATTCTCCAGATAACCCACAACATGATTTATCTTTTGGCGTTATGTGACCCTTCCCCCCTCAAAACCCAGGCCCCCTCCCCAGCTGCTAGCCACATTCAAGACAGTCTTTGTGACGCGCATCAAACTTTTAAGGAACAGATACACGAACCTCCTTTCATTCTTCTGTTGCAAAGACATAAAACAAAACGCTGGCAGTAAAACCTCAAGAATTATGCGGCGAGGACAATTTCAAATTAAGGCGGTTCTCACATTGCATCAGATAACGGTTGCGGTTCTAAGGGTTTACGATGGTGTGTGATACTCGAAAACTCCTCCTCCTCCTCCTCCTCCTCCTACCCCCTACTATATCTCATGCCCCTCCCATCTTTTTGTGCTTATAGAGAAGGGGATAGGGTGGGGTGAGAAGAACCACTTGAGCTGTCACATTAATCGTGTCAGTCACTGTCACCGTAGCTCACGCAAACAGTAGCACGTTGCCTCAATAAGTGTCATATTTATTTTTCTTGTTCTCCTAGCGCGTTGTCGTTATGGAGGGATCTATGACACGGAATCCTTGTGATGGGGAGTCTTCAATTTGTCACTCGCTTTCTGCTCTTCGTCTTCTCGAACGGAAAATGCTTGTGTGGTTTGCCTGCTAGGTTTTGTTCGCAGCTGATTGTCGCCAGGTCATATTAATATCATTTTATTCCTGCTGACATAAAACCAAAGTTCCCTAACGGAGGTTTTTATGGCTAATTCTGAATTTCGATATAATTGACAGATAAGCGGACAGTAACACTGAAATGATTGTTAGGACTGGCAGATAAGTCAACAGTCACATCGAAATAATTGTTAGGAATGTTACACGGATCCTGTTCTGAAAGGAAATGAGGATAAATTCTCGTTAGTGTAAGCTTTGTATCTGGTCAGTACCTGGTAGGGGTATCAGGTAGGTCACGTGATCCTCTTGGGGGGAGGGGTGTTGGCAGGAACACAGGGCTAGGAACCACCCTCCAAAAATCGATGCTTAATGATTGGTAACAGACTTGGTAGTCAGGAGTGAGCGGCAGTGGGTCAAACTGACACAACTGGGCTCGAAAAACCTAAAGAACAGATATTTTGAAAATAGAGAACACGCGAGAACCCTCTACAAAATTAGGTTTTGTAATAATGGAAGGAATAGGTTTTGACACAGAAGCTAGGGATGTTATAAGTGAGTTTATTAAAGATTTATATATATATATATATATATATGTATATATATATATATATATATATATATATATATATATATATATATATATATATATATATATATATATATATATATATATATATAATGATGAATGAATTTTATCACATCACGGTTGATTCATATACAAGATTAAACAACAATCGTCGCTTTAATCTCAATTAAAACGCTCACACCCCTCGGAAATAATATATTTTCATATACTCGTATGTTACGCGAAGGGGAATATTTAAGCTCGTCGTCTCGAGGGCTCGAACCATGGAAGACAAGAACTCAGGACTACATATTTTGTGTATATTTTGTGTGAATGTGTATATACAAAGACGTTATCATCGCTGCCTTCAACACCATGTGACGTGTGTGTGATTGTGTGTGTGTACTGAAATCATACAAGAAAGCGAATAATATTAAAAAGCTGAGCCTTTTTTTAATTGTTTTACATTAAAATTTATAGCCTCATGCGAGAGTTGTTATTAAATAGTTTTTATTCCATTCCCCTTTTTTCACATTTCCTTCAAGCATAGAATTATCGCATTAACAAAGTTAGAAACACTTGTGTAATTAAATTACTCTCTCTCTCTCTCTCTCTCTCTCTCTCTCTCTCTCTCTCTCTCTCTCTCCCTCTACCTTCTTAGAAGTCCCTGACATACCAGAGCACAATAATACAATTATGTCTGGCTAAATATAATCTCCCACATTTTCACACTAATGATACCCCAAGCGTCAATTATCTTGAGCGAATTATCAAATAATCTGAAAGCAGCTATTATAATACATCGTTGGAGAGATCTCAAAGGCACTCTGTCAGTGTCACAGTCTCTCTCTCTCTCTCTCTCTCTCTCTCTTCAGTTAGAAAAACCAATTGTATTTTTGAGTAACAATTTGCAGTGTCATCTGTTCCTCTCTCTCTCTCTCTCTCTCTCTCAGTTAGTAAAATCAATTTTATTTTCATTTTTGCAGTTTTAAGTCTCTGAATCTATATTCCTATCTCTCTCTCTCTCTCTCTCTCTCTCTCTCTCTCTCTCTCTCTCTCTCTCTCTGTTTCTTTCTTCAATTAGCAAAACCAATGTTATTTTCACTTAGTTTTAGTCTAATTATGTTCTCTCTCTCTCTCTCTCTCTCTCTCTCAGTAAAGTCAGTTTTATTTTCGTGCAACAGTTCTAAATCTCTGAATCTATATTCACCAACAGGCCAAGCGCCCCCTCTCTCTCTCTCTCTCTCTCTCTCTCTCTCTCTCTCACTGTCTTTCTTCACTCAGCAAAACCAATTTAATTTTCGCGTAACAGTTGTAAGACCCGAGTCTATTTCTCCCTCTCTCTCTCTCTCTCTCTCTCTCTCTCTCTCTCTCTCTCTCTCTCTCTCTCTCTCTCTCTGTTAATCGCTCCCACCCAGATAGCAATCGCAGATAACGTCATATTCTCCACTCCGTCTTGTGGTTTTATCGACATGTCTGCGAGATGCTATTTAATATTTTCTTTCATTCCGTGTACCTTTCATCATCTCATGCCAATTTACCTGTGGCTCTTATCTCTCTCGCTCTCTCGCTCTCTCTCTCTCTCTCTCTCTCTCTCTCTCTCTCTCTGTCCAACGCTCGCTGAACAGAGAGAGAGAGAGAGAGAGAGAGAGAGAGAGAGAGAGGTAGATATATCTGTCTCTCTCCCGAACATGGCTTTATCATCTCTGCTTTCCATTTTGTACTTCAGTTTTCGTTTTTGCTGTGGGTTCTGGGCGCTGAATTTTGAATGGGAGGGCCCTGTCTTGACTTATTTCTTTATTTTGTTTAGCTGTTTTTGTTCGTACGCAAATGTATTTGTCGCGTTTATTTATTACCTTGCTGTGTCACAGTCGGTACAAAGCTTCTCGAGTGATGAGATTTCAAAATAATGATATACTTTATATATTCGACTGAAAGCTGTGGTCGCTGTAATTATCAAGATACCTTTTATATTCGAAAGGAAACTATGGTCACATATTATTATTATTATTATTATTATTATTATTATTATTATTATTATTATAACAGGCGCACATAAGAATGGATACCCCCTACTGTGTCTCCTACCGGGCGTACTGGGCCCAGTTCTGGCAGCTCTATCTTTTATTTTAATCCCAATCCCTCCAGGCTTTTCACACCAAGCTGTCCTGCTTCAAGTTCGTCTGGTACGAGTCTAGAAATGTGTAGCATGGCTAGGTTGAAGCTCTTTATAATAATAATAATAATAATAATAATAATAATAATAATAATACAATAATAATAATAATAATAATAGGAACAAATGTTGTTGGAATGCTGTAGTATTCATTCTAGATAAAAAAAAAACTTTACTTCCTGGGTAAATCTCTTACATTACACGTCAATAATAATAATAATAATAATAATAATAATAATAATAATAATAATAATAATCATAATAATAATAATAATAATAATAATAATAATAATAATAATAATAGGAACAAATGTTGTTGGAATGCTGTAGTATTTGTTCTAGATTAAAAAAAAAACTCTACTTCCTGAGCAACTCGCTGACATTACACGCACAACAGCTGCCAAACCGAGATAAAAAAAAGTAATTCTTATTGTTTAAGAAGCAGATATTAAAAAAAATACCGTTCCTTAAAAATAAAAACTTTCTTGCTAAAACTTTTTCTTTTCTAGCTGAAGCAACCGATCAACCAGGTAAAGTAACTGCTTTTCCCGATGATTATGTAAACAAAACAACTGCCTACCTCACAGGAAAACAATTGCCAATTCAAAGCAATAACTGCCATATTCACAAGAACCGCCGATTTCCAAATAAAACCGATCTCCACACAAATCCGCCGCTTTTATCGACGAAGCAACTGCTTTGCAAGCAAAGCAATGATTTCCTTCCTAGGAGCAACAGGCTCCCAGGTAAAGCAACTGCTTTTTCCAAAGATACAACAGGTTTCTGGAAGTGTAACTGTTTTCCCCAGTAAAATCAACTGCTTTTCTTTGGGATCCTTTCTTGAAGCAACATGCCTATAAATAAAGCAACTGCTTTTTCAAAGAAACAACAGGTTTCCGGAAGTGTTACTACTTTCTCCATTTATATCAACTGCTTTTCTAAATACATTCTACACAGACCTTTCCAGATCAACAGAATGTTCTTGCAAACACAGCTACCATCACCCATAACTACTACTGCTGCTCCTGCTGTTATTGTTATATTGAGCTGGCCTTATGCCAGCAAGGGCAAGGAATATCTCCTGAAAAAGGAAATCACTATTAATTGAGGGTCCTCCAGATGGTGGAAGCAGCCCTGGTCAAAATGTCAAGGACACCCGAAGAGTGGCGACCGAATTATTGAATGGTATCAGAAACTGTGGTTGCTAGCCAATCATTCAGAGTCGCTGTTGGTCTTAATCGGGATTATATAAGTTGGGTATTATTTTTGAGTAGTTCTTGTTTTGATTACGATAAGTCTGGTGAAGTTTTGGGAGAACTTGTATATATTTTTTATATGTTTTTCTGTGTGTCATGTGTGTTTGCGTGTATCAGCAGATCTTCAGTATCATTTGAAAATATAAGAAGAGAAACTTGCACTGCAAATGGCTTCTTTATTTTTATTATATTATTTATTTGTTCATTTATTATCTCTTCTTAATATAATGAAGTTCCCGTTCCCGTTGTGGGATTGCGTCCTATATTAGTGTTAATGATTTATTTAGTTCTCTCTCTCTCTCTCTCTCTCTCTCTCTCTCTCTCTTTAGTCTCACATTCACTCAAAACTTCTTCGCTCTGTTATCCACTTCCATTCACTACGATGATTTATCACTGTCGTCTTCTCTCTCTCTCTCTCTCTCTCTCTCTCTCTCTACACACACACACACATACACACAAACACACGTATAACCCACAAATACGCACGCACACACACACACACACACACACACACACACACACACACACATATATATATATATATATATATATATATATATATATATATATATATATATATTCACTATCAGCCTTACATAAACATAACCAAAATAACACTGCCACCATTTTACATGCTCACCCTCTGTACATTTCAAACCACTTCAACTTCCAGCAGACTCCAACTCGAAAAGACGTCCCTTGAGGCTGATATATATAAATTCATTAAGAAAATGCAAAGTTCAAGGCCATATTGCATGCAATCCTAACCTGCCCTTCCCATCCTACTGTCCTCTATCCTCACACTCCCCCTCCCCCATCTCCCCCTCCCTCCCTCAAACACTTCCCTCCCTCTTTTTTCAAACCCAATCACCCTCCTTCCCCATCTTCTTTTTTCCCCCAACATATTCCCCAACTTTCAACTCCCCCTCCCCCACCATCCTCTCCCCATCTTTCTCCAACACCTTCCCCCACTCCCCCTTCCCCTCATCCCTCCCCCATCACCACCCCAGAACCTCACCACTACCACCTCCAGTTGATTTATGAAGGGTTGCACAATACTGGCGGACGCATATTATTATTGGGGATTATTTTCATAATGCTTTTCTCTCAACACATGTTGCCTTGTTTACTGGTGGTTGGCGTTTCGACTCTCATTATCATATTAACATTTACTTATGGGTAGATTTTTTTTATCTCCTCTCTCTCTCTCTCTCTCTCTCTCTCTCTCTCTTCGCTTCGGCTATCTCCCGTCATGGTCGAGCTCTGTCGTTAATCTTGATCCGTCATCAGTTACGTTGGCGGCTTGGGTATGTGTGTGTGTGTGTGTGTGTGCGTGTGT
>NC_089761.1:28330643-28335643 GCF_040412425.1 Macrobrachium rosenbergii | reverse complement strand
GTCTCCCTCTATGCAAGTGTTCTGAAGAACGTCATCAAAATTAAGAGGAATTAGCACTTTTATCCTTCTCTCTCTCTCTCTCTCTCTCTCTCTCTCCAGTTGTAGCTGGGTATGTGAAGATGCCTTCATCATTAATATATAAGAGTATTTTCCGCTTATCTATCCCAGCATGTGAATGCAGACACTTTCTGCATTGTTAGATTATAATGTATCTCGCTCTCTCTCTCTCTCTCTCTCTCTCTCTCTCTCTCTCTATATATATATATATATATATATATATATATATATATAATTTCTCTCTCTCTCTCTCTCTCTCTCTCTCTCTCTCTCCTATATATATATATATATATATGTATGTATATATATATATATATATAATATAATCTCTCTCTCTCTCTCTCTCTCTCTCTGCGTATATTGAGATACCAAAATATTACTCACTGTCTGTTTGCCTGTTTATGTCTTTATCTTTCTCTTCAAAGCCATCTGTATGCTTGCATAGAAGAGAGAGAGAGAGAGAGAGAGAGAGAGAGAGAGAGAGATCACAAGCACCAACAGACCTCTTAACTTCTCTATTTCCTAATATTTTGAAGTATACTTTCCACCGAAAGCCCTTTAAAACACAAAAGAAATTGATGCTGATTCGTGTTCCGATACGAGTTCAATATCGCCATCTTGATCACCAATGTCGAACGACTCTGCAGTGCCACAAACAAACTACCATTGACAAGAACAAAGTACATCAGCCTCGTTTCGACAGCCACTCGCTCTTTGCAATTCCCATGGCCGGTCGACAACTCACTCTCTATCAAGGAATGCTGGTGGTTTTACCTGTCACCCACCTGTTGCTCCTTTGATTACCCCGGACGCTAAGAGAATTAATTCATAACCTCCTTAAGTTCTAGGCTGATGAGTCGCTGATGATGGTTCTGTCCCAGCGTGAGGTGTCTTCTCTTTCTTTCTCCCTCTCTCTCTCTCTCTCTCTCCTCGTTTTGCATCTGGGCTGGGTACGCCAAACCGGGAGGACGTTGGGCATGGATGCTACTGCACCATTCGGGTGTTTCCCAGTTGCGTTCTGTCGAAGGGGATGTCTCCAGGAGTAGCTGCTACCTAGGCAAAGAGAGGTGAACTCTCTTTAGAGAATTCTCTTTACGTTGGGTGTCATTGTGGTAACTTTTTTTTTTTTTATTCCAGCCGTAGGAGTTTGGGTAGGGGGAGGGGATGGGATGGGATGGGGATGGGAGAGAATGAGGAGGGAGAGGGAGGAGGAATGATGGGGGATTAGAGTTGGGAGAGGTTAGGAGGAGGGGAGGGGAGGGAGGGGAATGAGGAAGGGGAGAGAAGAAGGGGGAATGATGAAGGGATTAGGAGTAGGGAGGAGGGGAGGGGGAGGAGAGTGAGGGAGGGAGAGGAAGGAGGAATGATGGGGGGATTAGGAGTAGGGAGAGGAGGGGATGGGAGGAGGGAAAGAGGGTTGGAGGGGAGAGAGGGAGAGAGGAAGGTAGGAAGGAGGAAGGGGAGTGGTGGGAGGGAGTTGGAGGGGAGGGGTAGGGAGAGAGGGAGTGGAGGGATGGAAGGGAGTGGGAGCGGAGGGGAGGGGAGGGGAGGAGGAGGGGAGGGGAGGGAGGAAAGGGAGAGAATAGGGTGGTGTGGTTATGTTCCAGGCAGGATGAAGGTTAGGATAGGTGAAGGTAGGTTGAGTTAGGATTTTGCTTCTAAGGATATCAGGATTTGTTTCTAAGGATATTGGGATATATTTCTAATGATACTTAATTTCCTAAGGATATTTATTTTTCTAATGATATTAGGATAAATTTCCAAGGATATTTCATCATCCTGACAATTTAGCATCACCTCAGGCTGACTTCAGCAATCAAAAAAAGCACGATTGCCTGGCGCTTTCTCAAGCAAAAATCATGCACAGGTGACTGACTAACAATGCGTTCACTCGCAGTCTTTTCTTTTATTTTTATGCTTGAGCGCTTCATTGACAAGACAGCTGTTGATGTGATTCACCGGCGTCTTCAACAAAGCATTGAATTCTAAGATCTGTTACGTGGAATAATGTGGCGAATATTTGAACAGAACAAATGGCTTTTAGGTATTGCCAAGGTGACTGCTTGCACTCGTCATCATCAACATTCTCTCTCTCTCTCTCTCTCTCTCTCTCTCTACTCTCTAAGTCTCGCTATGTATGTATGTATGTATGTATGTATGTATGTATGTATGTATGTATGCATGTATGTATGTATGTATATATGTATGTATGTATGTATGTATGTATGTATGTATGTATGTATGTATGTATGTATACACACACATATATATACATATGTACATGTATACACATTCATGTATATGTGTGTTTATACATATATACAGTATATATATATATATATATATATATATATATTATGTATATATATATGAGAGAGAGAGAGAGAGAGAGAGAGAGAGAGAGAGACAGACAGACAGACAGACAGACAGACAGAAAGAATGTTAATGATGACAAATGCAAACAGTTAACATGGCAACAGCTAAAAAAACATTTGTATGTATGTATGTATGTATGTATAGAACATTTTCATTTTCCTACACAATTCACACATTACACTCTCTCTCTCTCTCTCTCTCTCTCTCTCTCTCCCCACACAGGCCAAAATTAATAATCTTTTAATTGAAGTCTGGCATAGCTGATTCTCCCTTCGCTGTGGTTAATTCATTTGTTCCCTCATGACCCCGGGAACCCCAGCTTGCGTCGAAATCCTTGATTACTGCTTGCAGGTGCGAAACAGGTGTGATTATTGAAAGGCAGCTGTCTGTTTCCTCACACATTGACTGATAAACTATTTTAAATGGAGTTGCTATTTTTAACAGGTATCGGAGGCGAATGTGTGAATGATAAATATTCATAAATAACTGAACGAAGTAACTGACTGGAAGATAAGCTTTAACTGTATCAAGACTGCAGACGTTATCGAAGACGAATGTAATGATATTTTAACTATATATAACAAATGAGACATAGTAAATTATAAAATATATCCATATTTCTTTTAAAAAAATAAAGTTATTCAAATGCTGACGAGATTTGTTTGGCACGGTAATATTTATAATCCCTTGATTAAATTTACATAAATCAATAATTTTTAGCAAATTAATAAAATGTTCGAAATGTTTACCTAATGTTTAGTAATGAAATCCACAAGAAAGCCATCAAATAGCAATTAGATACAGATGTGGAAAGTTATTATTATTGCTGACTGCGAAATTATTAAGAACAGGGTATAAACATAGAAAAATGAGTGTTTTCTCGAAACTCACAACTGAGGCACCAGAACAACTACTCGAAACATTATAATAAAAATAAATAAGAAAATGAAAGATAAAAGTTTGTGACTTAAGAGTTTCATAACAGAACGAACAGATAATTACTAAAAAGAGCAAACGGAAGAAAAATGAGAAGATGAGTTGACTTACGATTTCAGCTGACGCGGAGAAAAGTGGGGATGATGGGGGGAACGGGGCGGTGGTTACTCTAAGGAGGGTTGTGGGAGGGAGGAGGGAGGGGGGACGTGGGGTCAGAGGGCGTGGGGAGGAGGAGGAGGAGGAGCAGGAGGAGCAGGAGGAGGAGGAGGAGGAGGAGGAGTAGGAGGAAGGAGGGAGTACCCTCCAACCTCCTAAGAGCCGAGTGATCCATCTCTTTCTGCAATTTATCTAAAATCTCGCAGGTTACTCGAAGCAAGGCCCTCCCTCCATCCTCCTCCTCCTCTTCCCCCCTCCTGCTCCCCATCCTCCTCCTCTTCCACCTGATAGCTTCGTAAAGTCTATTTGAGTAGGTCCATATTAATATACATGAAAGCAACATCAGAAATGCATTAATGTAGTCATTTGCAACGAATGAGCCCACCTTTCTAAATATGCCTTGGAAAGATTATATGTTCATGTGTAGGTGTATTTAGTGCTCTCTCTCTCTCTCTCTCTCTCTCTCTCTCTCTCTCTCTCTCTATTTATCAAATAGTCTAATCCTTAATAGTTGATGGTCCAAACAGCCATCAATCAGCATTGCCTGTCATTTAAGACCGCCATCAATCTTGATGATGACAAATGTATTTCGCCGTGACGGCTAATGCTTAGAACTGAGGTTCTTGAAAGCAATGCTTTTATATATATATATATATATATATATATATATATATATATATATATATATATATATGTGTGTGTGTGTGTGTGTGTGTACATGTGTATATATATATATATATATATATATATATATATATATATATATATATATATATATATATATATATATATATATATATATACATATATAATACATATATATATATATATATATACATGTGTATGTATATATATATATATGCGACCGAGATATTTACCGAGTTTCTTTTCCCTGTCTCCGTTTTAAGGTGGAGTTGATCTGCGCAGCAGAAATCTAGCCTTTGATCGTTTACATGCACATCATTGCATACAACTCACACACACATATATATATATAGTATATATATATATATATATATATATATATATATATATATATATATACATATATATATATATATATATATATATATATATATATATATATATATATATATATATATATATACATATATATATATATATATAGTATATATATATATATATATATATATATATATATATATATATATATATATATATATATATATACATATATATATATATATATATATATATACATATATATATATATATATATATATATATATATATATATATATATATAGATATATATATATATATATATATATATATATATATATATATATATATATATTTATATTTATATATAATATATATATGTGTGTGTGTAATGTGTGTGTGTGTGTATGTGTGTGTGTGTGTGTGTGTGTACTGAATCTCAGTATACAGAAACTATAAGGCCACCGTAACAGATGTGAAACGGTCTAGAGTTTGATCAATAAAACGAATCG
>NC_089761.1:28323143-28328143 GCF_040412425.1 Macrobrachium rosenbergii | reverse complement strand
AGATTCTCTAAAAAAAAAAAAAATATATATATATATATATATATATATATATATATGATTTTATCCCAGAGACTCATAAACTTCTCCTACATAATGAACATCAACTTATTAAAATGAAGACAGTAACTTGAGATAAGGGGAAGATAAACTGGAATTATATCTTAATCTAGACGCAAGATAATCAACAAGAGGCATAAAAGGATATATATCACCACCTGATATCATCTTTTTTCGCTTACGACTTCTTTTATATTAAGAACTGAGTCTCCTTTAAGTAATGAAATGACTCCCAGAGGGCACGAATCTAGATTCAAATATTGCGTCAGCTTTCTTTAAAATTTAAATTTAAAATTAAAATTTAAGTCTTTTTAGATAATTAAATGACTCAAGGGGGGCATAAACCTATATTTAAGTAAATCAACTATTTTAAAATAAAAAAAAATTAGTCTTTTTAAATAATTAAAAGACTCAGTGGAGCACCAACTTATTTTTAAATATCAAGTCAACTTTTTAATTTAAAAAAATTACCCTCCTTTGAATAATTAAGTGACTCAGAAGTACTCAAATTTATCTTTATATAAGGTGTCAACTTTTTATAAGAAGAAGTGAGTTTCCATTTGATTATTACATGACTTAGAAGAATGACCAAATCTATTTTTGACTCCTGTCTCGACTACTGCTGATTAATCAAAAGATTGAAGGGACGGGTCAAACCTGATGCACTTATCTTGCCCAGGTTTAATGGCAGTAAGGTAATAGGGCTTTTGTTGGGGAGGCGGGGGAGGTGAGTGGGTGAATGTGGGGTGGTGGGGGGAGACTGTTTAATCCCTTGTAAATTTATTATCCTGATTACTGAAAAATGGAATGTTATGCGTAAAGAGAGAGAGTGCCGCCAATTCGATAAAATCTTTATACCTTGTTAAGTTCAGTTAAAAATTAACAAAACTCGACATAAACAATTGTATGAGGCGACTCACAGATGCTCGTATAATTCAAATGAACAGCTGTTTGCGCTCTCTGACATTCATAGATTAACTTTTTTTTGTTTTTTGTTTTTTTAGAACACTTGAGTCTTGCATTGCATCGCCTCCGGAGTCTCACGAATTTTGGATCTATCTTTCTAAATAGCCGACAGATAGGTGGTAAAATATATCCTCTTTTTCCAGACGTAATCATAAAAAATAATTAAATAAAAAAGGAGAGATAAGAAAACCCAATCTTTGATTTTTAATTAAAAACCCGTATTAATTTAAGAAACTTGACAAATCCATAACGAAGTAGAATATTAGCGGATGAAAGACTCGCTTGATAGCGTGAAGCTATCATTTATCAAGTCTTTTTGGTACGTGATATTATCACGTTATTAAGTCTCCTTGGTACGTGATGTTATCACGTTATTAAGTCTCCTTGGTACGTGATGTTATCACGTTATTAAGTCTCCTTGGTACGTGAAGCCATCACGTTGTTAAGTCCCCTTGATACATGAAGCTATCACGTAATCAAGTCTCACTTGGTACGTGAAGCTATCAAGTTATTAAGTCTCCTTGGTACGTGAAGCTATCACGTTGTTAAGTCCTCCTTGGTACGTGAAGCTATCGCGTTGTTAAGTCCTCCCTGGTACGTGAAGCTATCACGTTATTAAGTCTCCTTGGTACGTGAAGCTATCATGCTATCAAATCTCCTTGGTACGTGACACTATCACGTTATTAAGTCTCCTAGGTACGTGAAGCCATCACGGTATTAGTCTTCCTTGGTACGTGAAGCTATCACGTTATCATGTCTCCTTGGTACGTGAAACGACCATCATGTAACTAAGTCTCCCTTGGTACGTGAAGCCATCACGTCATTAGTCTCCCTTGATACGTGAAGGTATTACGATATTAAATCTCCCTTGGCACGTGAAGGCATTACGGTATTAAATCTCCCTCGGTACTATCACGTACCCAAAGAGACAAACGAGACAGGGACGTGAAACACGTTCGATCTCTTCCTTCGAGAGAGAGACCGCAAGAGACACCAAACTTCATTAACAACTGTTTCATTTTTATCATGCAAACAAGCACACTGATCTACACAATTAGACAAGACGGGGAGGGAGAAGATTAAGAGGAACTGGTGATTACGGAGACTATACAAATCTCTTGTCCAAATATCAAGTGACGGTCCTGGAAAAGGGATGCTGCTGGGATCTGAAGTATCTTAGGCTGAAATTAATATGTCGGTAAATTGAACCAGAAAGACAGTGTAGCTAATTTGGCGTCGTTAAGGATGACCAGAGAAGTTGACAAGACTATCTTGCATCAGCCTTCCCCACCCCCCACCCCTCCCTGGCCTTTAACTCTCCTCCCTTCTCCCACAATCTACCCCGCCCCTCCTCCCCACAGCAAGCTACAGCAAGACGTGAAGGAAGACAAGGCAGGCTGAGAGAACGATGTGGAAGACAAGAAAGGAGATGAGGAGGAGGTGGAGACAAGAAAGGAGGTGAGGAGGAGGAGGAGACAAGAAAGGAGATGATGAGGAGGAGGAGGAGACAAGAAAGGAGATGAGGAGGAGGAGACAAAGAAGCGTAGAATGAAAAGGGATAAAGAAAGAAGTAACATAATTAAAAAAAATATATTAAAAAGAATTTAGAGAACTTTTTGGGGAATTAATTTATATTAAAGGAGATGCAGATAAGCTGATGGAAAAAACTAAATAGGAATAAACAGGATTGTTATTATAAAATAACAAGCGTTGTAAACATTGCAACAATTTTTAGCAGTCTGGTGCAAGCTTCGATGAATATGAGTGAAAGCCTGCGAAGGTATGACTGACGAAGGGATGGAAACCTTTTCAACAAACTTTAGCAGTCTGGTGCAAGCGACAGTGGGTTCCAATTAGGCCTATTAGACAGCTAAAAAGAGTATAAAACATAAGAAGAAATTTGGAAGACATAAAAAAACAGGATTACCTGTCTGCCCTCGAAGCAAAAAAAAAAAAAAACTCAAGCACTTGAAACAAGCCTTAACATCCTGGAGCAGCCAGCAATGGATTGGAATGAGATCCAATAGCCAATTGGCTTAGGCAAAAAAAATTAAAAAAAAAAAAAAAGGACGGAGGGATGAAAAGCAGAAGTGTCTGTCTGTCTGTCTGTCTGTCTGTCTTCCTGTCTCTCTCTGTCTGTCTGTCTGTCTGTCTCTGTCTGTCTGTCTGTCCTCGAAGCGAAAGATGTTGTAAGGATTATGAGACATAATAATACTGTCAAGAGGTCTGGCAGTCTCTCGAAATTACCATCTTAAAGAGGAATGAGAGACTAAGGAGGAGAGATCCACTCTCAGGAGGAGGAGTAGGGGGAGGAGGAGGAGGAGGGAGAGGAGGGAGAGGAGGAGGAAAAGCAGTGAAGTAACAACCGGCGTAAATTATGTTACTTAATGAACCAGGGATGGAGACGATGGGGATATAATTCAGATGGCCAAGAAGGGAGGGAGAGAGAGAGAGAGAGAGAGAGAATAAGAGAGAGAGAGAGAGAGAGAGAGAGAATAAAATGAAAGCAAGGATAATGGAGGTATGGAGGGTGCTGGAGAAAATAGATGTTACAGTAGAGGGATAGGGAAGGAAGCAATTGACAGTGCATGCACTCTCTCTCTCTCTCTCTCTCTCTCTTCTTAAAAAGCTAAAGGGACTCTTTCTTCACCCCCACTTTATGGAAGCCAAGTCTCTCTCTCTCTCTCTCTCTCTCCTTCTCTTCTTAAAAAGCTAAGGGACTCTTTCTTCATCTCAATTTTATGGAAGCAAGTCTCTCTCACTCTGTCTCTCTCTCTCTCTCTCTCTCTCATGGGAGACATAAGGCTCTGTCCCTCTTTTACCATTTCTATGTTAAACTTGAAGGGTCTCTCTCTCTCTCTCTCTCTCTCTCTCTCTCTCTCCTTGTGAAAATTGAAGGTTTCCCTCTCTCTCTCTCTCTCTCTCTCTCCTTGTGAAACTTGAAGGTTTTTCTCCCTCTCCGTTGAGAAAGACTAATCTCTCTCTCTCTCTCTCTCTCTCACTCTCTCTCTCTCTAAGTGAGAAGATGAGATGAGGATTAACTTGTTGTCTCACAGAGGGGAGCAGGTTGAAGGGTGGCAGCTGAACGAAAGGTTGAAATGACGGCGAAACAAGACGAGAATAAGAGACGGAGATGGGTTAAATTGAGTGTGAAATTTGTCGTTATGCCTCTGCTCTGCGAAGGAAACAGAGTACTTGTGCTAATAAAGGAATGGTGTCTGGTACTTTATTTATTAGAAGCTCGTGTACACACTGACACACACACACACACACATATATATACTGTGTGTATATATATATATATATATATATGTATATATATATATATATATATATATGTAATATATATATATGTGTGTGTATATGTATATATATATATAGATATATATATATATATATATATGTGTGTGTATATGTATATATATATATCATATATTTATATGCATATATACTTATATATAGATATATATATATATATATATATATTTATATATATATATATATACATATATATATATATATATTATATATATATATATATATATATATATATATATATATATATATATATATATATATATATACTTTGATAGCTTAGTTTTCCAGATAAACAAACAAAGGTTAAAAGAAATGTGATTTTAACGCAAATTGATGTGATTGAGTTACATTTTCAAATAACATTCACAATGGAGTATATTTCAGTTATACAACATTTACTTCATGCGAAACCTTTTCATATCAGAATGTATAACAAAAAATCATCTGCAAAGAAGCTGAAGATTATTAATCCAATGATGAAAAGTAAACACATGTAAATTTGAATAAATTACGGATGAGTAGGCCGAATTATTCAAACTTTCTCCCGCCCTCACAATTAAACACACACATACACACGCACACACAAACACACACATACACACATACGCACACAAGCCACCCAGACTCCGCCGCCATCTCTCGCCTGCTATCTATTAGGT
>NC_089761.1:28310643-28318143 GCF_040412425.1 Macrobrachium rosenbergii | reverse complement strand
GGAGCAGTTATAAAGAGCGTTGTTCATTCGTTGTCTCATGAATACTGGAAATAGAGCTACACTTACTTTCGCGTGGGAATCTCTCTAAATTATTGATAAATGGATCGTGAAAAATAGATTGTACCTATGGCATTTTCACTGTAAATTTAATCATATGTACATATATACATACATACACACACACACACACACACATATATATATATATATATATATATATATATATATATATATATATATATATATATTGTAAGTGTGAATATATATATATATATATATATATATATATATATACATATATATATATATATATATATATATATATATATATATATATATATATACATTTATATATATAATAATATATATATATATATATATATATATATATATATATATATATATTCATACATACATATATACATGTACACACGTATGCATACCAGTAAGACACTCACAAGGATATTTATGCTTAAACGTCGGTTCGCCCTCATTAAATTTGTCAGAAGACCAGTCATCGACCACTTTCAAATAAACCTCCGTGATTGACGTCTGGCTGTCAAATGTCATGACGTAAGCGCAGCAACAAAATGCCAATCATAAGCTGATTTAAATGTAACCTTGATACTCGTGGGGCATTTGCATACGTAACTGCGGCGATGAAAAACTAGTTAATAAACTCTGCCGAGAAGAACGTGGAAAAGTAACTTAAATTATTTGGACACAGAAATCATTATCGTCATTCACTCTTAGTGCTACGGACTATCAAATATATCATTAACTGTCTAGGTCAACACAAGGTCAACATATTTTTTGGTTCAATAATGATGAGGTGAGTTGTGTATATACATAAATTATATATATTTATATATATATATATATATATATATATATATATATATATATATATATATATAGATAGATATAACATATATATATATAAATATATATATACAGTGCATATATATATATATGTATATATACATATATATGTACATATATATATATATGTGTGTGTGTGTTTGTGTATAGAGAGAGAGAGAGAGAGAGCGTTCACGAAAGCATTTTTAGAGCAGACATGAGTCCATTCAGTTAAACTGGACACTGTATTAGACTTGATTAATAATATTTTAAATTTGTTTATATTTAAGCGAAAATAATAAGAGAAATATTCATTCAAGAATACATAAAAGAAGGAGTGTTATGTCCAAAAATGAACTGATACGTGATAATTAAAAATATGATAATCATGAGTTTCCCGGGGCCCACATGGCCATAAAGTATCAAGGTGTATGTATATATGTATGTGTGCGTGTATGTGTGCGCATAGATTAGCGTTCAGACATATGTACATTTTTCATGTCCTATATCCTGCGTCAATCTGCGTTCAAGTAATATAAAAGACAGGAAACATTAATAATTCAATAAGTAGTATTTTTGTTTATTTTTTCAAGTAATTCTTTTTTTTTTGGCAAACTACTCAATTTGCATATATGTAGTCAATGAAATCAGATCAATTTCAATGAGATTCTTATATAACGTCTTAATCTTCTTATTAACAGTCGATAATTGAATCTCTCATTTTTTGTGACGTAATATTAAAGGCACCAATTTGCAACAATAAAAAGTTTCAAAACAAAATAGTAGAATTATAGTTTGCATTCAAGGACTTTCTTCCAAACTTCTTCCTTACACATTCTACCATAAATCTGGATGCTTTGTAAGATAAATCTGGATCCTTTGTAAGATGTTAAAGGTTATAAGAGAACTAGCATGGCACACCTAACCCGGTCCAGCCAATAATCTCCGGGTGGTAAACCACGCAATTACCTACTTACATTAAGCCAGCCTTACGTCAACATGAACTCTCAAAAAATTTTCGTGATGATAAGAGAACTAACATGGCCCATCGAACCCGGGCCAGCCAATCGAGAGGTGGAAAGTCATTGAAGCACCGTCTACTCCAAACTTTCTCATTAAACATTCTACGTAAATCTCGTTCTTGCATTTGATTCAGCCAGCCTTACGTCAACATGAACTCTTGGTAAGGTTTTAAAGATGAAAAGATAACTAACATGGCCCTCTGAACTCAGACCAACCAATCGAGAAGTGGTAAATCATCTAAGCACCTCCTCCTCACTCCTAACTTGCTCTGAATTCTCCGGTAAGTCCGGATGTTGGATGTTTGACGCTAGCGTTAGTAGCCTCAATCAATCATCGTCAATCACCTGGATGTTGCTTTTGTTTAAGCCAACCTTATGCCAACACTGACCCTTGGTAAGGTATTAAAGGTGAAAAGAGAACTGACATGACCCACCGAACTCGGTCCAACAATTCTATAGGTGGTAAATCTAGCCAACCTTATGCCAACACGGACCCTTGGTGAGGTATTAAAGGTGAAAAGATAACTAGCATGACCCACGGAACCCGGTTCAACCAATCTATAGGTGGCAAATCAAGCCAACCTTATGTCAACTGACCCTTGGTAAGGTATTAAAGGTGAAAAGAGAACTGACATGACCCACCGAACCCGGTCCAACCAATCTATAGGTGGCAAATCAAGCCAACCTCATGTCAACATGAATTCTTAGTAAAGTTTTAAAGGTGGCCTAACATGACCCACGGAACCCGGTCCAGCCAATCGAGAGGTGGTAAATCTTCTTCTGTCAGGATAGAGCAGGAAAATACCTGACGGAAAATACCTGGGGACCGCAGGTAGTTAGGCTGTCAGCTCGGCACCTGTGTGACTGTCGTTGGTGGCTCCTGAATTATTTAGCATAGCATGACCTTAAGGATGTTATAGAGTTGTCCTTTTTTTCTCTCTCTCTCTCGTCTATTTGGTTTTACGGTTTATTATTTGATGGTTTATTCCGTGGTTAAAAGGCGCGTGCTTTACGGCAATCTAAAGTCGAAATGACTCATTGTTTATGTAGTAATGAAGTTGATTTTTATATGCATTCGTATACTGACACACACGCATATTTATGTTCATGTGTGTATATATATATATATATATATATATATATATATATATATATATATATATATATATATATATATATATATATATATATATATTATATATATATATATATATATATATATATATATATAATATATATATATATATATATATATATACTGTATATATTTATTTATTTATTTATTTATTTATACAGGTGTGTATATGTATATAGGTGTACATGTCTATGTATCCACAAATATTAAGCCACGAATGTTATTTATAGCAGAATTCACTATAACCTGGACCTTTATTTTAGAAACAATGATTGAAAGTGACTATATGAGTGGTAAAAAAATATCTATATATATATATATATATATATATATATATATATATATATATATGTATGTATATATATATACACACACAAATACGTTTGCGTATGTAACATTAAATACCTTTGTCGCTCTTCATAACAGCAGCGAAATACATACGTGGTAATTGGTCTATTGATATAGTTCTCAGCGATGCTGGATAAAAAAAAAAAAAGTTAAGGAATAGCAACAACATACACACGCACGCACAAAATCCTTGACTGGAATAACCTACAAGGCGTCAGAAATCACTTTCAAAGAAGCTAATCATTAAAACTGATAATTAGCTCTAAGAAATCGCCCAGAATTCCCGTGGAGCCACCTATCTCCCGGAGACAAGTATTTTGCCAAAGATTAAACCAAGTAGTTAACGCGTTTACTAATTTAACTTATCACTCAACCGAACAGCCCTCTGAGTAGGCTCTAGTCGTGATGTTATTATTATTATTATTATTATTATATTATTATTATTATTATTATTGTGTATTATTATTATTATTATTGTTCAGAAGATGAAACCTATTCATATGGAACAACCCCACAAAAAGGGCCATTGACTTGAAATTCAAGCTTTCCAAAGATTATTATTATTATTATTATTATTATTATTATTATTATTATTATTATTATTATTATTATTATTATTATTATTATTCAGATGATGAAAACCTATTCATATGGAACAAGCCTACTCTAAAGGGCCTTTGACTTATTATTATTATTATTATTATTATTATTATTATTATTTTATTATTATTATTATTATTATTATTATTATTCAGATGATGAAACCTATTCATGTGGAACAAGCACACCAAAGGGGCCATTGACTTATTATTATTATTATTATTATTATTATTATTATTATTATTATTATTATTATTATTATTATTATTATTTATTCAGAAGATGAAACCTATTCATATGGAACAAGCCCGCAAAAGGGGCCATTAACTTGAAATTGAAGCTTCCAAAGATTATTATTATTATGTTATTATGTTATGTGTATTATTACTTACATTATTATTATTATTATTCAGATGATGAAACTATTCTATATGGAACAAGCCCACCAAAGGGCCTTTGACTTATTATTATTATTATTATTATTATTATTATTATTATTATTATTATTATTATTATTATTATTCAGAAAATGAAACCTATTCATATGGAACAAGCCCACTACAGGGGCCATTGACTTGAAATTCAAGCTTCCAAAGAATATTAAGGTGTTCATTAGGAAGAAGTAAGAGGAATTAAAGGGAAATAAAGAAAGAAGAGATCCCACTCACTTAGTAAAAAAGGAAAAAAAATAAATTAACAAATTAACAAACAGATAAAAATGCATTGAAATGCAAGGAGAATAGTATTAGGGTAGCAATGTATTGCATCTTCGCTTGAAAATGTCATGTTTCTGTTACACGTACATACTATATTTACATTTGTATATGACCGTGAACTAAAATAAAGTATTTTAAATGTAGAATTCATTTGCTTTCAAAGAACCTCCCCTCCCCACCCCCGCATCTTCGTCAGGAGAAATTAGTCATGTTTCTCCTGACGTAGGGACCATGAGCTCTTGAAAGCCTAAGAATTATTGATTGTTATAGAGAGTTTTCAACTGCTACGAGGAATGGTATATTACACTAACATTCTTTAACAAAACTACTCAAGAAATGTCTATACTCTGTATCTATCAGAACAGGATTATTATTATTATTATTATTATTATTATTATTATTATTATTATTATTATTATTATTATTATTATTATTATTATTATTGTTGTATAATAAAAATCAACAATTATATAGTAAATATATTACTATGTAAAATATAAAACAAACCAAAAGACTTTAGAACACTTGAACGGTGTTTCACTCCCAGTGCTAACGTTAGCACTGATGAGAAAACCATTCCAAGTGTTCGAATCTTTTGGTTTATTTTGCACACATTTTACATAGTAAATGTATTTACTATATAATTAATGATTTTTATTACACAGATTGTTTTTCACGAAATTGTGAATCTATTATTATTATTATTATTATTATTAGTATTAGTATTATTATTATTATTATTATTATTATTATTATTATTATTATTATTATTATTATTATTATTATTATTATTATTATTATTTTGAGATAAGGGAAAGCATAAAGGCTTTTATTAAACATGCTGGCACCCTCAGCCAAGTTTTAAACCATATACATAAACATTATATGTGATTGTATGTACAGCAAAAAAATGTGTTTACATAAGAATGGTTTTATATATATATATATATATATATATATATATATATATATATATATATATATATATATATATATATATATATATATATATATATAGATTATTTGTCAATATTTCTTTCTCTGTAATTTTCCTTTTAGTTTAATATTTTAGTTTGCTATTCAATTTCAGTTCGGCGTCAGCAACGTAGATGCTGCTACGCCAGTTTTAACGATAAGTCAGTCAATCAATCTAGAGGGTTCGGCAAAGCGCTTGAGGTATCAAATTATAATTTTCATTGTTGAAGTTTGTTCATTGATATTATGGCATCTGTGAGAATGGAGTTGTTTCAGCAGCTGTGACATTGTTCGAATATTCAAAGCTAAGTATATTCATAAGGAATGCGGATGAGAGAGAGAGAGAGAGAGAGAGAGAGAGAGAGAGAGAGAGAGAGAGAGAGAGAGGATTCGTTCATCTTGTAAGAAGTGACGTTCTACAAATATCGATCGAAGCCTATCTTATCCGTACGGATCTCTGAGTTGCTAATCAATAGGCAGCCAAATGAACATTCTAAATATTTACTTCTTCCACGACAAAGTTTGTCGATGTTTGATAAAATAACAATATAATTTTTATTTACCCTTTAATAGAGCAATTTTCCGTAAGCTCGCGTTAACCAGCTGTTTCAGCGAACTGTTTACCGTGAGGCTTTTGACGTTAATGAACGCAGCCGAAAGTTCCCCCCGACCCTATAACAATGTGAGACAAAATCCGATAGCGAGCGAGTATCCAGCCCTGTTCAGCAACCTTAAAGGAACGAGGCTTTAATGATAAACAGATTCGACGTAATCGCAATATGCTGATCGACCCTTAGTCTCCTTATATCTTTATCTGTTGGTGGGGATTAAAAATCGATTAATCCAGTTCGGTGTAATCGCGGCGATCAAGTGATTCGTTTTATGAGACGGTCTGGATAAATAATATTAGTCACATGTGTGTGTGTATGTGTGTGTGTGCGCCTGTCTAGCATTGCTGCGTTCGTTCGTGTGTGTGTGTTTATAACTTAGGGTGCACGCGTGTACATGTGTCATCAGCTCCGCTAATTGCTTACATGTTTATGTTAGAGAGACGTCGGAGGAGAGAGAGAGAGAGAGAGAGAGAGGAGAGAGAGAGAGAGAGAGAGAGAGAGTTGGGTGTTTTTTTTTAACCTTGTTGGTATAGCAACTGTGCACTGTTCGTATATATGTGTCGCAAGTGTTTGAGGGTTTGAAGTTGCATGTCGTTTCAGTCCGACCTTTTTTTTTTTTTAATAATTTCCTGACGGTACACAAAAAAGTTCGTTTTACAAAAACATATATTTTGTATGGTAAATTATTTAATTTATGTTCCTATGTATCTGATTTATTTCCCGGTATGTATGTATGTATGTATGTATGTATGTATGTATGTATGTATGTATGTATGTATGTATGTATGTATATATATATATATATATATATATATATATATATATATATATATATATATATATATATATATATATATATATATATATACATATACTATATACATACATATAATTATATACATATATATACATATATACATCCGTTTGTATATTTCTTTGCCTTGAGAATAAGGCTAAGAATAAGGACGAAAGCCAACCCAACAAAGAATAGCAGCACCATGTGGGTTTTGAACTATCCTAAAGAATGAAGGAGCATGACAAAATGCTCCAATCCCCCGCGGAATTAAACCTTCTATGGACTTGTTATGATTACATTTTTTCCTTCTCTCTCTCTCTCTCTCTCTCTCTCTCTCTCTCTCTCTCTCTCTCTCTTTAGCAGGATGAATTGGCCTGTTACACCTACAAGTAACCATGAATAAAACACGTAACATTGACATATGTCCGTTGCTTTG
>NC_089761.1:28298143-28305643 GCF_040412425.1 Macrobrachium rosenbergii | reverse complement strand
TTCATTCGGCACTTACGTCCACTTGACGTAAAAAGAAAAAAATGAATGCCGATTATTCATGGGATACGAATTAAAAAAAAAAAAGTTTATCAATTTCTTTTATTACTCTTTCGAAGAGTCAGAACCGAATTATGTAAATTTACCGATGACATGATTGATATGAAGTCTTAACTTTCCAATAAGATGACTGTCATAAATTTGAGCCAAAGTATATTAATTTACCGATGACGTCGGTGTCATAAATTGTGATTTGTCGATAAGACGAGGCGATTGGCGGAGCTGCTAACTTATTCGTGAGGCTATTGACAAGCTACGTTAATCCATCGCTGAAAACTATGCTTCTCAATCATTGAACGAATAATGATTGGACCAGTACCCCTTTCCCTCAAATGTCAATGAGGCAATTAAGGATTGTGCTAGTACCTCTTGTCAATGAGGCAATTAGGGATTGCGCTGGTACCTCTTTCTCTCAAATGTCAATGAGGTGATTAAGGATTGTGCTGGTACCTCTCTCTCAAATGTCAATGAGGTAATTAATGATTGTGCTAGTACCTCTTGTCAATGAGGCAATTAGGGATTGCGCTGGTACCTCTTTCTCTCAAGTGTCAATGAGGTAATTAAGTAAAGAGCTAGTACCTCTTTCTCTCAAATGTCAATGAGGTAATTAATGATTGTGCTAGTACCTCTTGTCAATGAGGCAATTGACGATTATGATAGTACCTCTTGTCAAAGAGGCAATTAATGATTTGTAGTGGTACCTCTTGCTCCCAAATGTCAATGAGGCAATTAAGGATTGTGATTGTACCTCATTCTCTTAAATGTCAATGAAGTAATTAAGTATAGTGCTAGTACCTCTTTCTCTCAAATGTCAATGAGGTAATTAATGGTTGTGCTAGTAACTCTTGTCAATGAGGCAAGTGAGGATTGTGCTAGTACCTCACTCTCTCAAATGTCAATGAGGCAATTAAGGATAGTGCTAGTACCTCTTTCTCGTAAATGTCAATGAGGCAGTTAACGATTGCACTACTCTTTCTCTCAAATGTTAATGAGGTAATTATTGACTGTGCTAGTACCTCATTCTCTCATACGTCAATGAAGCAAGTAAGAATTGTGTTGGTACCCCTTTCTCTCAAATGTCAATGAGGTAATTAACGATTGTGCTAGTACCTCATTCTCTCAAATGTCAATGAGGTAATTAACGATTGTGCTAGTACCTCATTCTCTCAAATGTCAATGAGGCAATTAACACTAGTACCTTTTTCTTTCGAATGTCAATGAGGCAATTAACGACTTTGCTAGTACCTCTTTCTCTCAAATATCAATGAAGCAATTAACTATTGTGTTAATACTTCTTTCTCTCAAAAGCCAACTAGGCATTATTATTAACAATTGTGCTAGTACCTCTTTCAAATATCAATGGGGCAATTAACGATTGTGCTAGTACCTCTTCCTCTCAAATGTCAGTAAGGCAATTAACGATTGTGCTAGTACCTCTTCCTCTCAAATGTCAATAAGGCAATTAACGATTGTGCTAGTACCTCTTCCCCTCAAATGTCAATAAGGCAATTAACGATTGTGCTAGTACCTCTTCCTCTCAAATGTCAATAAGGCAATTAACGATTGTGCTAGTACCTCTTCCCCTCAAATGTCAATAAGGCAATTAACGATTGTGCTAGTACCTCTTCCCCTCAAATGTCAATAAGGCAATTAACGATTGTGCTAGTACCTCTTCCTCTCAAATGCCAATAAGGCAATTAACGATTGTGCTAGTACCTCTTCCTCTCAAATGTCAATAAGGCAATTAACGATTGAGCTAGTACCTCTTCCTCTCAAATTTCAAGGAGACAATTAACGATTGTGCTAATAAGTTTTGACATGATAAATTCTTTCAACATTTTGCCGAAGCATTACCGCAAAAATACCGGAATGTCGAGAAAACAAAAGAAAAACCAAACATAACCCGAAACAGAGAGACATAAAAGAACAGAGAACAGTCCCAGGTTAACCCGGATAATAGAAACAGACACAATCAAAGTATATGGCATATACGGAGGATTCTACAGCCGTCCATTTGTCATGTTCCCCCCCCCCAAAAAAAGAATGGTCGTTATCTATTTTTGTTCATTTTTTTATTCTTCATGATTTTCATTCAAACGTCCAGTTTTTTGACGACTGAAATATGGCATATTTGTCGAATGCCGTGTGATATGTTGATGCTCATAGCTGGCAGGTTTTCAAGCCATGTTTTCAAAATTAAAATGTCAAAAGTAATTTTCGAAATCATTCTAAAATTTCAAAACTAAAATTTTATGATGGATTCAGCTGGAGGAGGCTCATTAAAAACTGCTACTCCGACCAGGGATTGAGCTGAATAGGAGGATTTATTTTTTTTATAAAAGAAAAAGCTAAATCTTAGAACATACATAAACATACCCAAGATCTGTAAGTTTACAGCCATTTATATTATTATAATTTCTTATCCCGTCTATCTTAAGTTTGTGTACACTATTGATTCTGCATTGGTTATCTCTGCCTATGGCCCTGAACTGAAATAAAGGATATTATTATTATTATTATAATTATTATTATTATTATTATTATTATTATTATTATTATTATTATTATTATTCCGCGTATCTCAAATTTTTGTGCCGTATTGTTTCTATACTGTCTATCTCTATGTGTGGCCCTGAGCTGAAATAGATATTATTATTATTATTATTATTATTATTATTATTATTATTATTATTATTATTATTATTATTATTACTATTACTATTATTATTATTATTATTATTATTATTATTATTATTATTATTATTATTATTATTATTATTATTATCCCGTGTATCTTAATTTTATGTTCTTTATTGTTTCTATATTGTTTATCTCTATTTGTGGCCTTGATCTGAAATAAAGACTTTTATTATTATTATTATTATTATTATTATTATTATTATTATTATTATTATTATTATTATTATTATTATTATTATTGCCAATAAATAACAAGTAGGTGAAGAACACTCTTTCTTATATACAGCAGGAAACAATATCACATTCATAAGTACAACATATAAAACGCTAATGCAACAAAATGAATAATGCATAATAAAAGCAAGATTGATAAACCCAATACATTTAGTTGGTATATTGCTGTGTTGACTACCATTCCACAAGCTCTCGTCGCGAATAGCTAATCATTTATGCGATTATTTGAGCATTCATGAAGAATGTGTGAAGAATATAAATTCTCATAGAAAACGCTCGCTATCTGTAAATTGTAGCGAGTGTTATTTTTGTAACATAAATATTTTCGTCTTGTTTGTTTGTTTGTCGAGTCACTCGTCAGTAAACAACGTGTCTGATAAAGTATTCAAAATGTTAACCTTAATAAAATTCGGCCCACCTGCTATATTAGAGTCCAGAGTGCTTTTGTTAAATTTTGGTAAGCAAATTCTTTTTCTACTGTATGTACGAGTATTACTGATTAAATTATATATATATATATATATATATATATATATATATATATATATATATATATATATATATTTATTCAATTGTACCCGATTATAAAATTCTGGAAAAAAATTTTTTGCTACTGTATGTGATTATTGAATTATGGAAAACAAATACTTTTTCTACTGCATGCCATTATTGAATTTTGGAAAACAAATATTTTTTTGAGTATGTGATCAGTGAATTTTGAAAAACAAACGTTTTTCTTTGTATGTTATTCCTGAATTTTGGAAAACAAATATTTTTACTGTTGATGCAATTACTGAATTTTGACGAAAAAAATTCTGTTGTCTGCCATTATTGAATTTTGGAAAACAGTTTTTTTTTTCTACTACATGCAATTATTGAAATTTGAGAAACAAATATTTTTCTATTGTATGCCGTTATTTTGGAAAAAAATTATTATTTACTGTTGTATATGTTTTTAAAGATATTTAAAATAACGTTATTACTAATATATTATCATTACAATTTTCATTATTTTTCACTTTACAATGGGTGGCTATTTAGAAAAACTGGGCCATAGTCATGGTCATGGTATCAAAACTAAAATATCCTATTAAAATAATAATAATAATAATAATAATAAACACACACACAATAATAATAATAATAATAATAATAATTATTATTAATATTATTATTATTATTATTATTATTATTATTATGTGTGTGTTATTATTATTATTATTATTATTACCTATTCATCTCATCAATATGAAGTATACAGATATTATCCAATATACACATGATTTTACTGTTGTGTCACGCCCTATAATACACAAAATCAAGTATAATTGATAATCAATTCCTTCTGTTATTCAAATGAGCTTTTCAAATAATAATAATAATAATAATAATAATAATAATAATAATAATAATAATAATAATAATAATAATAATAATAATTGGGACCACATCCTTACCGCATTTTATCGAATCCGGAAGGAACTTTCCTCTTATATGAAGTATCCCAATATGAAACGGAACTTAGAGCTAACATTTAAGTAGCGTAATAAGAAGCGGAAATTTGAGCCAACCTTAAGTAGCACAATGTAAATCAGAACTTTGAGCTAACTTTAAGTAGCACAATATGAACCGGAACTTTGAGCTAACCTTAAGTAGCACATTATGAAACGGAACTTTGAGGTAAGCTTGAGTAGCATAATATAAAGCAGAACTCTGAGCTAAGCTTAAGTAGCACAACATGAAACGGAGCTTTGAGCTAACCTTAAGTAGCGGAACTTCGGGCTAACTTTAAGCAGCACAATATGAAACGGAACTTTGAGCTAACCTTAAGTAGCACAATATGAAACGGAACTTTGAGCTAACCTTAAGTAGCACAATATGAAAAAGAACTTTGAGCTAACCTTAAGTAGCAGAATATGAAACGGAACTTTGCGCTAACCTTAAGTAGCACAATGTGAAAAGGAAATTTCAGCTAATATGAAGTAGCATTGTATGAAATTTAATTTTCACTCACTCACAAATTTCTGACCTTGTTTATGAAGCACTGCCCCGCCCACCTAACCGCTATGACCTGTTGCAAGTTTCTACAGCGCTTGGTACTTCGCCCTACGCTGGACTTCCCGTTCGTCATAAGTCTTGTCTTTAATCAAAAGGAATCAATGAATTGATTTTGGTAACAATAAACTGAATAAGTAAATCAGTTTCAGTCATTTTAATACTTCAAACGTATACAAATACTGTCGCCTAACTGGTAGAAATTCTACTGAATTAAATCGCACTTTGAAATTTACTTAATTTCATTTTTTGTAATGTCATCAGTCTCATCAAATAAAAAAAAAGCAGATAAAAGAACCATTAGATAACAAGATGTTTCACCCAAAAAAAAGGTATAAAACTTAGCATGGGGCGATTGTTTATCAATGTATTAACTATACAATTGATTGTTTTTATGCCCATCATATGTAGACAATATCTTGCGTGCTTCCGTTGACGAATTCCGGTAGTAAGATAATAATAGTTCCTTTTTCGAGGGGTAATTCGTCGACGTGTTTAAAACATCAATCCTTATATTGCCGTAGCATCCGCTATGGTATTCGTCAATACAATACGCATAATCAGTAATGTAGTGAATTATTTGGAATGTATTACAATACATCTTAAGATGAAATCGTCATCTGCGCTTGTATGGTAATCTCATTAACCATAGCGAAAGACTGAATTAAAACGCTACGCATTCAGTGTAATACAATTATCGTCAAATATATTGACACCTAGATGCGTCCCGCTTCTACAGGGTGCCCCACAAAAAACCAGGAAATTATAGATTTACATTATATATATTAAACACGTATTTTACTTTATCAGTGAACTAAAGACAATTAACTAACGTATACTCCTGACTTCATGGGAATGGAATGGAATGTAGAGTTTAGGCCAAAGGCCAAGCACTGGGACCTATGAGGTCATTCAGCGCTGGAAAGGAAATTGACAAGTAGGTTTGAAAGGCGTAACCGGAGGGAAAACCTCGCAGTTGCACTATGAAACAATTGTTAGGAAAGGGTGGATAGCGAGATGGAAGAAAGGTAATATGAATGGAGGTACAGTAAAAGGAGTGAAAGGGGTTGCAGCTAGGGGCCGAGGGGACGCTGCAGAGGACCTTTAGTAATGCCTACAGTGCCCTCCATGAGGTGCACTGACGGCACTAACCCCCTACGGAGAATGGCCCTTAAAAAGTCCAGATCTCAACGTGATGGATTTTACCATGTGGGGTTTTACTGTTACATCAACTTCAAACTGTACCAAATTTCCTGTTTTTTTTGGGGGGTGGGGGGGACGCGCCACCCTGTGCATATAGCATCTCCAGCGACGCGAATAAGTCATAACGAAGAGAAGGAATAAAGCAAGGAATAAAATAACCATAAAACAAGGGTCCATTGATTCGTTGATTCCACTCAGAAAAACGTCGCCATCATCAACATTATCATCAACATCATCATCACTGCCCTCCTCCGAATTCCGATAAGGCGAGGAGATCCCTCGCGCATTCATATTGAATTATGATGTCCGTAAGTTTCTATATTACTTAAATACTGACACAGCGGCGGCGTCGTATTAACAGATGCTCGCGCCATAACTCGATGTGGATTCCGGTCCTTAAAATGTTTTATGAGATTGGTTTGTTATGATCGTCCGCTTCTGGAGAACGGGATGTAAGATTGTCAGTATTCGAGTGGCCGCTAATCTGTCTGTATGTGCTCGTGCGCGCGCACATCCACTGCATATGTCGTTACGCAAGCACATGCACGCACGCACATAGATAGACAGATAGATAGATAGACATAAGCTTCATTGAACGCCCCAAATGTTTATCATGAGTACGGGGTATAAGATGGTGAGTATTCGTATGTTATCTAATAATCCGTCTGTACGCGCGCGTTCCAACGAACGCGTACAGATAAATAGATAGAGAGATAGATATTTAGACAGACACCCAAAAGATTACCATGAACCTGCATCTGGAGAGCGGAATGCAAGATTGCCGGTATTCTTGTGATCTCTAACCGTTCTGGATATGTAATATGCGCTTAAATGCAAGCAAGCACAAAGATAAACAAACAGATAGACAGACAGATAGATAGACAGGCAGATAGAAGCATCACCGAAAGCCTGAAAAGATTATCATGAAACTACATTAGCAGTACGAAATATAACATTGGGGTATTCATGGATTTTCTAATCAGCAAATACACACACACACATGTACGTAGATAGATAGATAGATAGATAGATAGATAGATAGATAGATAGATAGACAGCAGCACCAACTAAAAGGCCTCAGAAGGTCATCAGGAAGGCGAAGAGAGCCGTAACAAATTTCATCTAAATCGTTCTCCCTCCACCAACAGCTCGCATCTTCAAGGGAGAGACTCCGGGCCAGTGTTTAACACCTGTCCGAGAATTCCTGGGCATAAAACACCGAGCTAGAAAGATTATGTTTGTGTGTTTACA
>NC_089761.1:28285643-28293143 GCF_040412425.1 Macrobrachium rosenbergii | reverse complement strand
ATATGTTCGATAACATCAAGGTCAATATCTCCCCCGGGCTATGAATGATGTCTTTATCAAATATACTTCGGGTGATTTATTTATCTTGTCGGATAACGTCTTAATTGTTCCGGGAGTCATGTGGTAAAGTAGTTACTTTATCAGGACTGGGAAATATATCAGCAGAATTGGCATTTGTTCATCAGAAAATTCTACTCTGTTAGGAACTGATAAATATTAGTCGTGTTTTCGCTGAATCTCTCTCTCTCTCTCTCTCTCTCTCTCTCTCTCTCTCTCTCTCTCTCTCTCTCTCTCTCTGAAGGTATTCATTGATAATACACTAAAGTCCTTTGGTTAGAACCCAAACAGCGCAAAACAATAATAGAGTTGTTCAATTTTATTCTTTTTGTGTTTTCGCCTGTTCTCTCTCTCTCTCTCTCTCTCTCTCTCTCTCTCTCTCTCTCTCTCTCTCTCTCTCTTCAAAAGGTGCTCATTGAAGATACATTTATATTCTCTAGTTACAACCCAAAAAGCGCAAAATGAAAATACAGTTGTTCAGTTGTGTTTTTATGTTTTCGCGTGTCTCTCTCTCTCTCTCTCTCTCTCTCTCTCTCTCTCTCTCTCTCTCTCTCTCTCTCTCAGGAGGTGTTCATTGATGATACATATTATCCCTTAGTTAGAACGCAAAAATCACAAAATAAAAATATGTAAATTTTTTGTTCTTCTCTCTCTCTCTCTCTCTCTCTCTCTCTCTCTCTCTCTCTCTCTCTCTCTCTCTCTCTCTCTCTCGAGCAACTCTATCAAGTAAGAAGACAAAGCATAAAATAATACTCTGCTTATCTTGACGTAAGAACAACAGGGGGGAAAACTGATTCGACCCAAATTCCGGCCGACAGGAAATTCGCGGATAACAATTTCGTTAAGACTCTCCGTCAGGAGGACGTAAGACTCTCCGTCAGGAGGACAGAAGCAAAGTCGCCCGTAACAAATAGGATTTAATCTTAATAGGATTTAAAATTATCCTTAATAGGATGTCAGAATTCGTCGTAAGGCGAGATTCTGAGGCATATTTACAAATAAAATTGGCCAGTGACGGATCTTTGAGGGATCTTGCGTACGTGGAAAAAGTTTTCCGACGTTCATTCAAAGACTGACCGCATTATTGATATTTTTACGATAAACTTAAAAGATATTTCACCTTCAGTAACAAAAGATTAATCCTTTATATGACGCTGAATTTATCCTACATAAAAAAATTGGGTATATATTAAAAAATGAAATGACAAAACCTGAAAATATGTCACGTAAAATGGAAAAATAGCTTTCTTTGTTCATTACATAGGATTTACCCTTTCTATGGCGTCAAATTTATTTTATAAAAAATAGGAAATATATTACCAAATTAAATCACAAAATCTACGAATAATCTTATGTACATGGAAAAGGCTCTCCAGTGTTTATTGTAAGACTGATTGCATTGTCGAGTTTTGATAGTAAATTTAAAAGAAAATTCGCCTTCAGTACATAGGATATACCCTTTCTATGGCGTCAAATTTATCCCGTAAAAAAATGTCAAATTTATTCTGTGAAAAAATCGGAAATATATTACCAAATTAAGTCACAAAATCTAAAAAGATAATATGTACAACGGAGAGAGCTTTCGCGCGTTCATTTTTATTTTGACAGCCTTACCGATTTTTTTTACAGTAAATTTAAAAGTAACTTCTCCTTCAGTACATGAGATTTACCATTTCTTGACGTCAGATTTATTCTATAAAGAAATGTCAAATTTATTCTATAAATAAATCGGAAAAATATTAAATTAAATTAAATAAAAAATCCTAAGAGAGATAATATCAGCAATGAAAATAGCTTTCTTATGTTCATTTACAGACTGACTGTACCTGTATTACCAAGTTTCTACGGTAAATTTAAAAGCAAATGCGCTTTCAATACATAGGGTTTACCCTCTCTATGGCGTCAAATTTATTCTAGAAAAATAAGAAATATATTAACAAATTCAATCACAAAATCCAAGGACGATCTTATTTACAATGGAAAAAGCATTCGTACGTTCATTGAAAGATTGAACTTATTACCGAATTTTTATCATAAATCTAAAATAAAATTTGCCCTCAACACATAGGATTCACACTTTTTAGGGCGGTAAATCTATTCTGTGAAGAAATGTCAAATTTATTCTATAAAGAAATGGGAAATATATTAACAAATTAAATAAAAAAAATCTCTAAGAAAGATCTTACATTACAATGGACAGAAGCTTTCGCATGTTCATTTAAAGATTGACCGCATCACCGAGTTTTTATAATAAATTTAAAAGAAAATGAACCTTCAATGAATAAAATTCATCCTTTATAGAACGACAAATTTATCATATATAAAAAAAATCTGTAATATATTTACAAATTAAGTTAAAAACCCTGAGAAAGATCTCATGTCAAGTGAAAAAATCTTTATGTTCATTTTCAGATTAACCGCATAATTGAACTTTTGTGATAAATCACAAAGAAAATTCACCTTCAATACATAGGATTCACCCTTTTTAGGACGGAAAATATATTCTGTAAAGAAATGTCAAATTTCTTCTATAAAGAAATCTGAAAGATATTAAAAAATTAAATCACAAAAATCTAAAAAAACGATAATACATACAAGGGAGAAAGCTTTCGCATGTTCAAGACAGAACGCATTATTGAATTTTCGCGTTGAATTACAACGAAATTCGCCTTCAGCAGATAACACTCACCGTTATTAGGACACTAAAATCCACTCCATAACGAAATCCGTAAATACGTTACCAAATAAATCGAAAAAGATCTACGAAAGATCTAACGTAAATGGAAGAAGCATTCGTATGTTCATTGTCAGATTAACCGCAATATCGAGTTTTTTTTTTGCGGTAAAGTCTTACTTCTGGTATATATTTATTGCTCGTTCTGATACTAACAATACTATTTTCCTCTCTAACTTAAGTGCCGTTGGAATGTAGGAGGCAAGAAGTGCATATCGATCTTAAGTAACTGCGTTCAGGAATTATAATCCCGAGGAATCTGTTTAGCTTTGATGTTTATTGCTGTTTCGTATTTTGCATTCTAGTAGTACGTTTAAAGGAGAGGCTGATGTGTGTGTATGTATATATATATATATATATATATATATATATATATATATATATATATATATATATATATATATATATATTATATATATGTATATATATATATATATTATATACGTATATATATTTTATATATATATATATATATATATATATATATATATATATATATATATATATATATATTAAAAGCAAAAAGGTCAAGTGATTTCTTTTTTCTATAGTTGATTATGTTACCGTTAAAAGGCATAAAATAATATGACCCAATATCACAGGTCCACTAGAATCTAATATACATATACATTATAAATATAATATATATATATATACAGTATATATATATATACATATATATACATATATATATTAAACACTCCAAGAGAACATATATGCGTAGGAAAATAATTAATATCGACACTGACAACCAACGCAAAACGCCAGCGCCCGCTATTGTTTATATGTGCAACTCCCGTAGATTTTCTCATCCCTGAGAGACGTCGTAGCCACATTATAGCGATGGGGGAAACTGAATAAAATCGCTGATACCTACACATGATAAAGGATGCTTTCTGAAAAGGCTTCATTATTTATATTTTACTCAGTTTGTTAGTTTACAGGAACATTCAAGTTTATCGTAGATTCCGAGCGCAAAGGGAATTTGTTGAACTAACAAGAGGTGAATGAAAATATGAGATTAAAATATTATTTCTCATGCGACGACGCGATACGAAAACTGAGAAAAATTCAAGTTTTCCTTTTTTTTTTTTATTACCGCACGCGCTAATGATCTTGTATGTAAATGTAATGTAGATGGTATAAATACAGAAAAATAATCTTATGAATGAATATACTAAGTATTTGTTTATATATACCATATATATACAGTATGTATATATATATATATATATATATATATATATATATATATATATATATATATATATATATATATATATATATATATATACATTTTCTGCATCCTTTATACTTACAAAGGAGTTATTTCCTGTTATACCCTAGATACTGATACAACTCTGGAATAAACCAAAATGTAACTGCAAAATGTTGAACCAAATTCATATGACCGTAAGAGCGCGCCCTTAAGAGAACCGATTACCATAAAAACCTATCTTAATGAACTTTCTAAAATTATATAACGAACCCAGTGCTCCATCACATTCATCATCTAATCGGGACGGCTGTCAAATAACTTCAGAATTTACGCCCAGCTAATTCACGCCCAGTACGGGTACCGTCAAGGAAGGTAAATGTAGGTAAATTAGGACAAATGTATTTGGGCGTTTAAAGGAACACACCCGGCACCTCAACCCCCCTCCCCACCCCCCAACCCCACCCTCACTCTCATAATAAATATGAGCCATCCTTCGTAACTCAAACACTTCAATAGATTTTCCTCTCCATGGTACCAGCCGCCCCCTTCCCACAGGTAAGTCGTAGTACACAGGTGTGTTTTGCTCTGGCCGAAAAGCGGAGAGTTATACCTGTCCGCCCGTCCGGTAGTTTCCGACGCTCATCTAGGCTACTCCGGAGTGTCGATCTGGTTTTTCGGGAGTGATTATCACTCCTGAATTTCTCTCTCTCTCTCTCTCTCTCTCTCTCTCTCTCTCTCTCCTCTCTCTCTCTCTCTCAAATAATTCTTTCGGTACAGGATTTTTATGCTCGATAGTTTCCGACGTTCATCTACTCCGAAGTGTCGATCTGGTTTTTCGGGAGTGATTATCGCTCCTGAATTTTACTCACTCTCTCTCTCTCTCTCTCTCTCTCTCTCTCTCTCTCTCTCTCTCTCTCTCACACACACATAATTCTTTCGTTTCAGGATTTTTATGCTCGAATTCTACGCCCCCACCCTTTCTCTCTTAAATTTTTCGATAGAGATTTTTATGATGGAATTCTTACCCACCCACCCTCCCCCCCACTCTCTCTCTCTCTCTCTCTCTCTCTCTCACTCTCTCTCTCTCTCTCTCTCAATTACTATACAGTACCTTCGAATACCACATAAGATGCCTCACCGAACTGGAAATCCACAACCGTACAATCTTACTCTGGCTGTGTGTGTATTTGTCGAGGAAGGCGGGGTGTAGGGGAAGGGGAAGGGAAGGAGGGGGAGGGGGTAGGAATCATTATCTACCATTTCATCTGCGCCCATAACTAGAGCAACGGCGGGTCGTCAATCATACCGACATGTCAGCTTAATCACGCGGCTGTAGCGTCCGCCATCATTTTCTGGAATGATAATCATACGCATTACGATCTCGCAAATCACGCCGCCCGAACCAATAAAACCGACACAGCTCTGTCTACGCCGATTCTCTCTCTCTCTCTTTGACCCTATAACTGTATAGGAACAAACATATAACCCCTGTACTTCCATTTGTTTATAATCATCGTGTTGTTTGGCTTAGCGATATGGCATCTCGGAAGGCGGTTTAGCAGTGCCAATTGCTGTGTCAACCATTCAACAATGAATCATTATTATCATTATATATATATATATATATATATATATATATATATATATATATAATATATTTTTATATAATGATTTGTGTATAATAATGATTGTAAAACACACTATATATATATACATATACAGTAACGACATTTGTAGCTTCATATTTGTGCATATAAAACATCATTGATATGATAAAAATTTATGATAAAATATTATATATATATATATATATATATATACACGTGTGTGTGCGTCTTTCTTTTTAGGTAGAGAGGTGACAACATTTACGGAGTGTTTCAAGTCAATGCAGCAAGCCTTTATTGCAGCCTGAGTCGCTGCACAAGATATTGATCAGTTTTCCTACTAAATTTAAATAAATTACTGATAATTTTGTTCCTAAATTGTCACTCAACTGGATCTTTATGAGGTCGTAAAGTTTGTATGCTTCCCCGGAAAACACTTGTATTTAACGAAGATTAATCAAAACCGGTCAAAATGCGTCGCAATCATTCAATTCAACATTCAGTTATACAAATCTTTAACCTAAAACTAGTTACCATTAGTGACATTCCCATTCACAAAATGCATAAGAGTCATGGGTCGTGCTCACAAACTACTCATTACGACAAATGGCGCTGATAGCATTACTAGCCATCTCTGCAATATGTCTGTGAATCTGGAGACTCTGTGTGAGAGTATACTTACATATATTCGTATAGTAACTAGTGTTGTATACGCATATACACACACACATACAATTGAAGGCAATCATAAAATTTTTTCAAGTAACTTAGTTGAAATTTTTTTCGGGTATGCATTCGCAATTTGGAATTACACAGTGACAGAGACTTGATTTTGGAATGGATGGATGGATGGATGGATGAAGAAATTTAGTGACAAGCCCAAGCACTGGGAGAATTTGGAATGGTGCTTAGAACAAATTGGCTGAAATTGTTTATCATTCAACAGATGTTTTTAATATTCAAGAAGTTTCATGTCACTTGGTACATATACATACCGAAATAGAGGTCGCTTGCTTACCCTTGACGATAAAATAAAAAGTGAATAAAAATTAATTCCAACAGTTGCAATCTTAAAAACATGTCATAATTCACTTTCGTAATTAAACATTATATCATTAGAATAATCGCGCAATTTTCGCGGACATGTTTAGAAAATGGATGAATGATTATTTATATCATTGCAAGAATGAGCGTCCAAATGCCTCAAGTTTTCAATGATGGACCAATTTCAAAAACGTGTTTTCAGAAATGAACCAATTTCAAAAACCTGTTTTCAGTGATGGGACAATTTCAAGAGCATTTGCAATAATGGACCAATTTCAAAAGCGATAGACAATTTCAAAAGGGAGTTTCCAGAGATGGATTAATTTCAAAAGCGTGTGTTTAGTGATCGGCCAATCTCAAAAGCGTGTTTTCAAAGATGGACCAATTTCAAAAGTGTGTTTTCGATGATGGACTGATTTCAAGAGCGTGTTTTCTGGGATGGACCAATTACAAAAGCATTCTTAGTGATCGACCATTTTCAAAGGGTGTTTTTAATGATGAACCAATTACAAAAGCGTGTTTATAATGGTGGGCCAATTTCGAAGGCGTGTTTATTTCCAAAATGATTGTTTTCGGTGATGGACCAATTTCAAAATCGCGTTTTCAATGATGGACCAATTTCAAAGGCGTGTTTTTAAATGATGGACCAATAATAATCAAAAGAGTGTTTTCAATGATGGACCAATTTCAAAAGCGTGTTTTCAATGATGAACCCATTTCAAAAGCGTGTTTTCAAATGACGGACCAATATAAAAATCGCGTTTTCAATGATGGACCAATTTCAAAAGCGTTTTTAATGATGGACCAGTATAAAGATCGCGTTTTCAATGATGGACCAATTT
>NC_089761.1:28273143-28280643 GCF_040412425.1 Macrobrachium rosenbergii | reverse complement strand
TATGCAAAGCGAAAAATCAAGAATTAAAACTAAAATACGGCTAAATCAGTAAAAATAGGAACTATTTATATCACAACAATAAAAAAATGTTACTAAATATTTCAAGAGTAAATGGAGTACACAAACCGAGGTAAAAATAAATCAAGATCAAAACTAACAAAGCAAAAAAAAATAAATAAATAAATATATCAAGATGATATATTCCTAATCTTTTTCAAGGAGCACAAAAACAAAGACTTTTTTTCTTAATACTGAAATCTAACCCCATTTTCATTATATTTCCTGAAATATATCCCAGAGCTAAGTACGCTAAGTACGTGTACCGAATCATTTCGACCTCCTGTAGCCTAATCTCTCTTGTTTAATGGGTATTGATCAGTACCTAAACAGTACATTATCCTTGACGGGATATTGTTCTTAATTCGTTTGCAAGGAAACGGTTCAATAGAATTACACTCTAGCCTTCGTCTAGCGTTCAAAATTTAAATTTCTAATCCTAGACACTTGGTAAATAAATAATATATATATATATATATATATATATATATATATATATTTATATATATATTTTTAATAAACAGAAAATACTAATAAAAAGTTCCTTTCTAAAATCATATTATATACTCTTAGTGCCTTAATAATGGTCAGTATTTATCTAAGAACATGGAAAAATGAATTTCATTATCTAAATAATAAAACCAAATAAGTTACGTATCTACAAGTGACAGTATTCCATTAATGCGTTACTTAAATTATCCTGACATATAATCCCTTCCATTCGAATAAAAATATAAAAACTTGAATTACCCTGACATATAGCCCTCGCATTAGAATAAAAATTTCATTTACATACGTTAATTTATGACAAAACTTTCGTACGATCCTGACTCATTTTTATGGTAAACGTGACTACGACAAAAGAGGAGTAAAGGAGTATGCCTTAACGAATCACATCCAATTTACCTTTGCCGTGAGGGCTGACAGCCCCGCTGCCCCCAGGGGGTCGAGCCCCAGGGCTAAATGCGGGTAAAGACTAGGGGCTAACTTGTAAGCTGCTAGGGGGTCTTTCGTGAGATCGCTCAGACTGGTGAGGCCGTGCGAAGTCAAGGAGGACATCTTTGGTGTGACGGGCGAGGACACTCTCGGCGATATCGAGGACGACGAGGAGGACGTGGGCGGGTCGTGGGGGCGCGACGACGACCGCCCTCCTTCGCTCTCTCTGGAGGAGGACCTCTCGACGCTGGCTTGGCTCGCCCCTGGGGAGCGAGTGTGTGGGGACGACCTCTTGGGGGTGACGCTGGTCTCGTCCTCGTCCTTCTTCTTCTCGTAGGGCTTGAAGGAGGAGGAGGAGGAGGAGGAGGAGGAGGATGAGGAAGAAGAGGAGTTGGTACTGGAGGTCTTGGGCTCGTCGGAGGGTGTAATGTTAAGTGCAGCCGCCGGAGACTTTGCCCCGGGGGAGGTCTTCCCTTTACTGCTGCCCTTCTCTCCCCCCGGGGGGATTGTGCCCTTCTGTGAGAGATCTGCACCGATGGACGAACACGTCTGTGCTAACAGGGCCAAGGGGGACTTTTTGGCATCAAGCTGAAAGGAGAAAGAGAGAGAAATGTGTGCAAATTCAAGGCACGAGAAACACAAGCATGCAGTTTGCGAGCATATATATATTTTCTTCTTTTTTTTCTCTTTACATTACCGTGATGTACAATGACAAGTAGACACTGCGGGATATGAAAGTAAACAAAATGTATCGCAGACACAAACACCTGGCATTGAAATCTTCATCAGAGATGAAATAATGTGAGATACTGCTTAGAGTTTTCCCTCTCTACAGCTGCGAGGACATCGTGAGTAATCTTAAGCTCTAAAAATTTCAAATTGTAAAAGAAATCTGTACAAACTCTTCACAACTATTATTTGACAAACCTACTATGTAACAGCCAAATATATTAAACAGAAAAGACACAGTGTAACATTAATCTTGTCTCGTACAATACTCTGACAAATATAAACTTTTACAATTCGGTTACATTTCATGATAATAAAATTCTACAACACATTAGTAAACAGCAACAAACTACATACACATTAATACAACTGTTTGCAAAAGCTGTTAAAATTTGCCTAACGCTGAAATTGAACAACAACGAAATGGCTCTTGGTCTGTTGCAAAATTCAAACCACACTCAAATTCACAAACTTCAAGTTAAGATATCTATTCAATAATTAAATTAAAACTCTGGTCAAGTTTCAACCTTCGCCATGTACGAATATCTGTGGAAATCGCAGACGATAAACACACGTGGTCGCTCCTGACTCGAACTTAGTTCGATCGATTTTTGGGGAAAAGGCGACGTGTACATTACTGAGAGTTTAAACAGGTTCCTGGTTCTCACTCCCAGCGAGTTTCCATGACTACCAACAAGTTAAAAAGTTTCCTGTGGTCGGATACAAACGCCAAAACCTACTCAAATTCCATCAAAGTTTCCACCACGAACGAGCGAGAAAATCACGCAAAACCAGCAATGTTTACATTCTTACCTCGATGGAGTGTCCCTGTATTGGGTTGAGATATTCAGGCCGCACGTAGTGGTTTCCACTAGACGTCAGCATTTTGGATCACTATAATTAAGGCCCGGATTGCACACTATTTCACTGTCAAAGCATCCGAAGATTTCACCACTAATCAGGTCACAAGAGCTTCTCCTCTCTATTTGTCACATGACACTACTTCCGTCCACCGTCACTGAGCGCTACTAACTGAATGAATATTCTTGATTTCTGCTCACTCGTACCCGAGTCGGCGTGACGTCACCTCACCGCAGCCTGTAACGCCGCACCTGATTGGTCGAAAGTGTCCCGTTAGATTTCACACGTTGGTCCCGTAAACACGAGGCGATTGGTCGGAGGCTCTTAGAGAGTTGTAAAGCTCCCCATGATTGGTCGATTGCGATGTTATGTCGTCACTTAAGATGATGAATGGTGGGATGATGGGTAAAGCGAGAGTCACCAATCAGGAGAACGACACTAATGATCTGACACATGGCCGCCTCTCATCTCATCGCTCAACCCACAGAAAATATCGCTCACTCACCTTCTTTCTTTTTTTCAAAATTGAGCGGTCCGAAGGCGGCGAAACATTTTGAGATCCGGACGCGCCGTCCAGGGGAGTGAAACTTGATCGTGTACAGGGTGCTGCTGCGGACACACCCGCTTCGATGTAAGTAATTGCTTCAAGTTTATCAATTATTTAAAAAAGAAGAGGAAAAAAAGGTTGATCACTGTGTCTCGCGCTCGAGAGAGAGAGAGAGAGAGAGAGAGAGAGAGAGAGAGAGAGAGCGAAGAAGACATACTGCGAGAGAGAGAGTCAGTGAGAGAGAGAGCGAGAGAAGGTGAACAGGAGCGATTGATTTAAGGCCAAAAGCTCTTTTATTGGTAAGAAAGAAAACTGGAATCTTATAGAAAACTGGAGATTAAATGAAAATAAATAGTGCGCGATGGTGTCAGTGGTCCAGGGGTGCAAGGGGGGAGGTTTCTTCTTTCGGGTGGAGGGGGAGGAGGGGAGGGGAGGGGAAGCTGGGTAGGGGGAGGGGGTTGAGTTGGAGGTGACGACAGCCGACGCGCGTTCGGCTGACCTACACACACACATACACACTGTTGCTCTTAAACTTCTTCCCAAACTCCCTCTACCGGCAAGGAATCCTACTCTCTCTCTCTCTCTCTCTCTCCTTCCCTGTAGCATCCTACGACCTTTTTTTTCTTCCTTCTTTCATCCTACCCCAGTTATCATACTTCATCCCCTTTCTCGTCCATGTATCTCTACAGTGTCCCATTCATCTCCATCACTTGGGGCCCCTAGCTTTTTTTTATTTTTTATTGTTTTTTTTTTTTTGGCATCCATATATCTCTTCCATCAAGTCGCACGCCACTTAGTCATTCCTAGGCAATATTGCAACCTTTTTTTATTGTCTCTTTTTTGTTTGCTTGATATTTTCTTAAGTTGCCACTTCTACCGAGTGTTTTTTTTTATTATTATGTTTTATTCATTTGTTTACCTTTCGTTTTTAATTTTGTGTTTTCTAATAAGTTTTCATTATTACCTAATCTTGTTTTCTTATATTACTTTACGATTTCTTTGATGCCTTAGATTTACAAAATCCCTTTTTTTTAAGGAATAGGAATATTTATCGACCGTTTTATTATAATTCGTATTTATTTCTTCTTGTCTTGTAAATTTTTTACTGTTTTTCATTCATCTATCATGCCTTAACTGACCAGCTTCTCCCTTATATCTCCATATATTTAATTTCTCGTTCACTCTTCCTATAACATATCCTATAAATGTGCAACGTTTGTGTAATATCTCCATTTATTTCCAATTTTTATTCACTAGATTTATCTTTCTACTCTGTAGTACCTTTCCTTCATTTTACTTAATCACTAATATTCACTAACCAGCATCAACTCAACTAATCCTTCTTATTATCTGTATTCCTTTAATTTCCTTTATCAACTTCCAAATAATCCTTCGTTTTACCCGTCTTCCATTATTTTCCTTTATCATCTTCCACCTAATCTTTCATTTTACCTGTGCCCCTTAATTTCCTTTATCAACTTCCACCTAATCCTTCCTTTTACCTGTGTTCCCTTAATTTCCTTTATCAACTTCCACCTAATCTTTCATTTTACCTGTGTTCCCTTAATTTCCTTTATCAACTTCCACCTAATCCTTCCTTTTACCGATTTTCCATTAATTTCCTTTATCAACTTCCACCTAATCCTTCCTTTTACCGATTTTCCATTAATTTCCTTTATCAACTTCCACCTAATCTTTCATTTTACATGTTTTCCCTTAACTTCCTTTATCACCTTCCACCTAATCCTTCCTTTCACCCGTTTTCCATTATTTTCTTTTATCAATTTCCACCTAATCGTTCCCTCTACCGGTTTTCCCTCACTCTCCTTTATCAACTTCCACCTAATCCTTCCTTTTACCTGCTTTCCCTTAACTTCCCTTTACCTTTTCGTTCTACCGCCTTGGAGATCGCCCAAAACCTCGCCAGGTACAGTTTCCCGAAGTTCCTCATCGGGAGACTCAAAAGCAACAGGTAGCGTGATTAATTACTCAGGCGGATGAGATATAGTTCCTTGAATGCTTCCCACTTTCTCGGTTGCTTATTCTGTGCTTTCAGTAGGTCTTCACTGAATGGAATTGAATATAGAATTTAAGCCAGAGGCCAAGCACTGGGACCCATGAGATCATTCAGCGCTGGAACGGAAATCGACAGAAGGTCTGAAAGGCGTAACAGGAGGAAAACCACAAAGCAGTTGCACTATGAGTCAATTGTTAGGAGAGGGTGGAAAGTCGGATGGAAGAAAGAGAATATGAACGGAGGTGCAGTAAAAGGAACGAAAAGGGTTGCAGCTAGGGGCCGAAGGCACGCTGCAAAGAACCTTGAGTAATGCCTACAGTTGTGCTACACAGAATGTGTATTTTATAAGCCACTACATAAGTACACGCACGGATAAAGATACGATACATACATAAATACATACATACATAAATATATATATTTATATATATATATGTATATATATATATATATATATATATATATATATATATATATATATATATATATATATATATACATACATATATACAGAGACAGAGAGAGAGATAGACTGTGGCAGAGAGGAGGGGAGAGGAAGGGGAGGAGGGAGGGGGCGGGTGGGAGGGGCCACCGGTAAAGTTAGTTAAGGGAAAAGTCACGTCTTTCGTCGGAGGCGTCACTTCTTCCTCCTTACATTTGTCGGGTGTCATTTCGCGTCTTGCGGTTCGTATTTCATTCCTCGTTCGTTAAGGGACGAAAAACTCACAGCGGAATGAGAGAGAGAGAGAGAGAGAGAGAGAGAGAGAGAGAGAGAGAGAGAGAGAGAGAGAGAGAGAGTCTTCTTCTGTCTGCAGGCGAAAGGGAACTTCGAAGTTTATTATTATTATTATTATTATTATTATTATTATTATTATTATTATTATTCGATTAACTAGCGTACCTTTTACCGTCTACGCTAAACTGTAGCCTATCTGCTTTCCTAATATATATATGACTACAAGTGCAATCATCACATCATCATCATCACACAATAATAATAATAATAATAATAATAATAATAATAATAATAATAATAATAATAATAATAATAATTATTATTATTATTATTATTATTATTATTATTATTATTATTATTATTATCATTATTATTATTATTATTATGGCTGAGGTCGTGAGGGAACGGAATGCGTTTGCTATAAGTTTTAAGATATTATGGAAAGCATTAAGACGGTGATAACCATGGTTCCGCTGCCAGGTTACGTAAACTAACCAATCAATCAATCACTCAATATCACTTTTGTTCTCTGAGAACAACCATAAAGTTATAGCTCTCTTTTGGTACTGGCTGTTCAGTAATAATAATAATAATAATAATAATAATAATAATAATAATAATAATAATAATAACTTTATTTTAACTTGAGGTCACATTGAAAATACAGTGTAGTACAGGTACAACATAGATTATATAAAAATACAATGAGATAAAAAGCAAGATTGAATAATGATTATACTCAAACATTGCTGATAAATAATAATAACTTTATTTTAGCTCGAGGTCTCTTACAAATACAAAGCAGAGGTACAGTATAGTTTATATAGAAATCCAACTAGATAACGTGCAAAACTGAACAATAATTATCCACAAACATTGCTGATAATCATAAGAATAATACTTTCAGGTCCGTAATCCTTCTTAAATACGATAACGCTCACGACAAAATCCACTTCACGACTCCATGAACAATCTCATTTTATCCTCTGTTTATCCTCAACGTAACTAAACGACCTAGGGAACAGTGAAATGCAAACACTGCGCCTCTGTCTCGCTGCAGACGAGATCAAACTCATCCGCGAACCTACTTGAACGGGTATCGATAAGGCACATCCAGGCGGCGTTCCGCTGGGACACTGATCGGACCCTCGTTATCTGCGTGACATGGTTTGTTGATTGTCACCTGGGCGATAGGTGAAGCCTGTTGAGAGTGGGTTTTAATTTATCGTTCGGGGCGTACTTTTAGTGGCTTAAAAGGTAGTGGGATGGGGTAATACTTAACTGGAAGCCACTGAAAAGATTTTATGTCGTATTGTAACACGGCGCCATGTTGAATACTGGAATAATAATAATAATAATAATAATAATAATAATAATAATAATAATAATAACAGATTCTTTACTTAGGAGTAGATTATAATAGTAGTAGACGTTATTTAATAATAGAATGATGATAAAAATTTTTATATAGTAGGCCTACTGGAATGATAAAAATAACATTGGTTTTTTTCCAGCTCAGGCTATATGAAAACACAGAACACAGGTACAATGGAAACAAACGAAATATTAAGGAGAGGACAATGGTAAGATCTAATAATAATAATAATAATAATAATA
>NC_089761.1:28258143-28265643 GCF_040412425.1 Macrobrachium rosenbergii | reverse complement strand
TATTGTGTTCCATGTCTCCTTCCCCCTCCTCCTCCCATGCCCCTAACCCCCCTGCCCCATATCCAGTATCCAGGGTCCTTTTCTCCCAAGTCTGTATTCCACCTTCCTATGCTCGATCTCCTCTTGGGTAGCTAACCTACCCCTTCCCCCTCCCCTGCCCTCCTCCTTCCATCCTCCCTTCCCCTGCCCTCCTGATTCCCCGCCCCTGATCCAGTATCCAGGTCCTTCTCTCCCAAGTCTGTATTCCACCTTCCCTATACTGGATCTCCTCTGGGTAGCTAACTCCCTTCCCCCTCCCCTCCCATTCCTCCTCCTTTTCCCCTTCCTCCCCTACCCTCCTCCTTCCCACCCCCTTTATCCAGTATCCAGGGTCCTTCTCTCCCAAGTCTGTATTCCACCTTCCTATACTGGATCTCCTCTTGGGTAGCTAACCTCCCCCGTCCCATCCTACCCCGAGCTGGTGATACCCCCTTCCTTCCCCCTCCCCGGGGCACCTAGGACACTAACGAAGCAGGTAAAATATCACTGAAAGCCAGGACGCAACAACAAGCCTCTCAACACCTTTCCTGAAGCCCGGCTCGGGTCGTAAATCGGGCTTATCGGGGGCCATCGGAGGTCACCAAATTAGCCGGGGAGTCCCGCCCACCTCACGTCTCAGGGAACCTCACTTCAAAGACCAACCGCCTCAAACACTTAACTTTATCATCATCCCGAAACATACATGGATCCCCAGCCAGCAACTCTCTCTCTCTCTCTCTCTCTCTCTCTCTCTCTCTCTCTCACAAAAGACGTGCTGCTGCTGGCCGGGGTGGGGAGGGTAGCTTCCCTCTTTCCCCTTTTGATTTCAACTGTAACTTTTATCGATTCACCTTCGAGGGGGGAAAGGGATTTTCCTTAATGGTTTTTATTGTTGATTGTGAAAGGTCAATTTTTTTTTTTCTCTCTCTCTCCTTCCTTCCTTCCTGCATTGGGCGAGTCTGAGACAGTAAAGGTATTGACTTTTATTTCATAATTTTTTTTCTATGTTTTTGTGTCTGTAAGAAAAAGAATGTATATATGTTGTATGTATATATATATATATATATATATATATATATATATATATATATATATATATATATATATATATATATATATACAGTATATATATATATATATATATATATATATATATATATATACAGTATATATATATATATATATATATATATATATATATATATATATATATATATATATATATATATATATATATATTATATATACTCTATGTATATGTACATATATATATCTATGTATACACATATATATATATATATATATATATATATATATATATATATATATATATATATATATATATATATACATATATATATATGTATGTATATATATATATATATATATATATATATATATATATATATATATATATATATATATATATTTTCTTAACATTGAATAAAGCTTAGAATCAATGTAGCGAAACTAAAACGATTCTTATCACTAATTGTATCTTGGTATCAAAACGAAAAAAAAAAAAATATGGAACGAAGTGCCTTTATTGACAAACATCATAATATGAACAACAACATCCTTCTGAAGGACAAACAACCAAACAACCAAACGGTCAAAGGAAACAACAGCAGCAAAAATATATGAAGGAAAGTCATCATTAAACATGCAGAATGAAAACAGTGGCAACAACATCAACAGCATCAATTAAGAGACCAAGCGGTCAACAACAGCAGCAGAAACAACATATGAGCTCAAATTGAACAACAACAACTTACAAGCAACTAAACAACATAAACAACAACATTCAAGAAATTAAACTGTCAATAACAACACCAACAGCAACATATGAAGTAAAGCCCCAAGAACAACAACAATAACAATAACAACAACAACAACAACAAGAGCAACAACAACAACAAATACAAATTGAGAAGGAAGTAAACCAAAGCCCAGCGACGGGTTCGTCGGGAACGCCTCTCTCGCTCCGAGAGAAAATGAATGGGAGAGAGAGAGAGAGAGAGAGAGAGAGAGAGAGAGAGAGAGAGAGAGAGAGTTTCTAGAAATAAAAATAAAGATTCTGGCTTATTTAATATGGTTACAGAAGTAAAATTGTAACTCTCCCTCTCTCTCTCTCTCTCTTAATCCGCAATGTTCGGTTTATATAAAATGGTTCAAGCAGTAAAAGTCTAACGATGTCTCTTATATGTCTGGCGGGGGATTTAAACTTACCTTCTCTCTCTCTCACTTAATCCATAATACTCCATTTAATAAAGATCGTTCAATCAGTAAAATTGTAACGATGTCTCTTATTTGTCTGGTGAGGGCTCTAAGACCTGCTTTCTCTCTCTCTCTCTCTCTCCAATGGGCTTTTGGACTCTCTCTCTCTCTCTCTAAAACCACAATATTCTGTTCATATAAGACAGTTCAAGCAGTAAAATTGTAACAATGACACTTGTTTGTCTGGTAAGGTCTCTAACACCTGCTCTCTCTCTCTCTCTCTCTCACTTAATCTATAATATTCCATTTATTAAAGATGGTTCAAGCAGCAAAACTGCAACGACGTCTCGTATTTGTCTGGCGAGGGTTTTAAGACCTCTCTCTCTCTCTCTCCCTCTCTCTCCTGCTGCCCATAATAATAACACCAGTCAAGTGTGAGCCATGGAGGACGTACTCCAACTGCAGGTGCCTTGTTACGGGAGGTCGTAACCGCCCCTCGTCATTCTTAATTAGGGCCTCCGTGACCTCCTCCTCTGCCTCTCTCTCTCTCTCTCATGCCTACGGGCATAAGAATATTTGCATACGTCTCCCCTAAAATATTTGAATTAATAATGCATGACGTAAGATCCTGATAACTAGTAATTTTTTTTAACTATGCATACGTAGGTTTTGCTGTGGGGAGGGGGGTATGGGTAGAAGGGGTTGGGTGTAGGGGGATGGGGGTGTATTAGTCATACTCGCATTTTACATTTTTCTATTTACGTAGATTAAGAAAAAAATATTTCACCTTTATAAAAGGGTTTGGTTCAATATGTTTTTAGTCATTCTGGTCTTTAAACCTACATTTTTCTTGTATTTCAGCGAAAATCTTTATGGGTTAGGTACCTTAATTAATGACCTTTTTAGCATATGACCGAAGAGAAACTACAGGTTACCGATAACCAATTACCAACAGACCTATTCCCTGTTAAGCGTGTGTCAGCGGGGAAACTAAGTCTACAACATTCGTTTTTAACTCGTTACTTTAATAATTGAAACTAATTCATGTACTGCACATATGCCGACCAAAAGAAAATTATTTTAGTGCCGTCATGAAATCCCGCAAAGTCATCTTTAGCTTGACTCAAACTTTAATAAAACTTTGACTTTACATATTATGACGAAGCCACAAATTATATTCATTACTAAAATTAAACCATGCACATGCCAGCCTTCACATGATGTGGTGACCAGTGAACTCTGCCTTTCTAATTAAGAGTCCACATGCTATTCGTCCATGTTTCTACCACTGACGTCTAACTTCCCCTTTGTCAGAGAAAAATTATAATTGGTCCCACTTATAAGACAAGCGGGTGAATAGACTTTGCTGTCAAGTACATATCTTACTACTATAAAGTTTTTCTTTCTAAACTTAGGCTAACGCTGATAGATTTGAGCCAATTATAGCCTCCTAGCACTAACGTAGGCGTTACCTTTGTGTGAACATGACTATCATCGCGCTATTTAGCTCGTCAGTCAGACGTTAGAAGACTATATTAATAATCATAGCTGCCCAAATGTTAAAATTCCTTTTAAATGTTCTTTCCCCTATCATTCTCAGGACTGATTACCAAGCATAATCCAAAGTACACCCTCAAACGATCTTAAGCAGCAGGAAATTGTTTTAAAATATATTACTTAAAATATAGAAATCTTAACTTAACTAGAGAACTTGGGAAGTTTCACTAAAGTCACTTGAGTTTTTGCTAGTTACCGATTTTTTGCTAGTTAAAAAGATAATCCACAGTTGTTCCAAACTTCAGTAATGTTAGTCTTATACCCTTCACAGTCATGAACTTATTAAAGTGTGACGTTTACATTAAACCGAGAACCCAGTTACATTCAACAACCGTTATGACTTATAGTAAAATCGCAAATATGAGTTTAATTTATCAGCCAGTTCATTACCAGATATTTCAGCTATTGCATAAAACTAAGATTAAGCAAACCTTGTAGCCCCCTCAACTTCAGGAGACAGCTCAACTTCTCATGAACAGTTCTACAAATACTTCAGCATTTCATTATAGGGTTTACAGTTAGAAGTTAGTCAAGTTTTGAAGTTACACAAACTACAGAAACACTTACGAATGCAATTCTGAACACAAGAATTAAGTTCACCTGTGATTTTGTTTGAAGTTAACATTAACATTCTAGCATGACGTGCGATTATAAAACTGACAAGTTTCGTCAAACGAGTCATTTGGCCATTCTTTCCAAGATATTATTTCCAACCATAAATCCTTTAAAATCTTAAGAGGACATAAATCAATATCAAACTCAGATACTTCAATAATCAATACATTATTTATTACACAAGTTTATCCACAAGACGTAACTAGTAGCTCGTGCAAGCTACTTCCATAACGTGAGACTTACTGGAAGCCAAATCGTAGCTCGTTTCAAGCAATTTCATAATGTAAGACTTCCTGGAAGCCAGGGTGCAGAATCTACTAGCTCATTTCAGCTAATTCCATAAAGTGAGACTTCCTGGAAGCCAGGATGCAGAAACTAATTGCTCGTTCCAGCTACTTCCATAACGTGACACTTTCTGGAAGCCAGGATGCATTAAATTAAAAGCACGCTGGTATTCTGGATTTCCAAGCCAGTTCTGTAGTAAATTTATAGTGCAGCCACTCTGTGCTAAAACCACTTTAGCTCCAGGTACGTCAGCTTGTTTAATTTAAGTCTTCCACCCACACATGGAATCTGAAAAAGAAAATTTTATGAAGCCAAAATTCTTGCAAGTCAATTTCAAAACAACTTTTGAAAAATCCTAGGCAACATGGTACTACAAGACTTTTCCTAAACGTAGTATTGCGGAGTTGTCAAAAACACCATTTGACTAACACAAATACTATACAACTAATTTCCCAGGCTGAGCTAAAAAAAAAAAATGTACCTATACTCAACTTAAGATTATCGTTTTGTTTAAAGTTTGTTTTTAGGTTTCCATTTTACTAGTTTTCGTTTGTAAATGTTTTTTTTTTTTTGGGGGTGTGCAGGCCACTCCTTCTGACGCATGCAGACAAAGTCTACCGTACGCCAGAAAACTCCTCCCATCAGGCCCGCCCTGAAGGGGGAGGATTAGCTTGCACAGGTTTGGGGTCGAGTATACACTAAAATAAGAATGTTCCTTACCTGTTAATTCTGAATGAAAAATACAGTTACCAAGAGGCCCAAGCACTGTAGTCCAAAGAAATCAGAGTACTGTAGTCCAAAGAAATCCGGTCTCAGATCGGCTGGAGAATCAATCCTGCCCAAACACCTGAAAATTGCCAACATCCTCAGCAAATCTATTAAAGGTTAAGCACAATATCAAAAGTCAAATGTAAAGACTAGAACACCGTAACACCAATTACCGAGCAAATGAAACTTTATATACCAACTAAACAGCCAATAAGAAACCAAAAGATATATCAAATACAAGCATTAGCAAGGTACTCCACACAGGGTAGCCAAATAGTCTTACTTAAACGAAGAACTCTTCTACGAAGTACGAACACCGACAGAACACGCAATATCAAAAGCCGATAAGCCACTTAGAACTAGTTATAACAAACACCAAACTTTCGTACTGAAGAATGAAAAGAACCAGCGACGTTATTCCAACGAAAGGTGTGACTTAAACAGCCAGGGACGATGACGGCAACTGAGAGAGCTCTTTCTCCAGGCTCCTTGAACCAGTTTGTCGAGCGGAAGGTAGATGGCAGCAGCAGTCAGAATTTGCTCTGCACACTCTAAATGAGAAAATACAGTAATATAATTTCACAGAACGGCGATAATATGGCAGTGTAGAATAACTTTAATTTAACACCTTCATATATATCAAACTACGTTGCGTACATGGGCTTGTATGGTGGGAACAGATAGTCTAAAGCTTTGCAAACAAATGAAGTAATATAAAAAACAGACGTAACGAGAAATATAATTATTTTTTTTCAAACCATATATTTTGATAGAGCAATCCTACTTGTATATTTAGTCAATAAGTAAACACACCCCAAAACCATGTAGCCATATAAGTGTGATTTCTTTCTAGTCCACTTGGATACTTGGTTGAGAAAAGAGTTCTTCTCTGAACAGTTATGCATCGCAAAATTTATAACAACAAAGTGACAGGAAAAACGTAATGGTGTATCTCGTTCTAGCATGCCTCAGTTATCATTATTATTATTAGTATTGTCCTCGTCGTTGTCATCAAAATCCCGCCCAGACTAATTCTCATCCAATCTCTCCAACCAAGGAAAAGCCGCAATGAAAAACTGCAACTCCTGAAACGAATAAATAAAACAAAAAAGAATCAGTTCTCGGCCGAAAGTCGTCCAAACAATTGAAGGAGACAGTCGTCGGCGACGTCCAGAGAACCGAGATTGGCAAGTGTTTCGGACACGGCCCTGGGCAGGAAGCCGACACTTCAAAGGACGCCGCGCCGGAGAGTGTCTGTGTGTGTGTGTGTGACCTGTGACGACATAAATCTTCTCTTGTTTTAATGCTCCTCCTTAAACTCTCTCAGTGGTCCTTTTCCTCCGTTGCCTCCCCTCCCCCTCCCTCCCCTCCCCATCCCCCCAGCCTTCCCATCCCCTCCCTTACTCCATCCCTCCACTCCTTTCTCTCCTCTCCCTCGCCTTACCCTCCCTTACCCCACCATCCCCTCCCCTACCTTACCTACCCTCCATTCCCCTTACCTCTCCTCCCCTCCCTTACCCCACCCTCCCCTCCCTTACCATCCCCCTCCTTACCCCCACCATCCCCCCCTTACCCTCTCCCCTACCTTACTCCCACCCTCCCTCCCTTACCTGACCTTCCCCCCTTATCACACCCCTCCTTCCCTCCCCCACCCTTTTCCCTCCCCCTCCCAACCCTTCCCCATTACCCTACACCCCCTTAACCACTGCCCCTGTAACAAAATCCAATCCGAAGACCCCTACCCCAACAACAACGTACATAAACACACACACACACACAGAACCAGCCGTTAATGCTTCTCTTTCCCTTTTGACCAAGTCTTCCACTAGCCAAGAACTCTACCCTGCTCTCTCTCTCTCTCTCTCTCTCTCTCTCTCTCTCTACAGGAAAATCCCGTGAAATTGGAAATTGATACCAGTTAGCGTGTACTTATGTAAATGGTACATGTCTTTACGCCTCTATGTGTATTGGCGTTTTATGAAAAAACACACACACACTAAATTGCGGGTAAAGCAAGTGTCTGTTAAAGATATAATGGAA
>NC_089761.1:28238143-28253143 GCF_040412425.1 Macrobrachium rosenbergii | reverse complement strand
AATTTTTCATTAATTCTCCATTTGTACAATGCATTTCGTTTAATAAGAGTTATGGCTAAGCTTTTTTTTCCATTTTTCAGATTCTTCTTCCTTTGAGCCTCCTATCCACTTATTTATATTATGCATTTCGTTTAATGAGAGTTATGGCTAAGCTTTTTTTTTTCATTTTTCATTGATTCTCCTTCCTTTGAGCTTCCTATCCACTCATTTATATTATGTATTTCGTTTAATAACAGTTATGGCTTAGCATTTGTTTTATTTTCTTTGATTCGTCTTCTTTTAGGCTTCCTATCCACTTATTTATATTTTGCATTTCGCTTAATAAGAGTTATGGCTTAGCATTTTTTTTTTATTTTCTTTGATTCTCCTTCCTTTAGGCTTCCTATCCACTTATTTATATTATCCATCGCCTCCAAAAGACTTAGGGATATCTATCACTCGCGGTGACGATAGCATCAGAGGGGATAGATTTCGCGATCGGGACGATATGCAGGAAGACAGGAGCGACCGAAAACAATCTCCCATTGTCTTTTTTTTTTGGTGGGGGGGGGGGCGGGAGGAGGGGACGGTAGTTAGGACCGAGGATTGTTTAGGGCCGTCTTGTGTCCCTTCGGCGGTGTCTTTTCTGATGGCTTGGCGTTTCTTGTCTTGCGTCGCATACTTCCTCCGACGGGATCATGTGTCCTCCTTCTATAATATCTTCTTCTTCTTCTTGCTGATTTTTCCTCCTTCATTCGTATCACTTTAATTACTTATTTTAGATGGCCTTCCTTCCCTTTCATCATTCCTCCCGCTCTCTGTTCCTTTACCCCGCTTGAACTTAAGTAATATCTCTTCTTACTTGTCACTTGTTACGTGCAGATATTGTTCAGTTCACACACACACACACACACACGTACACACACACACACACACACACACACACACACACACACATATATATATATGTGTGTGTGTGTGTGTGTGTGTGTGTGTGTGTGTTACTGTTATAACAGTAAAGGAAATACATGTATCTATCTATCTATCTATACAGAGAGAGAGAGAGAGAGAGAGGGATGTGTGTATGTGTATGTGTTTGTGAACGCGTACGTGTATTCCTTCGGATAAGAAGAATCTGGGGTACCACAGAGGAAATGGAAATTCCAATAAGAACGTAAAAAAAAAAAAAAAAACAAAAAAAAAAACCACACATCCTATAGGAAGCGGTAGGCATTGTTGGTCGTCAGAGACACGAGACAACAGTAGCGTTGGCACTCTCGGTGGCGAAAGTCCTCTGTCAGTTTTACTCTGCTGTTATTACTGTTGTCAAAGAAAGACCCCTTCCAAAGGGTGAGATCAAAGACCGTCTCTTAAGGGAAGGTAAGGTACGTAGAGTCTTGCAGTGGTCACGTGTGAACTACGAAGGATGGGGTTTTAAATCATGAATTTTTAAAGTGGTTTGTGGACTCTTTTTTTATTATATATATATATATATATATATATATATATATATATATATATATATATATATACATATTTTATATATAATATATATATCTATATATAGAAATATAATATTATATACATACATACATATACATATATATATATATATATATATATATATATATATATATATATATATATATATATATATATATATATATATATATATGTATATATATATGTATATGTAGTATTAATGTGTGTTAAACTAGCAATGAATATATAATTAGCAACTAAATGTAAGCATAGTGTTTCATAGCTGTGTTGTATAACAAACAGCACTTAGAGTACTTTGACTACAGTGAAAGTATAAGCTATTGCCTTTTAAAAGAATTTTTTTTTTTTCGTATCTCTGTTTGCCTGTACAATACTTTCACTCACTCCTATGAGGCAAAAGTAGGTAGACACATACATATATAAGTGTAGTTACCTGTTTAGTCGACTGTTGTGGGTCGCAGATAAATCTGAAGATACGGGATCTAAGATAATCATATCGAGCGATCAGTTCTCCGTCAGTCTCCGTGTTATCATATCTTTATTAATAACGGAAGGACCTCGGCGAGGTAGGCCCTTAGCAAGGCAGGACCTCTCACCGAGGTAAGACCACAAAAAGGTACTGCCTTATGCAAGGCTTAGCCCAAGTAAGGTAAATTATAATCAGTGTTCTTAAAAAAATGTACAGATTGTAATCAAATCGTTTTAAAAGAAGTGTGTTTACAAAATTTGTAAACACACTTCTTTTAAAACGATTTCTGACACATAATCTGCAATATTTTTTAAAAACGCATATTGAAATTTACATTTGTGAATTTCAGTTTAAAACGATTTCTCATACATATTCTGCAATATATTTTTTTAAAGAACGCCAATTGAAATTTACATTTAATGTAAATTTCAATTGGCGTTCTTTAAAAAAAAATATATTGCAGAATATGTATGAAAATCAAATTCATACAAATGTAAATTTCAATATCATTTTTAAAATATTGCAGAATATGTATCAGAACTCGTTTTAAAAGAAGTTTGTTTACAAATGTAAATTTCAATTGGCGTTCTTAAAAAAAATATTGCAGAATATGTATCAGAAATCGTTTTAAACTGAAATTTACAAATGTAAATTTCAATATGCGTTTTTAGAAAATATTGCAGAATATGTATCAGAAATCATTTTAAAAGAAGTATGTTTTCAAGTTCAAATTGTTATCGTTATTCTTAAAAAAAAAAATCGCTCCAGAAAGCGTATAATCATATTTGTTTTTACGATTTTATATTGTTATCATTTTTCTTTATCTTTTTTTTTTCAGAAAATCTAATATCCCCGTCACATCGTTATTTCTAGGCTACACTGTGAAGATGGGAACGAAAGCTTTTCCTTTGATGGGAATCATTATCGTGATGATGGGTTGCAGAATTCAAGGTCAGTTCGTACATGGGGAAAATTGCCAGCAAGCACATTTCGAAGTCACCTGCACGTGTAATGAAAAGAAGGTAATGTTGATTTCTTTTTTCCTTATGTCACTTATGCTACTTTAAAGGCCCAATTTGGTCTGTTAGGAAAGCTGATGTAGAATAGATTATTTTATATGTTATTGCTACGACCGTTCATTTGACTAAGACAACTGTCCTTGTCATTATATTCAGTTTAAACAGCTGCTTTAGTTTCATAAGAAAGCTGATATAAAGTATATTATTTTATATATGCTATTGCTATGACCATCCATTTAACTAAGACAATTGTTATTTTAAAGAAAATAGATTTTTTTTTATTATTTGCTGGTCACATTCATAGAATCTTACGTAAGCTTGGCTGTGACTGCATTGCCGTGAAAGGAAATTAGTCTGTTCAGAAAACCGACGTAGAATTTATTATCTTATATGCTATTGCTACGACCATTCATTTGACTAAGACAATTACTGTCCTTTTAGGAAAATCGATCCATGCTTTTTCTTTCCTGGTCACCTTCAAAGAATTTAACGTAAGCTTTGCTGTGACCGCGATGACGTGACAGGAAGTTAACTGGAGAAATTGTTCTCCTATTTAGCTACATATGACGTCATTTCCGCATGAATGATTTTTTTTTTTTGAGGGATCATGCAAGGAATCTGATCAAGAATATTTTCATGACTTTTAGATCACATGAGATTTCATTAACGCCAGCTTTGTTTTATTTCGGTGTCAACTTAAGTGAATCAACGCAAGTTATTTAGGAAGTTCTTTAAGTTCCTTTTTGATTGCTGACGTAGAAAAATATAATTTCAATATATTGTATTCAATTTATTTATTTATTTAGTACCAGGCCAGTAGATCATCCTTTAAGTAATGTTGCTATAAGTGAACTCATCATTTCAATTCATGATCCTTTACTGAATGTAACACCTACACGTTTTAATGATGAGTTTTTTTTTATCATAAATACTTGTATTTGATTACCATATGAATAAGAAGTGTGCTGACGAAGCAGGGAGCATTTTAAAAGGACAAATACCTAATCATTGGAGAGCTTTCTCGCTTTGCAGTGTTTAGCAGTTAAAGATACCAAGAGAATTTATGGCACAATTATCCGGTTCTTATTTCTCTCTCTCTCTCTCTCTCTCTCTCTCTCTCAGATTATACCAGATTTGATTAACAGAATGATTTCATAAATGCTATATTTGTGTAAGTGAGTGCTTCCAAATTTGTTATCGTAATTGTTGTTAATAGAATTATTATTATTATTATTATTATTATTATTATTATTATTATTATTATTATTATTATTATTGTCTTCTTGCCATCCTTTTCACTGTAACACTGAATACCTTCACTCAGTCATAGCCTGCATTAAAGTTTGTCCGAGATTTTTTCCCAATTTTGTCCCAAATGCTCTAGGCCTACTCATTCACTAAGATCGTCCTTCTCTTCCCCTGGCAACAGACGAACTTCTCCTACGACACTCTGGAAATCAACGAAAACCTGGTCGACCTCCGGATCGAGAAATGCACGGGCACCGTCATCGTCCAGCGGGAAGTGCTGCTCTATTTCATCCACCTGCAGAAGATCGTCTTCAGCGACATCGACAAGCTGGTCGTCCATACAGGGGCCCTGGATATACACCACAGCCAGCTGGAATTCCATAACGTCAAGAACGTCGTGCTCTTTAAGGATTCCATCACCGTTCCAGGCGACGGCAAAGCCAGCGTCACCGTCGTCGACAGCGACTTGCTTCTGAGCACTTCGGAGGATCTGGACGGCGGCGTCCAGTGGGGGTCTGGAGAGCACCTTGAAGAGGAGGTATTCAGGTGTCACTGTCGGGATATGTATTACGGAAATGACAATCCTGCAGTGGGCATCATGAAGGAGGCGGTGCATTGCAGCACGCAGAGTCTGAGCGTCAGGGAAGACGACTGCGCAAGAGCTCCTGCGCGGCCTAGGTCTAGCTCGGCGCAGTCTATCCTCGCGCCATTGTTGTCCATATACGTTTTCACAATCGCTTGTCTACTTCTGTAATTTGGATGAGTTTGAGATCTAGAGGGATCTAGCGTCGAACTACAAGAGTCCTTCCAAGTACTGAGAGATGTCAGTGTAAAACCAATGAGAGGTTCTTGATTGATTCATGAGAAACATTACTGAAGGTGTCTCAAAACTTGAGGTCGGCTGGTCTTGTGACAACACTTTGACAAAGTGTTGAAGGGTTTAAGAGGCCTGGTTTGGACCTCTGGACACTTAAAACCAACAGAGACGACCGAAGAGTTAAGCAAGTACCTGAAGCGTGTTATCATCTGTTGGGGGTTCTTAGGACTAAAGACTGTACTGCAGTATACCCTTATTAACTTGATAATTACCATAGTTGCTCCATATCTTGTTTAATGAAGAGAGAGAGAGAGAGAGAGAGAGAGAGAGAGAGAGAAGAGAGAGAAAAGTATAAGAATGCAACGAAAGTAGACTTACTTTTCCCTTTGTTATCATTTGCACTGTGTAAAAAATATTCATTTTATGTTTTATTTGAAGCTAAAACTTACATTTACTCTTTGGAGTTCTGAAAAAAAGAATTACGTAAATGCCATTCACACAAATCTACGAGAACCTGTCTTCTAATCTTGCTCGAATTTTTGCAGTGCTCTTGCCTAGTATCAACCCAAGACCGAGTTTCCCGTATTGCAAACGGAACAGAATTAATTGTTCCTACAATAAAATCCAAGTGGAAATTGGCTTAGATCTGTTGTTGTAGTCCGCTAGCATGAAAGGCCTTCTAAATCAGAGTTAAAATTTGACTCACATCTCACGTAAATCGGTAAGACCGACTTGGAATCCCGCAAAGCTTGTGGCTTCAGTCATGATGAAACCATTTTTTTCTAAAAATCAATCCAATGTTCTTTAGCTAAAACATTATAACTTCTAACTACTTTATCCATTCCATGTTATTGCTTAAATTAACATAATTAACCATCATAACTGTGAGAGCATTTTTGCAAAACAAAGCAATTTCAAAATACTTAACCTTCTTATATTAATACTTGAATCGTCGTAAGGAATTTCATTCTGTATTCCTGTAATCTTATTTCCTAGATAAGATTCAACATTTATCTTAGCATTCACATCGATTTCTTGTTATTTTGATGGTTTTTATAGTATTATTATAGTTTTTTCCTATATTGATCAATAGTGTGCTGGTTTGCATGTAACTGCTGAGATATAAAACATTGTCAATTTATTCTGTTAGACTGTAATTGCCATAGTGCACTATATTTATTGTGGTATTGACTTATATTTTCTTTATTATGTAATTTGTAACTTTGTTAAAACTAATTGTTATTGCATTTTTTTAAATTTTCTACGATGCTATCTTTTAATTTATGCGTGTTGTACTTTCCGAGGAAAAAAATGAATAAATAAATTCTTTTACTGTATACGAATATTCCTGTTTTTATCTTTCAGGATTTTCATATTATCTTCCTTTACTATAAAATAATAATATTAATCCATGATGGATTACAACAACAAGTCAATATGCATGTATATGTAAAATAATATGTAATAATAATAAAAGTATCAAACAATAATAGTTACAAAGGTGGGAGGATTTGATTGATGGTGAGAATGTCCTGCTTACACAAAGCCAAGAAACACTGAGGAAAGGAAAACAGAAATAGGAGAAAAATTCTAGAAAGCAGCATTGAGAATCCCAGGAACGATTTATTAATATATATATATATATATATATATATATATATATATATATATATATATATATATATATATATATATAAGGGGAGAAGATGAGCTGGGCAGGGTCTTGACGCTGCTTTAAAACCAATTGAGGTAAACCTTTTAAATTTAAACCTTTTTTATTTTGTTGTTCTTTATGTGTTCCTCAATAGGTCCAGTTTGCAGTTACAGTTTAGTTTTTTTTTTTTTTTTTTTTGAGTCATAAGTTTGTCAGTGGCAAGAATGGTTTAGATTGGTAAGGTTTTTCTTACCTATGTCGTTATCTATTTCCAGTTTCATAAATCAAGCACCTTTTATTTCACTACTGTTTACAAACCGAGGTGCAACAGATATAAGTGACCATGTATTCCCCATACCTATACATAACGACGTCTATTCTCTGGACCTTGTCTAGGCCTTTATATATCACAAATTTCTTGTTTATTCCACTGAAAATATCATTCCTTTTGAAAAGCAAAGATGAATTAGGCAGGCAACCTAATGTTCTTTTCTGGCCCGGGGAAAGAGGAGAAAAAAAAATTCAGAAGGGAAAAGGAAAGAAAATAAGTTTTGTTAAGTTGGTCTATCGTGCTTGAGTTATCCGTTCCACTGGCTTCCGCATTCAGTTAAAGAAGAAATGAATGAGGGTTAATGACAGCATCACCCTTCGACAAAAGGGTGCAGCTGTACTGATAACAGCAGCTTTCAATAAGAAAGATGCAGCAGTATTGATAACGACACGAGACCTAGACTATATTTTGGTCCAGCCTCCCAGCTTGGAGAATTGCTCCTGTTGTATTCAAGAGCTCTCTCTCTCTCTCTCTCTCTCTCTCTCTCTCTCTCTCTCTCTCTCTTGCCCTTTCAGTTAGCCGTCGTAGCCTGGCCCCAAAATCCTTCAGCAGTGGCCCTCTGCGTCCGCTCAAGCTGAAAGTTTCAGTATCAACAACAACCATCCATTTTCAAAGGTGTCCCTTGAAGATTGCAAGAAGTTCAAATTTTCAGAGACTGAAGCGAGAGGTTGCGAGGCCGCACCGACGCCCATCCTTCGACATGAAACAGCCCCGTTACTTTTTTAGGCACATGCCGCCTTTGCGAATTCACGAGGGCAAAGGAATAAGAACAAAGGATACCGTATTCTCTTGTCTGTGCGATGTTGCCCAACGCTGGTCAGGTATAGAACATGATACACGTTTGGGTCGTCGCCTGGAAAAAGCAAGGCTTTGCTTTGTATCGGCAATGAGGTTTATTGTTTATCACAATTGCGGATCCTTGTCGTAATTAACGATGAGAGAGAGAGAGAGAGAGAGAGAGAGAGAGAGAGAGATCGTCTACAGGGTAAATATAAAAGACATAACACCTATGACTTTTACTAGTTTATATAAATCTAGATCTGCGTATATATATATATATATATATATATATATATATATATCTCTATATATATATATATATATATATATATATATTTACACATATATATATATACATATATATATATATCTATGTATCTATATATCTATATATATATATATATATATATATATATATATATATATATATATATATATATATATATATATATATATATACATACATGTACTGTACATATATATATATACACACACAAACTGAGCAACCCAGCTCTGCCTAGGAAAACTCTGAATGACAACCTATAAATTCTCTCTCTCTCTCTCTCTCTCTCTCTCTCTCACTTTTCCCCCCTCTTTCTCTTCCCTAACACCCCTACTCTCTCTTTCACTCTTTCCCTTTCCCGTTAAGATAGTTGCTTCAATTACATTGCCCAGCATTTTTGACATTTTATATTTCACCCCTTCTCATTCCCCATTCTTGTTGGGGATGAACTTGGTCAATGCATTTTCGAGTTATGCTGGAACATAGACACACATGCACACACACATACATACATCCATATATATATATATATATATATATATATATATATATATATATATATATATATATATATATATATATATACATACATACACACACACTGTGCATCCTTAAACGTCTACATTACAATTAGCAAAACATATACATCTTAAATTCTAAATTTCCCATCAAAACAATTTTTTTTGGAGACAAATTCTCTCCCAGAAGTAAACGATTCACCTCTCGCCACTCCATTTTGTCAGCGCGGCTCAGAAACGAATTAACGACCGGGCGTTTTAATCGCCTAATGACAAAAGCAACCCCCATTTGTCAGTTAGGTCCTGAAGGCTTTCGGATATATACCGCCCTGGCCCCATTTTGGTGATGCAGTGACACCCTGGCCCCCCTCGTTTGTGTCCTGTTGTTGGAGACCGTCATGCGGGAACTGCATTGCAAATGCATGACTTCCTGGCCTCATATTCGTCGGTTATTAGGACGTTTTCCTTTCGTGTTCTGTTGGGTAATAAGACAGGAGGCCAGTGCTGTTAGCTGGGATGAATTCATGAATGAAAATAAAAGGGGTATTTCGTCATTCGCAGCTGGCGAATTTTGCTGCTGTTGGCTCGAACTAAGACTAAAGTAAAATGGCTGATGTGGTGTCAGATGTGGTGATTTATGCCGATGTGCGGTCAAGCTATGTAATCTGCCTTATCTGACGATTCTTGCTGCTGTTGGGATCAAGCTAAGATCAAATTTTAAAGTGATTTAGACATCGTGCCGGGGCTGATGATTTTTGCCGCTGTGGGGTCAAGCTAAGATTAAAATCAAATGACTCACATGTTATATATGTGACCTGACGATTTTTGCTGTGGTTAGATCAGGTAAAGATTACAATAAGATGATCTACATAACCTGCCATATCTGACGATTTTTTCTGCTGATGGATCAGGTAAAGATTACAATAAGATGATCTGCTTAATCTGCCATATCTGACCATTTTTCCTGCTGTTGGATCAGGTAAAGATTTCAATCAGATGAACCTACAGAATCTGCCATATCTGACGATTTTTTCTGTTGTTGGATCAGGTAAAGATTACAATAAGATGACCTGCATAATCTGCCATCTCTGACGATTTCGCTAAAGTTTGATCAAACTCAGATTAAAATCAAATGACTGATGTAACGTCAGATCTGATGATATCTGCCTCTGTGGGGTCAAGCTACGTATGAGATCAAATGAATTACATATTCCGCCATATCTGACGATTCTTGCTGCTGTTGGATCAGATACAGATTAAAATAAACTGACTTGCATATTATGCCAGGTCTGATGATTTTATCTGCTGTGGGATCGAGTAAAGACGACTATAAAATGACTTAGATGCTCTAAGGTACCTGGAGATTTTGGCTGCTGTTGGATCAGGTAAAAATTAACATTAAAGGACTTCCACGTTATGCAAAATCTAACGATTTGGGGCGCTGTTGGATCAAGCTAAGAATATAGTTAAAGGCCTTGCATATTATGTAAAATTTGATGATTTTTGCTGTTGCTGGATCGAGGAAATACTAGAAAACCTTTCAGTCTGACAAATCTTTGCATCAAGCAAATAAATAAAATGTCTTAAATAGTCTGACAGACCAGACGATTTTTGCAGTTTTTGGATCAAGCAAGGATTAAAATAAAATTACTTACATTTTAAGTCAGATATGACAATTTCTGCGACTGTTGTATCAAGCAAAGATGATTTAAAATTCACAACGTAGTCTAACACATCTGCCAGCTTTTGCTGCTGTTGTATCAAGCACGGGCCCTTGCTGGCAAAGATCTGAAGAAGACCCTCAGGAGCAAACTTAATCCGAAGAATCTCCCTTATTGCCTGTAACGCCAGCCTTCCCCTCCCGTGGCAACAGCTTGCCTTCTTAGACCGAAAGACCTGAAATGCCTCAACGGAGACGTTAAAGTAATCCCGGAATTGGATTAACGGCGTTTCCTCTCTCTCTTATTGCTCTTCAGACATCACACCTGACGTCACAAGTAGTTGTAACCATCGTCATAGACAACGTTATTGAAGGGGGGAGGGGAATTGGATGGGGGGCGCTGCCTGGTGGGGCTGTTGAGGCCAGGGAGGCTTGGGAGGGTGGGGGAGGATTGGAAATGGGGGTCCTAGGTTTGGGGCCTTGAGGGGCTAGGATTGGGGTCTAAATGGGGTGGGGGTGGCTAGGACTGGGGCCTGGTGAGGCTGTGGTTAGGATTGGGGCTTGGTAAGGCTGTGGCTAGGATTGGGGCCTGATCTGGGGGGCTAGGATTGGGGCCTGATTGGGGGGCTAGGATTGGAGCCTGGTGAGGCTGTGGCTAGGATTGGGGCTTGGTGAGGCTGTGGCTAGGACTGGGACCTGGTGGGGCTGTGGCTAGGACTGGGGCCTGATTGAGGGGGCCTAGGATTGGGGCCTGGTGAGGGCGGGCTATGATTGGTGACTTGGAGGGTGGGGGTGGCTAGGATTGGGACCTGGTTCGCGGTGGCTAGGATTGGAGCCTGGTTTTGGGGGAGGGGTTAGGCCTGGAGATTGACCCGGTGGTAGGGTGGTTCTATGGGGCTGATGAGTAAAGGGAGGGAGGGGGGAATTAGACCTGGTGCCCGGGGGTGAGGTCCCGGGGAGGGGGAAGGAGGAGGAAGAGGAGGGGGTATAGCCTAAGTGCAATAGGAACGGTCATTAAACGTATTGTTGTTTTAGACAGAAAGGGTATTTCTAATTAGCTGCTGTAAAGGATCTATTGTTCTTCGTCGATGATTGCGTACAAAAAAAAAAAAAAAAGTATTTTACAGCATTAAAAGCGAATGGTTTTAGGAGACGTCAATAAGGGTGGGATACGCCGCTCTTCCTTGTGTCACATTTCAGGCCATACGGATCCGAGAAGCCTTTGACGTGTTATACCGGTGATGGCATTTGTTTCAACACGTCATGCAGCCGTTATTTCTCATAATCAACTTTGATACTTTGACTAATCACTAACTTCATGACAAAGTAGAGTGGATAAGACATAATTTCATAAGTATTATTGTATGGTTCGCACGAGTAGCTTTTTTTAAATATTAAGTCACTAAATTCAAAACAGATACAAATAAAAACCAGAAAAAAGTGATGGAGAGAAGTAGAAAAAACAAAACAACAAATCAAACACATCATTGTCTACTAAGTTTGGTTGACCGTCATTTTTAAATACGTAAAATTATAAAATATGTATATTGTGTGTGTGTGTGTAAATACATACATACATACATGTATATATATATATATATATATATATATATATATATATATATATATATATATATATATATATATATATATATATGTATGTACTGTATACACACACACACACACACACACACACACACATATATATATATATATATATATATATATATATATATATATATATATATATATATATATATATATATATATATATTCCTTTGGCCACTTGCATAAAAGTATCAATTTATTTTGGGGTGAGGTTGATAGCATCACATCCTACCACTTAGATATTCAATGGAGCTTTATCCCGAAAACATATGACATTTCTTGGTGATCACCCATCCAGGCGCTGACCAGACCCATTGGTGCTAGACACAGTGCTTCAGAAGACAAGCCATAGTTAATAAATAAATGAATAGATATATAAATAAACAGACAAATAATCGTCGCCGTAATAAGTCAAGTTAATGGATAAATAAATGAATTAATATATGAATTAATAAACATTTGTCGCCTTAATAAAGCAAGTTAAAAAGTAAATAAATAAATAAATACATATATTAATAAATAAATAAATAAATGTCACCAGAATAAAGTAAATTAACAAATAAATAAAAATATGTAAATAAAAATAAATAAAAATAAATGATGAGTAAATGATAATTAAAAAATAAATAAAAATAAATGATAAATGAACGACAATTATCCGCACACTTTTACTTAAAACTTCACTCCCTCACTCTCCCCCCTCCCTCCCTCCCTCCCTCAGCGGGAAATACTCCCTTCATGGGCGCAATAGGGCATTGCTGTAAATAATCCCATCGTCATTTACAGCAAGGTGGTAAAAGATAGCGCGCGTGATTTACAACTCGAGGGTGGTATTACGCCGGCTGCTTTGCGCCGCCTCTGTCCAAAAGAGCCGCCTACCCGCTAGGGAGGACCACCCCCTGCTACCTCTCCTACCCCCTACCCTTTTCGAAAACCCTCCCCTTCACCCCCGCCCCTCCCTCCGCTACTTGGGTCCTAGATACTTTCACAATGGCCTCCTAGTCTTTAGAGAGGATGTCTTACCCCCTCCCCTTCCCCTCCCAGTACCTCTTTCCCCCTTCCCCTGAACCGTGTAGTCTTCCCCTCCGCCCGCAGCTTGTAGTCTTCCCCTCCCCCGCCATCCTGCAGTCTTCCCCTCCCTCTGTACTCTGTAGTCTTTCCCTCTCCCCCAGACACCCTGTAGTCATCCCCTCCCCCAGTACCCTGTAGTCCTCACCCCTCCCCGGAACCCTGTAGTCTTCCCCTCCCCTAAGCACCCTGTAGTCTTCCCCTCCCCCGCCAGCCTGTAGTCTTTCCCTCCCCCCGCAGCCTGTAGTCTTCCTCCAAGCCAGGCAACCTGTAGTCTCCCTCCTCTCCCCTGCACTATGTAGTCTTTCCCCACCCCCAGGCACTCTGTAGTCCTCGCCTCCCCAGGCACCCTGTTGTCTCCCCCTCTCCCCTGCACCCTGTAGTCTTTCCCTCCCCCGTTACCCTGTAGTCTTCCCCTAGTATTCACCTCCCCCAATACTCGGTAGTCTTCTCGAACTTCCCCCAGGCACCCTGTAGTCTTCCCCCATCTACATCCCTTCCCCCTCCCTCCCCCTCCCCAACCACCGCCCACCCGATTTTATTATGCCAACCCGAATTTATGTTATGGGCGTAATATATAACATCCAATAAAATAGGGGCATTATGAAGGTCTCTATAACTGCCCAATAAAGTTGGATCGGCTGTATCTTAATTGAAATTGAATCTTCGCCAAAAGGGTCTTTATTATTTACTTTATTCTTATGTTGTCTGGGGTATTCATTGCTCTCTTTCTTTTTTTTTTCCTTTTTTTGAATGGGAGGAAGAATATGGATAATGTTTATGGGGAGGGAGAGGGGTGTAAGGGTGAGGGGGTGAGAGCCTTGGGTGTGTCGTGCCATCCAGAATAAGAATTTAATAAGCTGTGAAACTTTTTTTTTAAAGTAAGCGGTAAAACTTTTTTTAAGTAAGCAGTGAAACTTTTTAAAGTAGGCAGTGGAACTTTTTAAAGTAAGCAGTGAAACTTTTTAAAGTAGGCAGTGGAACTTTTTAAAGTAAGCAGTGAAACTGTTTTAAAGTAAGCAGTGAAACATTTTTAAGTGAGCAGTGAAACTTTTTAAGTAAGCAGTGAAACATTTTCTAAATAGGTAATGAAACTTTTTTAAGTTAGCGGTGAAACTTTTTTAGGTAAGCAGTGAAGCAATTTCTAAATAAGTAATAAAACTTAAAAAGCAAGCAGTGAAAATTTAAATAAGCAATGGCCATTTTTTAAATAAGCTGTGAAAATTGTAAAAGTAAGCAGTGAAACTTTTAAAAATAAACAGTGGATTTTTTTACAATAAACAGTGAAACATTTCTTAATACGCAGTGAAACTTATTTTTTGATAAGCAGTTAAACTTTTTGTTTTTAGATAAGCAGTGAAACTCATTCCAGAGGGGGGTAGTAATATTGAAACGCGACTGTTAAGAATATAAAAGTACAAGACTTCTTATTTTCATTATGCAATTTTTCGCATTTCCAATTTCTTGTTTATAAAACTGCAAAATTTATTTGCGTTCTCTTAAAATGTTGTAGGGATTATTTAGCGTTTCTGTTCAGTTGAAAATGAATGTATATAGCATTTGCTATGCATTTGCAATTATAGAATACAACAGAATCTATTTAAAAACCGAGGAAAAAATGACGAAAATGTACATAGATATTGTTGGAGAAACATATTACTTACCTCTCTCTCTCTCTCTCTCTTCTTCTTCTTCTTCTTTATTTCAGAATGGCTACATTGCAGTTGCGCTACCGAATGCATTTTAATTACAGTAGCATCTGATGTAGTTACAGTAATCATATTGGAAGTACTGCAGTTACCTCACTGGATATATTGTAGTTACCTTACTTAAATGAATTGTAGACACCTTTAGTTTTTTTTTTAACGTAGTTTAATTAAGCTTACTTATCGTAATGTATCTTTCTTTCTGCGTATACTTACGTTTTTCGATCCGGTCAGTTAACTGATATGAGGGTTGTATTCACTCCATCTATACTCGAAGACGTTGTTGCTATTTCAGATTAGAATGACCCTATGCCAATACAGGGTCTTGCTCCAAGAATATATAGCCGAAAAATGCGG
>NC_089761.1:28233143-28235643 GCF_040412425.1 Macrobrachium rosenbergii | reverse complement strand
ATTGTTTGAGAGAGGATACACGTCGATATATCGCATCCGCCATCCTGTTCTTTTGTAATATATCCTGCCTGTACGAAGCGCTCTGAAGGACTGTGCATCCTACAACGACTGACATGAAAAAACGAATATGTCGATCCTAAGTGAATTAAATCTAGGAAAAATATAAAACGTCCAAGAATATTAGGAGAGTAATGTAACAGCAAGGAAAAAAAGGTGCTTTTGCAGACACTCTCGCGCACATACACGCAGACACATACGTTTATATATATATATATATATATATATATATATATATATATATATATATATATATATATATATATATATGTGTGTGTGTGTGTGTGTGTGGCGTGTGTGTGTGTGTGAGTATTTATGTGAGTGTATTTGTATGTCTATACATATTAAGATCATATTATCAAAATCTGGATGTTCTGCTTGACATAGACATGTGTTCTGTACTAAAGTGTAATTGTTATATTAATACGATTTTTCCTTATTTCACCACGAAGAATAAATAATTGGAAAGAGAGAAATCAACAGTAAAAACCACAATGATGATTCTGAGGAAAAAACCAAAACGATTTTTATCTTTTAGTAACAGCTAAGGGAAGAAATATCAATCAGTGAAAAAAGGAGATAAAAAATAATGGATAATTCTTCAGGTTTGGGACAGAAAGGAACATTAGAATTGATGATCATAAAAGCGTCTTCGATCTTGGCTGTTGCTGACTGAGCTCAACTGAAAGAGAGCTTCGCCTGAACGCAAGAAATTTATGGCGCTCAATAAATTCATAGCGTTCAGTTACAACGAAACGTTTGATGCGCTGATACTGGAGCCTTGTCCTAAGCCAACCTTTTCCACACTGTCAAATAATGATGGTAATATGAAAGATATAGAAGAAAGTTCTGTCCCATGGGACGTTACGTACCTTCCAGCGTCTGGACCTCTGTACTACTTCAGCATGCAATTGCATCCCATTGCAGGTTACATTCAATACTCTATCTCCCCTTGCTGTGAATGCCTCCCCTCCCCTCCCCTCACCCTCTCCCTCAAATGAACAACCTACTTAATTAAAAAAAAAAAATTACTCCTAGTAGCATGAGTCTTAACTGGAAAAACAAATCTACATTAATGTATGGGTACATAAATTTAAGAATAATTCTCCACAGAGAACGTTGGGGAATCTGTTCGAACAGATTCCCGTAACCTTTCCGTAGAGATTTACTCTTAAATTTATGTATCCATACACTGATATATTTCTACCAATAAATAATTGTGGATTTGTTTCTCCAAACAACCTACTGCTACTGACTGAGACTTCAAAGGCCACCAGGTACACCATTTCCTTTAGTATGGCATAAGAAAAAAACTACGGTCAGTAGTCGAACCTAGAGTACCTTTCTGCTGACAAACCCTATGCTTTGCAACACCCAGAGCTGTAGAAATGGTCACAGTGTGAGTTGCTGTGGAAAGCTTATTGATGGAGAGAAGGCGACGCCATGTTTCAGGTGCTATAGAACAAATTTCAAATGATGGCCTTGATGCCTATAATGCAATGGAATACAATAGAGATATTAGATTGTTTTATGATAATTTGCTGTAGCAAGGTTAATTTATTGTTTTTAAACAGTAATTTATTTTTAAGTATTTATTTATTTTAAATAGTAATTTATTTTTCAGTATTTATGGTAATTTATTTTTAAGTATTTATTTATCTTAAACAGTAATTTATTTTTAAGTATTCATGTATCTTCAATAGCGATTTATTTTTAAGTATCTATTTACCTTCAATAGTAATTCCTATACTACAGTGGTACTGAATAACCTAAAGGTTCCAGTCTCATCTCATGTAATAAGACCAAACATTCACAACTCAATCAATCAATCAATCAATCAATCAATCCAGCCACAACGGGATAGATCTAAGCGTAGACACCTTTAGATTACGTTAAGGCAACTCTCGCAATAAACCAGCCTGGAAGAAGGTAATTAAAAACCTGTGTACAAACTCTCAAAAAAAAAAAAAAAAAAATGTTTTCAACGCGGAGGCACAACGGTAGCTCTACAGAAAAGACACTTTGCAATGCAAATGAGGCAGGAGAGACCCCCAGCTCAAACTTGCTCTGAGGCAACTGCCGATTAAATGAAAGGGAGCTGAGACCAGAAGCAGTGTCTGGATAATGAGATTCTGGCGATTACCCTCGTCTCCGGAATGACATTAAATCTCTAAATCCCCAAGAGCAAGAAATAGTAAGGCGGGGGGATGCAATCGGAAAACGAGGCAATTGCAAGAATATGGGGGAGATCGTTTTCACTCTGTCCTGAATTGCATAAGCGATCAGGGTTCCCGAAGGGAAGTATAGGTAGGCTATGACCTATGACCTCCTTACTGATATCTTTTTTATTTTGTTTTCCCGATTTTATTGGACAAGGTGACATCTGGGATGCCATAAAGAATTTCCTGATGACGAATCAGGCGACAGTGACGGTTCTCCTGAG
>NC_089761.1:28205643-28228143 GCF_040412425.1 Macrobrachium rosenbergii | reverse complement strand
GAGAGAGAGAGAGAGACTTTTCACGATTTACCTGCCAACTTTACCCAACAGGTAGTTTTCGCAGTAAATGAAGTTAAAAAACGCACTTTATAGCAAATTGCCGTGATTATTTGTTTGTGGAAATTTGTGCTCTCTCTCTCGCTCTCTCTCTCTTTCTCTCTCTCTTTCTTTTTGTATATATATATATATATATATATATATATATATATATATATGTATATACAGTATATACGTATATATATATATATATATATATATATATATATATATATATATATATATATATATATGCTTGTGTGTGTTTGTATGAGTGTGCACGAGAGAGAGAGAGAGAGAGTAGAGAGAAAGGGACAGGGTTGGCATACCAAATCCTATCACTTATTTACAGACTAACTGTCGAGACGAATACGATAGGATATCGAATAATGAGCATATAATAATCAGCACAGGAGAAGTATGATTAAACTTACAGATAAGAAGATAACAATAAACGTCCCTCATATCATAGATAATATTACTAATTTCGTGCATGGAAATAACTGACGCTGTCCTTATCTCCGACAGAGGTGCACCGGTTGTCCTGGTCGAAGGTTTATTTCGATCCTTTTAGTCTTCTGTAAAAGAAAACTATTGTGCCGGTTTTGTCTGTCCGTCCGCACTTTTTCTCTCCGCCCTCAGACCTTAAAAACTACTGAGGCTAGAGGGCTGCAAATTGGTATGCTGATCATCCACCCTCCCCTCATCAAACATACCAAATTTTAGACCTCTAAAAAGTTTAAGTATACCTTAGTTTAACCAGGCCACTGAGCTGATTAACAGCTCTCCTGAGAGGAGCTGGCCCGAAGGATTGATTTATTTTACGTGGCTAGAACCAATTGGTTACCTAGCAACGGGACCTACAACTTGTTGTGAATCGAACCACATTATAGCGAGAAATGAATTTCCATCACCAGAAATAAATTCCTCTGATTCTTCATTGGCCGGTCGGAGAATCGAACGCGGGGGCAGCAGAGCGCTAGCTGAGAGCGGTACCCACCCGTCTAATGAGGAACTTTTAGACCTCTAGCCTCAGTAGTTTTTATTTTATTTAAGGTTAAAGTTAGCCATAATCGTGCTTCTGGCAACGATATAGAATAGGCCACCACCGGGTCGTGGATAAAGTTTCATGGGCCGCGGCTCATACAGCATTATACCGAGACCACCGAAAGATAGATCCATTTACGGTGGCTTTAATTATACGCTATAGCGGCTGTACAGAAAATTCGATTGCGCCGAAGAAACTTCGGCGCATTTTTTACTTGTTTTGTTTAATCAAGATTCTGATGGCTGTAGTGTGCTTCTTATTACACTATTTTCTTTCTTTGAAACTTAATTGATTATTTTCGTTTCCCCCAAAATTTGTCCCTTATCAGTAAGTTTGTCGTTTCCTACAGCGCTTGATTTCTCTCTCTCTCTCTCTCTCTCTCTCTCTCCTTAACTAATAGCGTCAGCAGTAGTGATAACAAAATTCTATAGTCGGATATTCTAGTTATTTCTTTTACATACTTTCACATAAATTACATGAATGATAATGATTAATTCTAATTATTCAAGGACTCCTCTACTGTATTACTTATTATTATTATTATGTGTGTGTGTGTGTGTGTGTGTGTGTATTATTATAATGCCTAATCGCTGTTATTAATATTATCATCAGCTGATCACTACCTTATAGTACATATAGTACACTTGTGTTTATTGCCCCCTCCCCCCCCAACAAGGTCCTTTAAATATACTCTATTTAGGGACCTTGGCCCCTCCAATCTATTGTTCTTGTATCGATGACTTCGCTTCTGTACAAAGTCCATCACTCTTCCTTCCCTTCACGACCCAACCTGGGGGCGGGTCATCGACGGGGGTACCATCGATCCCCAGACGGGGTGGGTATCGATCCCCAAGAGCATTAACACATCACCTGGAAGGCTCGTTCCTTCCGCTAAATGGATTTTTTACGACGAGGTCCGTCGGAGGCTGAAATCGATACCCGTGCCATTAATTTATTCTTTTGTATGCCGATGACCATACCCCGTCCTTACTTACCACGCCCCCCTCCCTACCCCTCCCTCCTCGTTCCACCACTCGTTTTCCCCCCTGACCTGACCTCTTCGACCCGCAGGATCATATAAGGTCAATTGGCACGGAGATGTGAATTAAGGGGATGTGCTTCGGCGACCTTTGACCTGACCTCAGACGTCATCAGGTATAGGTGTCAAGACGGGAAAAAAGGGGTTTTGAATTTTATGGTATGAAGGTTGGGTATGTGAGGTCAATGAGAGGTATTGTTCTTTAGTCGTAAATCTCGGAGGAAAATGATAAAGTGATTAAGTGACTACAAAGGAATCGAAAAACAATCTTGAAAGTTTAACTTTAATCCTTGGATTAAGCTTTAAATTCAAAGAAATACCTGTGAATCATTTGAAAGAAAAATCATTCTGAGATACTTTCATCAAGATAATCCTTCAGAAACAATTGGTAATTCTTGTTCTCACTCCGTAATTTACCTTCCTTCATTGCATATTCAAACGCTCAAGATATGACATTAATTTCTTCTTGAATTACAATTTCTTAACTTCAACATTTTAAAAATCATAATGTTAGCTTATTGGATACCAGTGTACTGATGTCATTCTGCTTACGTTGTAAAAGCTATAACAACATCATTAACCATAAACTGTTAAAACCACAAATTGCAGGAAGCTTTATAGCACTAACAGGATACAAGCAAAAAATGCACCGAAGTTTCTTCGGCGCAATCGAGTTTTCTGTTCAGCCGCTACAGCGTATAATCAAGGCCACCGAGGATAGATCTATCTTTCGGTGGTCTCGGTATAATGCTGTATGAGCCCCGGCCCATGAAACTTTAACCACGGCCCGGTGGTGGCCTATTCTATATCGTTGCTAGAAGCACGATTATGGTTAACTTTAGCCTTAAATAAAATAAAAACTACTGAGGCTAGAGGGCTGCAATTTGGTATGTTTGACGATTAGAGGGTGGATGATCAACATACCAATTTACAGCCCTCTAGCCTCAGTAGTTTTAAAGATCTGAGGGCGGACAGAAAAAGTACGGACAGAAAAAAGTACGGACAAAATAAAGTGTGGACAGACAGACAAAGCCGGCACAATAGTTTTCTTTTACAGAAACTAAAAATTCAACAACATTATTCTTGAAACTTTATAGTTCGCGTTCGTACCTGGCATATGTTGGAACTTGGCCCCGTTCGAGGATAGGCCTAAATTGGATATACGATTCTCTCATGCGTCACTGCACTGCTGATGTCAACTCTAAAAAGGAAAGGAAATTTATTTCCTTCCCTAAAGTCAGCCTAAATTATTTTTTGTAGCCTACTTCACGGTTTGAATTAGTTTTTATTATTATTATTATTATTATTATTATTATTATTATTATTATTATTATTATTATGAATGCTATCATTACTGTTCTTTCATTCAACCGTTTATTATTATATCTTATTATTTCGTCCATCTAAATTTTCTTTATACATTATTTCTCTCTACATATGGGACTGAGCTGAAATTATTATTATTATTATTATTATTATTATTATTATTATTATTATTATTATTATTATTATTATTATTATTATTATTATAAAAATGGAGAACAAATCTTTGGCAAATACTGGACAATCGTATTAAGCGCTGTTCAGGTCTATCAATAAGTCCTTGACTTGTATTTAACATGTTTGTGATGTCTGTGACACGTTGCCCACGCGTGCTTACAGCATGCACTGCAAAATACTGCCGCAGCAATTTGGTATTCAACAAGAAGACTTCTAGAGATCTCTAGAAGGAGATACATCATTCAATTATCATGGAGTTCAACTGTCTCGATCTATCAGTGGTATTAAAAATTCCATACAATCTGCGACAGTAGGATGTTCCTATAAAACCAAGTCATCCATACTGCCCTTAAATGAAAGACTGAAGTATCTGCAAAAATACAAAACTGAGAAAAATGGTAGATACTCCCTTGCCTTACTACGGATTTTGCAGATACTGCAAATGGGACCCCCTAAATACTCGTGGAAAGCACTGAGGAAAAATGCTGAAATTGCAGTAACTTGTGTATTAAGTGTTTCACGAGCCCAATAGGTGGCATATCTCAATTTCGAAAATTTTGCAGATACTGCAGTTTTCCATTTTAGGGCAACATAGGGTTAAGTCATTCATTTACCTGTCTTTCATAAATTCATGTGAGTTATAATCCTTCGATTTGGTTTAAAGTCCCTCCTTCCTGTCATATTTTTTTTTGTACTCATGAACTAATGCTTTCATTGAATTTTTTTTAAAGGATATTTGCTGTAAATAATGTTTGGAGTAGATGATTAAGATGTTGCTGTAAATAATGTTTGGAGTAGGTGAATAAGATGTTGCTGTAAATAATGTTTGGAGTAGATGATTAAGATGTTGCTGTAAATAATGTTTGGAGCAGATGAATAAGATGTTGCTGCAAATAATGTTTGGAGTAGATTAATAAGATGTTGCTGTAAATAATTAACAGGAAAAATCTGCAGTTTTCTTGACATTTACTGACCGAATGTTTGGAAGAGATGAATAAGATGTTAATGCAAGGTTTGAGGACCCAAGATGAAAACAAAATACGTAAGAGTGACCAGATTAAAACTGCCTTTGAAGGTTATATACAAATATTGCCAATTTTTTTTTTTGCAGTTTTTCCTTTTTGCAAATGTAACAAACACGAACCAAGAGATATAGTTACTGGAATAGGATCATCTGCATAAGTAAAATTCCTTGTTATGCAGTTCTGACTGAGACTAAACCTTATTTGAATTGAACTGAATATAGAATTTAGGCCAAAGGCCAAGCACTGGGACCTATGAGGTCATTCAACGCTGACACGGAAATTGACATTAAAACGTTTGAAAGGTGTGACAGGAGGAAAACCTCAAAGCAGTTGCGCCATGAATTAATTGTTAGGAAAGGGTGGAGAGTCAGATGGAAGAAAGAGAATACGAAAGGAGGTACAGTGAAAGGAACGAAAGGGGTTGCAGCCAGGGGCCGATGGGACGCTTGCAAAGAACTTTAAGTAATGCCTACAATGCACCGCATGAGGTGCACTGGCGGCGATACCCCCCCATAGGGTAAAACTTATTTGGGATGATCAGACGACGAGAGATTCAGAGGAAGAAGAAGAAGAAGAAGACGCGTGAATTTTCCAACTCACTCTACCCGACGGAGGGCGCTGGAGCTGATTCCGTGGCATTACCTCCGTGTGAATTACGGCTCTCGGCGACGTGCGCATAAATCACGGCGATAAAACGTACGCGCATCTGAGATACACATCGGCGCCTAATCACTCGAAGTCCCCCCCCCCCTACAACCCCGCCCCCCTCAACTTCCTTATCGAATTTATCCTCAGTGCGTGCCACTCATGTGTCACTTGCAATGGGTGGAGGGTGGGGGTGGGGGAACAAGGGGAGAGGGGGGGGCGGGTTATGGGTGGGAATTCGGCGCATCTCTTCCGGCACCCATAAAACAGATAGGTTCAACCATCATTCGCATTAATGAGGTCATTAGAACTATTAATGACCTAGGTAATACACAGCTGCCTGGATGGAGGTCTCTAATGGCAAGGCCCCTGACAGCCAGATGTTCTTATTGTTATTGTGATTTATTGTGGCAGCCAAATAAGTTGATGGGAGATGGAACGGCATGAGGGTGGGTAGGGGAAGGGAGAGAAAGAGGAGGGAGGGAGGGAGGGAAGGTGTGGGGAGGGGGGGAAGGGAGGGAGAAAGGTCTTCATGAGGGGGAGGGAGAGGTGAGGTCGCGATTGGGTTAGATGGAAGAAACCTTTCGATGAAATTGAGGTTTTGGGGGAGGGGGGAGGGAGAGGAGGGGTGGGGTAGGAGGAGGAGATGGAGGAGGAGGAGGAAGAGGTGGTGTGACTCCAGGGGGACATTAAGGAAGTAATTAATCAAAAAAAAAGGGAGAAAGACTTAGGGCTTCAGCAGTCGGAAAAGAAGAAGAAGAAGAAGAAGAAGAAGAAGAAGAAGAAGAAGAAGAAGAAGAAGAAGAAGAAGAAGAAGAAAGAGACCGAAAAAGAGGGACCCAGGGAGGCGGGGCAAACAAATTAAGTCAGGTAGACCAAAAAGGTGAGAAAAGACCACAGAGGTCCGGCCAGATCGGTTACTAATCCCTTCATCCCGGGAAGGTCTTTCTCATAGTCTTCGTGTCTCCCCTGTGTGCTGTCTTTATTTGCATATTGGCGTCGATGACCTTTGGAGCTGCGACGCCTGTTTGGAATGTCAAATCAATCAATCAGTCAATCAAACAGGCGAGGCGGAGGTTGGCCTTCAAACTGTACAGAGGAATATGAAAAGTTTTCTAAATATGATTTTTGAATGGCACTTATTATTATTATTATTATTATCATTACTACTATTATTATTATTATTATTATTATTATTATTATTATTATTATTATTATTATTATTATTATTATGTAATAATGATAATAATAATAATAATAATAAATTATCAATATTATTATTATTATTATTATTATTATTATTTGGAAGCTTGATTTTCAAGTCAATGGGCCCTGTAGACTTGCCCTTATGAATAGGGGTTTGTCTTCTGAATTAATAATAATAATAATAATAATAATAATAATAATAATAATAATAATAATAATAATAATAATAATAATAATGAAATACTGTTATTATTATTATTATTATTATTATTATTATTATTATTATTATTATTATTATTATTATTATTATTCAAAAAGACAAAAATTAACTTGAACAAGCTTACTGAGCAATCAGCTTTCAAAAATGGCTCTCCCACAGGAAATTGGAACACTTGCTAAAAATCAATAAGATTTTCATATCTTATTTCGTCACATCTCTATCTGACTTATCAGGGTGATAACTCAGCATACCACTGTGAGGTCTAGTAATACGTGAAGTCATAAAATTAAAGAAAAATGAGAACAAGGTTTCATGCACATTCTGTGAATGAGTATGGTGTCTTAAGTTATTTATGGTGCATCACTATACTGTGACCGGAAATGATAAGTAAAAATTAACAGTTATGTATATGAGCAATTCTGTATTTTTCGAAATACAAAAAATGGTTAAAAATGGGAGCTTTCGACCGCTTTTACGACGGTCCTCTTCAGCCAACTGAAGAAACCGTCGTGTAAACGGTCGAACGCTCCCGTTTTGAATCATTTTTGTCTTTTAAGAGGACCGTCGTATAATAAGAGGATCGTCGTGTAAACGGTCGAGAGCTCATCTTTTTAATCATTTTTGTATTTTAAGAGGACCGCCGTGTAATAAGAGGAACGTCGTGTAAAAAGAGGACTGTCGTGTAGACGGTCGAAAGCTCCCGTTTTGAATAATTTTTATATTTTAAGAGGACCGTCGTGTAATAAGAGGACCGTCGTGTAAAAAGAGGACCGTCGTGTAGACGGTTGAAAGCTCCCGTTTTGAGTCATTTTTGCATTTTAAGAGGACCATCGTGTAATAAGAGGACCGTCGTGCAACCGGTCTAAATCTCCTGTTTTTTATCACTTTTATATTTTAAGAGGACCGTCGTGTAAACGGCCGAAATCTCCTATTTTTAATCATTTTTGTATTTTGAAAAATACAGACTTGCTCAAATACATAACTGTGGATTTTTACTTATTATACAAAGTTATCGTTATGAAGCCGGAGGAAAGAGAAAGTTCATCAACAATGTCGTATGAATAAGGATTTTCCATCCTCATTCTTCGTATTCTTGAAGGATACTTATGAGGATTCTCAAAAGAAATTACTCAGCCACCTCAAATGCTACTGATCTGTCGCCATTTATACTACACAAGAAAAACTAGAGATACGAATTTAAAAAAAAAAAAAAAATAAGGAAATATAAAGAACCCTGATACAAAGAAGCCTTTGCTCTATGTTAAAAAACATGTAAAAGACACGTTTATGCCACATAATAAAAAAAGCAAACTGGAAATGATGGAAAAATATAGAATTTGATACAACGAAGTCTTTGATCCTTGTTGAAATCATGTTAGAGACGCTTATGCCAAAAAAAAAAAAAAAAAACACACAGAAAATTATGGAAATAAAAAGAATTCTGATACAACGAAGTCTCTTCCCTGTTGCCACATAATAAAAAAACAAACAGAAAATGATGGATAAATGAAGAATCTTGATGCAAGGAAGTCTTCGCTCCACGTTAAAACCACGCAAAAGACACGTTTATGCGACAGAGCATTAAAACTCATGAGTAAAAATGGGCTTTTAGAGTCGAAGCTCTAAAAGGATTCCGGCTCTTAATGATGTTCCCGTAGTCTCGACACCTTTGCAAGCTCACGGGGTTATTGACAAAGAGCATTCGAATCTCCTTTCCTCCCCCCAAATAAGGGACTCCGAAACCCATTACGTTTCCAAACCCTGATTGTAAAACCGAACTCCATCACACTTCGATAAAATCTAGAAACACTCGGCGTCCATTCCTGCGGAGTTCATAAAATGCAAATCCCCCGAGTTCGAGCAACGGCTCGAAAATTGGTTATGCACATAAACAGCCGCGAGATGCGAAATTCTTGTCAGCTATATAATAACGATATACTCAAACGCTTCGGCGAAGACTCGAGATTCGAGACTCAGTTATAGTCTCGCGTCTCTGCCTCCCTTCTCGTGCTTCTTTGATGTTAAGCAGATTACCGCGGGGTTCCTAAGGGTCCTCTCCCGCTCCCCCTCCAACCCTAAAAAAGGCTTAGAGGGTAATTGTCACCTTCTTGGCATACGCCATTAGTGAGTCGTTGTGAAAACGCCGACTTGGCGCAGTCGGCGATTGTTCTAAGGGTCTCCTCGATCCGGCGGACGATTTACGGAGCCTCATATAAACGTCATTCTCACTTAGGACCTTTTCACTATTTTCACACTTGCGTTCGCGTGTGTCCCGAGGTGGCTGGCGCCTTTCGAAGAGGGGGATGTCGGTAGTTGCTGTCTCATTTGCATAGACAGAATTAATTTTGTGAGTGGCTTTTTTTTTCTCGATTATATGGATACACCTTTGTCGTTTTAGGGGTTGTAAAATGCTTGAAAGATGATCCCTCCTCTAGGTGCTGCCCCTGGAGCAAACTAAAGAGAAAGTGTTGGCATAAGGCCAGTTCAGTCTACAACAATGGCCTTACTGTAAAAAAAAAAACTTAGAAAGGAATAATGAAAGTACACAGGAATTTTACTGATTAATTAAAAATAATGACCAACAGGATGTCATTAGTTCTTTCCAGTACCCTAAATGGCTCATTTAGCTTTTTTTTTTTTAGTGAATTTAATTTCTTTTCAAGAGTACTTTATAATCATATTTTTTTTCGTCTAATAGAATGGCTGCCAACTGACATTTTGAAAAGGCGCTTGTGTAGTTCATATTGTCAAGTATTCCAGAGAGTACATGAGGGACTTGATATTTTCATTTTGATTTGTTTGTTTAAATATAGCTAAAGACAGTTTCAGTAGGCCATTTTAGTTTTCATGGTCAGAAGTACCTTTACCATCTCAGCGATTAAAATGACTAATATATATATATATATATATATATATATATATATATATATATATATATATATATATATATATATAGAGAGAGGAGAGAGAGAGAGAGAGAGAGAGAGAGAGAGAGAGAGAAAAGTACAGCAAAAAGATGAAGAATGCTATTTACGAAATTTTACAAAACTGGTTATTCTTCTTGCTGTCGTAAACAATAATAAGTAAGTGACTTTTCTACATACGGGCACATAGCACAAAACTAAACATTCGACGAATCACACAAGGGCAAGAGGTAAAAGAACTAGACCATTACTCTTTCAGCCTGTCATTCAAAAAGTTCCTTCTACCTTTTGAGAACATGTGGGTTACAATGTTTTTAAAAGGCACTGAAGTGGTAAAATTCATTTGTTCACTTTTAGTTTTCTGTAAAAGAAAACTATTGAGTCGGCTTTGTCTGTCCGTCCGCACTTTTTTTTGTCCGCCCTCAGATCTTAAAAACTACTGAGGTTAGAGGGCTGCAAATTGATAGGTTGATCATTCACCCTCCAGTCATCAAACATACCAAATTGCAACCCTCTAGCCTCAGTAGTTTTTTTTTTATTTTATATATGGTTAAAGTTAGCCATTATCGTACTTCTGGCAACGATATAGGACAGGCCTCCACCAGGCCGTGGTTAAAGTTTCATGGGCCGCGGCTCATACAGCATTATACCGAGACCACCGAAAGAGAGATCTATTTTCGGTGGCCTTGATTATACGCTGTACAGGAAACTTGATTGCGCCGAAGAAACTTCGGCGCATTTTTTACTTGTTTCGTTTTGGACATGACATTGTCAGGCACTATTGTTCATATTGGTTTACAGTTTACGGAAGAAGTTATTTACTTAAAGGTCAGATTATGAGGAATCTTACACAATGTAGGTGTGTGTGTGTATGCGGATTTGAATATAGCTAATGAATATATTAATATGTACACACGTAAATTCCAATTCAGCTTTGGATTCAAAATCTTCATCTGTAATCCAATGAAGATTACGACTGTTTGCAGACCAAAATATACAATAATATTCTTGTGAAGTTAAACAAAGTCGTAAATATATTAACATTTAAACGCGTAAATTCAAATTCAGCTTCTGTTTAAAATATTTTCATTTATAATTCAACTAAGTTAATGTTTATTTAAACGGCAAAACGTACATAAATAATTTTGTTAAGCTGGATAAGCACTTATATTCAAATTCAGTTTCGGATAAAAAATCTTCATTCGTAATGCAACGGTAGCTATGGTAAATTACATAGCAAAAATATAAGGAAAACCATTGTCTTTCAAAGTTAAAGTTAGAGAATATATTATCGAATTACATACCAGAAATATAGGGAAAACCATTATCTTTCGAAGTTAATGTCAGAGAATATATTATCGAATAAGCATGTAAATTCAATTAAATTTTTTAATTCAAAATCTTCATTTATAAACCAACAAAGGGTGTGCCTATTTACATATCAAATCATACAAAAAAAAAAAAAATCCCACTATCTTGTAAAGTTATATTAAGCTGATATATTGAAGAATAAGGGCTTAATATACTTAAATTCCGCTTTGGATGCAAAATCGTCATTTGTGATGCAGCAAGGGCTGTGCTTATTTACATATCAAATCATAAAAAAAAAAACACTTCTTGTAAAGTTATATTAAGCTGATATATTAAAGAAAAGTACTTAATATATTTAAATTCCGTTTCGGAATGCGGCTAAGGCTGTGCTTATTCACGTACCAAAACATTTAAATGCCATTTTCTGGTAAAAGAATGATATTATATAAATGATAAAAATGGAATAAAAAAATAGACAGGAAAACTGATGACTGAGAAGCGACGATTTCGTCCTTGTGGCTCGCATCTTCTGTCAGTGAGATGAACAGATAGAGATACCGAGAGAGAGAGACATTCCAGAGAGAGAAGAGAGAGAGAGAGAGAGAGAGAGAGAGAGAGAGAGAGAGAGAGAACACATGGAAGAGACGACATGGAGAGAGAGAGAGAGAGAGAGAGAGAGAGAGAAAATGAGGTGTAGAGAGAGAGAGAGAGAGAGAGAGAGAGAGAGAGAGAGAGAGAGAGAGAGAGAGAGAGAGAGAGAGAGAGAGAGAAGAAAATGAGGTGTAGAGAGAGAGAGAGAGAGAGAGAGAGAGAGAGAGGCATGTAGAGAGAGAGAGAATGGCATGTGAGAGAGAGAATGGTGTAGAGAAAGAGATCGAAAATGAAATGTAGAGAGACAGACAGACAGCGAAAATGAAATGTAGAGAGACAGACAGACAGAGAATGAAGCGTAGAGAAAGAGAGAGAGAGAGGAGAAGGCGAGGAAGGAGAAGGCGAGACCGCCCTGAACGAAACGAGGGGAGGAACAGATGTCATAAACATTGACAGACGCCCTTGAGGAGAAGACCCGGGCCTCTGAGGATGCCGACGGGGATCCCAAGTGACTTGGGGTATTCCAAGTGCAATTAGGAAATAATGAAAAAAGAGGTCGATAAAAAGGGAAGGGAATCTTCCCAGATAAGGCCATTTTCTTCCTTCTTTTATTATTCTTGTTATTTATCATCGTTGTTCGTTCGCTGATAACATAGACCATAGCAGGAATAGAAACTGCAGCAGTAAAAACAGCGGCGATAATAATAATAATAATAATAATAATAATAATAATAATAATAATAATAATAATAATAATAATAATAATATTGCCAGAAGAACCGTCACGTTCTTTAAAGCAGAATAGGAAATAAGATCTTTTTTGAGTGTAAATTTTGATATACTTTTAAATACACACTTGAATTCTTTAAGCTTGACGAGGACTTCAAGATTTAATATGCCTTTTTAACACAATGCCAAGATTTATACTTAAAAAAGGTATTATTTTATCCTTAGTAACAGTAATGATTTTAATTCCAATTTCGAAAATATTGAGCTACATCTGTATCCCCAGATAATAAATTCACATATTGTCAGTAAGACTAAGATAGTTATCTGGCTACGATGCTAAAGAATACTAGAAAAATACTATTAAGCAGCAAGAATAAGGTGATTATTCTACCACAGGGGTACAGAATACTGCAAAATACTATAAAGCAGCAAGAACAAGGTGATTATCCTACCACAGGGGTACAGAAAACTGAAAAATACTATAAAGTCAGAATGAAAAAGATTATTACTCTATTACAAGGCTGAAGAATACCAGAAAATACTATAAAAATAGCAATATAATAAGATAATTATCTTTCTACATAGCTACAGAGCACTAAAAATACTATACAACAGCAAGAATTGAATATCATCCTACAGCAAGGCTACAGAATACTAAAAATTACTATAAAGCAGCAAGAATAAGATGATTATCTTCCTACGAGGCCAAAGAATACTAAATTAATATTATAAATCAGCAAGAATAGGACCTTGTTAAAAGGTTAAAGAACACTAAAAAGATACTAAAAAGTAGCAAGAATAATAAGATAATTTACCCTACTACAAAAAATACTATAAAGCAGCAAGAAGAATAAGGTAATCATCCTACTACGAGGCTACAGAATACTAAAAATTACTATAAAGCAGCAATAATAAGATGCTTATCCCACTACAAGGCTACAGAATACTAAAAAATACTATAAAGCAGCAAGACTAAGATGCTTCTCTCATATACGGGCTACAGAATACTAAAAAATACTATAAAGCAGCAAGACTAAGATGCTTCTCTCATATAAGGCTACAGAATACTAAAAAATACTATAAAGCAGCAAGACTAAGATGCTTCTCTCACTATAAGGCTACAGAATACTAAAAAATACTATAAAGCAGCAAGACTAAGATGCTTCTCTCATATAAGGCTACAGAATACTAAAAAATACTATAAAGCAGCAAGACTAAGATGCTTCTCTCATATAAGGCTACAGAATACTAAAAAATACTATAAAGCAGCAAGAATACGATGCTTATCCCACAACAAGGCTACAGAATACTAAAAAAATACTGTAAAGCAGCAAGAATACGATCCTTATCCCACTACAGGGCTACAGAATACTAAAAAATACTATAAAGCAGCAAGAATAAGATGCTTATCCCACTACAAGGCTACATAATACTAAAAAGTACTATAAAGCAGCAAGACTAAGATGCTTCTCTCACTATAAGGCTACAGAATACTAAAAAAAGAATATTATAAAACAGTAAGAATATGATGCTTGTCCCACTACAAGGCTACAGAATACTAAAAAATACTATAAAACAGCAAGAATAAGATGATTATCCCACTACAAGGCTACAGAATGCTAAAAAATACTATAAAACAGCAAGAATAAGATGCTTATCCCACTGCAAGGCTACAGAACACTACAAAGGTGACAAAAGACCAAGCGGATCAAAGTGACATTTCGAACGGAGGTTCCACAACTGGTTAACATTTACGACGGTACTTCGCTCGAAGGTCAGCTTTGACAGGTCGTAATAAATGAATTGTTGATTACCTTCAGGCGGCGGTAGCAATAAAACACTCCCCCTGGGGGACGCCACAGTACCCTGCCAGTGAGAAGAGTCGTTATCAAATCTCTGCATCGAGTTACAAAATGATTTGTGATGGCGCGGTTTGTTTTTGGTCCGTGAGACTCCGCCGAAGACTTTCTCTTAGAAGTTGTTGTGGGTTTGTGTGTTTGTTTATGCTGATTTTCAGCTAAAAGAAATATGTTTATTTATTTACCTTGTTTACCTAATGTTTGTCTAGTTGCGTGTTCATGTGTGTGTGCTACTTTATGCTAATTTTAACTAAAAGAAATATACATTACTTTTTTGGTACATGCATATTTAAATGTTCCCCAACCAAAATATGTCTTCACGTTTTTTTTGTTGTTTATTTTGCTTTTCAGACAAAGTATGGATTTTTTTTTTATATAATCTTTGCTATGACATTTCGTGTAACAAAACACGTATTTTTTTTTTTATTCTGTTGTGTAACTTTAGGTCCTTGTGGTTTATTTTGCTTTTCAGATAAAGTATGATTTTTTATCATATTTGGCTATGATATTCCTGTAAGTTTAGGCCCTTTCTTAACAATAAAATGCATTTTACTTGTTTCATTTTTATGTTTATGCTTTAAATCAAACAAAGCATGTATTTTCATTGTTTTTGTTCTTACACTTTTCAAACAACAAAACATTATATATATATATATATATATATATATATATATATATATATATATATATATATATATATATATATATAGATATATATATATATATATATGTTTTTTCTAATTTCGTTTGTATAGTTATATGTATGCCAAAACAGAACATAAATTTGCAATGTTTTATTATTTGTGCAATTTTTTTTATTTACATTCTATTTTAAGTAACTTATTTTAAGCTAATTTTTCGACAAAAATTTTTAACTTAATCATAGTCAGCTTACTTATCCTATCTTATTGGTAAATAACCCAACTTGACTTTCGCGATGAACCTTTGTGAGAGAGAACTATATGAGATAATGAAAGGTGCTATTAGAAGATATTGAATTATCTCTTTCCTTATCTTCCTATAATTTTTTTTCTATTTATCATTCCCTGTCTATTTAATCAGCATGTAAGCGTATAATTTGTCTGCACTAACCACTGGTTTGGAGGAAGGACAAAAACAACCATTAGATCTTACCAAGGCAAAGAAGTTGTGCGTACACCATTGGCAGTCATGTACTCTGGAGCCATTCCTACGTGCTTGTGGGTAACGTGTGCGTCTGTGTATACAGTATGTGTATGTGTGTGTACAGTATGCGCGCGTGCATGCGTGCTTTACCGCACAAGACACAAATCTTGTTCTTGACGTATTACTGCTTTGTGGCAAACCTGCAGTAATATCCCGAGGGGTTTGGTTGGGTTGGTGGGGGTTGGGGTGAGGGGGTTTCGCGGGGAATTTGAGCACGGGAAGGGGGGTTGAGGTTGAGCCCAAGGGTATGGGGGGAGAAGGAACGTGACGAATGAGCGCATAATATTACGCAGGGCGTGGCATATATGATTGGAGGTGAAGCCTTGGAGTGTCACTTGTAAATCATTTTGAGAAAACCCACCTTAGCCGGCAATGGAGGATGTCTTTATTGACATTTCATGTGGGAAAACCCCGGGGTATTGTTCGCATATAATTCATCTTTATGGCAACGGTCAAACGTGAAGAAATAAAGGAACAAAAAATAAAAAAAGATACACAAAAAAAGTTGAAGCATTGACGAATGGCTAGCGAGCGGTTGGGTACAGCTCTGGGCAACTTGGAAAGCCGAACTTTTTTCGTTTTTTTTTTTTTTAAGTCTACGTTACGTCACACTGGGATTGCTTGCTCGGTATAACGTTACCAGAGAGGACGGGAAGGACAGATAACAATAGGGAAAAATTACCCTTCAAATATTTCCCAGACTTGTCTTGTGTATTGCTTGTGGGATTTCAGATCAGTTGCTGCTTGCTTTGCAAGCGCGGCATTCATTGGCGTTTACGCGAATATATGAATGTCTTGGCAAGTAACCGTTTTAATGATACGTTTGATATTTATAAGATATAGAATTCACAAACGGATTATTTCGCTGAAGGAGAATACTCCTTCACAATTTACATTAGTTATTAGGAATTTAAAGTTGTGATTATTCATACTAAAACAACAACAACAATTGCAACAAACAAGGCTAAAATGCACTGCATGAAAAAACAATATTTTCTTTAGTAAAGAGATAATCTTTTACAAAAAAAAAAAAAACATATTCAAATGACATTATTCAATGAGAACATAAAAATTAACGTGAAAAAAGCATGAAACAAAGGGCCAGGAACCAATGAATATCAATATAAAAATTGTAAATTATGTGAAAACAGCAAAAAAAAAAAAAAAAAAATTGCAAAACATCTGGTCTACTAGTGTTTAATAAAGTATAGGCAATTTTCCCAATTTTTTAAATTTGCATATCGCATGAAACAACGGGATAAGGAACCAGTGAAAATCAATATAAAAAACTGTAAATGATATAGAAATGTAAAAACGTAAATAAATGACCTGATTCACTTATTATACTAACACACTAGACCACGAAGTTACGATTATTCATGAAAGAAGACAAAATTAACTTGCACTGCGAATATCGATAAAAAAAAATAATAAAACATAAAAAAACGTAAAAAAAAATAAACGAATGACATCATTTACTAACTGTACTAACAAACTAAGCCACAAACCAACGAACATTTCATAGAAAACAAAATAAATCCTCATATTTTCAATAAATAAATAACATAATTTACTCATTGTACTTATACACTAAAACCACCAAGCAATGAATATTTCATAGAAAAACAAAATAAAATCTCATTTCTTTAAGAAATAAATGACATCATTCACTTATTATACTTATACACTAACCACCAATTAATATTTCATAGAAAAACAAAATAAAACCTCATTTCTTTAAGAAACAAATGACATCATTCACTTATTATACTTCTACACTGAAACCACAAAGCCACGCATATTTTCACAGAAAAACAAAATAAACTCCCATTCTTTTAATATAAGAACTGAATACCCTTATCATAAATTGACATTCTCCCTCCCTCCAATTACTCAGGAGTCTTGACATGGGCGTGGCTTCAGCTGATATGATAGGTGAACTAGTTGTTAGGGCCATCATTTCTCGGAATTATTTATCAAACGCACGCTGACAGGGGTCCCGCTGAATGGCGATTGTGTGTTTTCAAGGTTTGTATCTAATTAGATTGGAAGACCGCTGAAAAGAACAAAGACAACATGCATATGTGTGTTATATGTGTATTATATATATATATATATATATATATATATACATATATATATATAATATATATATATATATATATATATATAATATATATATATATATATATATATATATGATAGAAGTAATCAACACACAAATCACGGGTGGAACAGAAATAAATTTCTGACTCACATCAGATCGAACCCAAGTCTCTCAATTGGCCTAGTGGGCAGCGCCCTTGCCTTTCAATTGAGAGACTTGGGTTCTGACCTGATGAGTCAGTTATGTAAATATATATATATATATATAAAATATATATATATATATATATATATATATATATATGTATATATATATATATATATATATATATATATATATATATATATAGATATATATATATATATATATATATAATATATATATATAGATATATATATAGAGAGATATCACAGCATACATGTACATGCAAATGAGCGCTGAAGGTAATGGGAACGCTATACAGACTTAACGTCCTGGGAAACACAAATAATTTGCATACGAAAATAATACACCTCACCTCCCACACATGATTTACCATACTGATAACAGATCATATTTCATAGAAACTCGTCATTCCTGTTACGTTTTCCAGGCTTCGTTGGCTTGATTGATTGGGTGAATGATCGCAAATTCTTTGGCGTCACGCTACCAGGGTCGCTGACGCCGAAAGAATTCTTGGAGTACCGAAACTGTTTGTTATTGAGGTCAAGGCTGTTTGTTTTTGGGGGGTAGGGGTGGGGGAAAGGGTGGCGTGAGTAAAGTCTCTTATTTGGTGGCTTCGTAATGCCCGTCAAGTTACAGCTTCTCACATTTATTCGACGACTCAGAAACGTTGGAATTCATTTCCTGCCTCTGTTTTCGTGACTCAGCTTTTTTTTTTTTTTTTTTCAAGAAGTAATATATCATTTCACTTCATTATCAAATGTGAATGGAATAATTTGAAAAGACGAATTTCTGAAAGTTTGAAAAGATTTTTTTTTTTACATTAATCAACGATTTTTTTCACAATATAAAACCTCAAAAGTTCTAAGGAAACTATTTTTTTACAGTAATCTTTAAATATACACTCAATGGTTCCACGTTCTTATACAATTGAAAAGTAATATTTATCAAAAATAAAAATAAAAATGAATACGCGAGATCAAATTGATTTCATCAAAAACAATACGATAAGAAGAGAAAGAAAAAGAATATATAAAATGTAAAAAAAAAAATGATGAAAGAAGACGATAAGAATAGAGAAAAAAAGAATATGATTATACTTATAACAAACGAAGGAAAACTGTTTGCAGACACAGTTAAGCCAAACCCAATATATATTAATAAATAAAAAAACGTGAAAAATGGAAAAACTTACTTGCAAGTGATAGAAGCTTTTTTTTTTTTTTTTCTAATCTACTGTCGAGTTTTTTTTTTTAGCTCCTCATTGTCCTCGCTATCGACTTCTGTCGAGACAGGAAGCCAACCGTATCTACTCGCAGCTGCGCAATTAAAGAGAAGTCGATCAACCATTCTGTTGACTGCCTTGTGACTTGAATTGTGGTGTTCCAGGAATTTGTCCTGAAAGAGTTGACTCTTAATTATTTAGGTTCCTTAATAGACACAACAAGTTATCATTATTTATTATTATGGAATATGAAAAGGACACCAACTTTTAAGTAACAGAAACAGAAAAATATATATATATATATATATATATATATATATATATATATATATTATATATATATATATATATATATATATATATATTTATATATATATATATATATACATATATATATATATATATATATATATATATTTATATATATATATACAGTATATATTTATGTAATAACAAAGACTAAAAAATCACCAATGTTACCAAGGGAATTCAGAGCCTTAACTAAAATTGTCAGTTTTAGCTACCATACAAAAATATTCATAAATTTTTCCCCTTGCTGTACTAAATAATCTTTGTTGGAATTGTTTACTCTTTGAAATACTTTCAAGAAAATCTGAATTTTCGGTTTTATATTGGTTTACTTTTGATTTATGTACTTGACTAAGATCTATAGTGAAATATAACTGTATGCTCTTATTATTATTATTATTATTATTATTATTATTATTATTATTATTATTATTATTATTATTAACGCTGTTATTGTAATTACTATTATTGACGTTTTTCTAAGCATCTGTTTAGGTGTAGCCGTTTATCAATATAACTTTTTTTTCTTGTGGATCTAAATTTTATGTACTGTATATGTGGCCCTGAGTTGAAACAACGGCTATTATTATTATTATTATTATTATTATTATTATTATTATTATTATTATTATTATTATTATTATTATTATCATCTGGGAGAAAAACTCTATCACGAGGGCTCATAAATGTTCTACAGGGTCCACAATAATATAATTGTTAAAGGCTCGAGTAGAATTTTATAATAGCTTTCAAATCTTTCTCAGGGTTCATCTTCTCTGGGTTTGTCTTAAGTCAAAAAAAAAAAAAAGATGAACCCAGAGAAAGGTTCGAAAGCTTTTTTTAAAATTCTACTCGAGCCTTTAACAATTATATTATTATGGACCCTTGAGAACATTATTATTATTATTATTATTATTATTATTATTATTATTATTATTATTATTATTATTATTCGATGGCATCTAAGGTTATTAGAATGAGCCTAACATGACTTGGAGTGACCAGGGAGTAAATGCGTTCAGGAGAACTTGCCACGAAAAATACTTCGAGAAAGCGAAAAACTTTTGAGGCGTAATACAAAGAGTAACCTTTGTTCTAAGTGTCAGACGAAAAAAAGTGTCACCTTCTAGTGGATACCTTTGGTGAAAGTTGTTGAAGTTACTTTCAACCTGTTAAAGGTATTTCAACCTCCAGTGAGGCTGCGACGTTAACAAGAAGCTGGTGCATAGAAAATAATAAAAAGTAATTTGTTCATCAATAGTTTTCATATCAACACTGAAATATGACTTGAGTTTAAGTCAAGATGCCCCGAAAAAGAAATTTTAGTTTACGCTGTTGCCCAAATCCAAACTCAATTTTTTGAAACTTGAGTTGAAGTCAAGGTGCCCAAAGAAAAACTGCTTTACTTTCTGCAGTTGCCCAAACTCAAACTCAAGTTTTAAAACTTGAGTTTGAGTCATGATGCCCAAAAAATGTTTTATTTGACACTGTTGCCCAAATTCAAGCTCAGATTTAAAAACTAGTTTAAGTCACGGTGTCCAAAGAAAAATTGTTTAATTTTTCGCCGTTGCCCAAATTCAAACTCACGTTTTAAAACTCGAGTTCAGATCATGAACACAAATTCAAACTCAAATTTTAGAACTTGAGTTTAAGTCATGACGTTCAAAGAAAAGCTGTTTTATTGGACACTGCTGCCCACCAAATTCAAACTCAGGTTGGAAGTTGCGGTAAAACTCAAAATACTGGTTTAAGCTGACTTGGACAAAGATTTAATTGAACTTATCAAAGAAATCAGTTTAAATTTACGCAGGGAACGTAACCTAAGTAACTCAGTCTCACAGGAAAGATGACTATCGCCGTCCTCTTGGTGAGATTAATTTCTTCAGTAGTCGGAGGTAATTGCTGGTATCATGTACCAACGAGCGAATTACGATCAATTAAAGTTGACAAAGGCTCACCTCTCTCTCTCTCTCTCTCTCTCTCTCTCTCTCTCTCTCTCCTTTTTAGACGAGCTCTGACTGGAATACATTAAAATGAGGTGCGAGTTCCTATCATCTTCAAACAACTAAATATATTTTGGTGGCAGTGAAAGCTAATTGGAAAATAATTCCACATACCTTTGTTTACGAGCATTTGACCAGCGCCCCCTCCTCTCTCTCTCTCTCTCTCTCTCTCTCTCTCTCTTAAGCGAGATCTGAATGGCATACACTAAAAGTGAAGTGTGAATTCCTATCATTTCCAAAAACTAAACACATTAATCTAACAATAAAAGATCTTTTACGAAAATAATTCAACACACCTCCGTTTACGAGCATCTAAACATAAACCCAAACCAGCCCAATCAAAACGACCTAATCTCATCCCTGTGACAACCACACATTAAGGGCGAAATTCCTTTGTTAATGTCGAGAAGCTGAGCAAAAACTCTTATTACAACTCAGGGCGGAGGAATCGAGTTGAGGACATCCATCACTCGGACCACGTGACCGCCGACAGGGGATCCTCATCTCGTGTTACTTTTCTCTTCCAGGGGTTAACAAAAGACGTCGCGTTACTCCGACGGTTACCAGTTACTGTGGGGAAGGGGGAGGGATGGGGGGCGAGGGATGGGAAGGGAATGGGAGCTGTAATGAGGGTAGGGAAGAAAGTACTGAATGTGAGAGCATGATTTCCATGGTCAGACAGAAGGTTTCTGTGATGTCCTGTAGACTAGTTATATATATATATATATATATATATATATATATATATATATATATATTATATATATATATATATATATATATATATATATATTATGTTATTACATTATCATTAGACGCACACTTGGGTCAGAAGATTAAACTTATGCAAGCAAATGTAAAAAATTACACATTTGCTTATCAAAATTATGAATGCTTCCATATTCTATACAACAGACACTGTCAATGTATTACACTGGATATTCAAAATAACGATTTTCAACATATTACAGTTAATGTTCAAAATAACAATTTTCAACATATTACAGTTAATATTCAAAATAACGATTTTCAACATATTACACTGGATATTCAAAATAACGATTTTTTCAACATATTACACTTAATATTCAAAATAACCACTGTCAACATATTACACTTAATATTCAAATTAACCACTGTCAACATATTTCAGTTAATATTCAAAATAACCACTACCAACATATTACACTTAATATTCAGAATAACCACTGTCAACATATTACAGTTAATATTCAGAATTGGATATTATTACAGTCTCCTTTAAAGCTGACAGTTGATCAGTGATTTTAATTAGTAATAAAAACACAATCTGATGGATTGATCGTTCTTTTTGCAAGATCATTTTCTTGCAAGAACTGATAATGAATTGGCTTTAC
>NC_089761.1:28183143-28188143 GCF_040412425.1 Macrobrachium rosenbergii | reverse complement strand
CTTTCCCCCCTGCCTGTCAGTCAGTCTCTCTGTCTGTCTGTCTGTCTGTCTGGCCCTCTCCTCTCTTTTCAAGCGAGCTGCTTTAATCAACGTCTTTCATTTTTCCTCATCAATCAAAGCTTCATCCATCGTCAAGCCCTGCCCAGGATATCAGGTATGATGTTACAGCTGTCCTCACCCAGGGGCGGCGCCCTTTGAATTAGACGTTCTTAGAATTGACCAGCACTTCTTCACACAGCCGCCCCCCTCCCCCTCCCCCCTCCTTCCCTAAGAGAGGTAGTCCCCCATCCTCTTCCCACCTCCCAAGGTTTAGGTAGTACCCACTATCCCTAACCCAGGAGGGTGAGGGGTGAGGAAACTCAAGTAACTGGGCTTTTACCAATTCTCACCCTTATTCTTTTCTTTGGTGTTAGGATAATAATAATAATAATAATAATAATAATAATAATAATAATAATAATAATAATAATAATAATAATAATAATATCCTGTATTTCATAGTAATAAAATTGGGAGGGTTGAGGAAACTCAAATAACTTGGCCCTTACCAATTCTCACCCTCTCCCTTTTCTGGACTGTTAGAATAATAATAATAATAATAATAATAATAATAATAATAATAATAATAATAATAATAATAAGATCCTTTCAGTAAAGTCAATTAAATTGGCCCTTACCAATTCTTACCCTATCTTTTATCTTGGTTGTTAGGAGAATATAATAATAATAATAATAATAATAATAATAATAATAATAATAATAATAATAGTAGCATGAGTCTTGAAATGGAGAAACAAAGAAATATATGTACCCATACATAGCTATGGATTTGTTTCTCAAATAATAATAATAATAATAATAATAATAATAATAATAATAATAATAATAATAATAATAATGCTATCCTGTATTTCATAGTAATAGAATTGTTTTAAAAATGCTTTGCCCACTTCAATCATTATGATAAATCCCATCACAGTAACCTTTGAGTAAACAGACAAATAAATAAATTCGCAAAGAGTCTGGCAAACCGGTGCCAAAACGCAACGTGCTTCTAGGAGGCAATAAAACAAAATGAATGTATACTTTACCAATAATAAATTGTTCGAGGAATGTGGTTCATTATTTAGGCAGGTGAACTATGAAGTTCTAATGGAGTGTCTGAAGACATCGTCTTGTCGCGAACACTTAGAATGCATTATATATTTGTTGGCAAGACGTAAAGTCAATTATAGCAAAATGCTGTTACTTTCCTTCTTATCCTTACAGGTTGCTTTCGATTTGCTGTTAAGCTTCAGAACTCTCTCTTTTTTTTTAGTCTGTTTCTTTTTTATTAGTTTTTAAATCTTGTGATCTTTTGTCCTTCAAGAAGCAAGATGATGGCTTACCTGGTGCCTAAACTAGATGTAAACATTTGTTTATCAGTCTAATTGGCTTTGCAAAAGGTTGCATGTGAACTATTTGTAAGATGATGGCAGTTTACAAGACCCCATTGTAATCTTTTGTCCTTCAAGAGGCAAAGATGGCTTTCCTGGTGCCGAAACTAGATGTAAACATTTGTTTATCGGTCTAATTGGCTTTGCAAAACGTTGCGTGTGAACTATCTGTAAGTTGATGGCAGTTTAGAAGACCCACTTGCGGCTTACTTGCTCCTCTAAGCTGTACATTTCTTAAGGGATATCCTGCTTGCTTGCTTCTATTATCGTTTGCTGAGCAACCTACGAAGGTATCTTAGATCATATGGAAAATTTCCCAACGCCTTCTTCTACAGTCCCAGGTGCATCTTGTAAACAAAGGGCCGTCAGCTGTTTAGACGAAAACAAAGGAGCTCGGATGATAGATGTAAACACACGCATCTTTTCTGCCTCCTTTTCCTCTTCTTCCTCCTCCTCTTCCTCTTCCTGCTCTTCCTCCCCCTCCTCCTCATGCTTCTTCTCCTGCTTCTCCTCCTCTTCCTATCCCTCCTCCTTCTCTTCCTACCCCTACTTATCCTCTTCCTACCCCTCCTCCTCTTCCTACTCTTCCTCCTCCTCCTCCTCCTCACGCTTCTCCTCCTCCTTCTTTTCGTTCCCCTCCTATTCCTCCTTCTCTTCCTTCTCCTCCTCTTCCTATCCCTTCTCATCCTCTTCCTACCACTCCTCCTCCTCTTCCTCCGTTTCCTCCTCCTCCTCCTCCATCCTTCCTTCTCCCTTTCCCTCCTCCTCCTCCTCCTTTTCCTCCCCCTCCTATTCCTTCTTCTCTTCCTCCTCCTCCTCCCCCTCCTCCGCCATCTCCACCCTTCCTTCTCCCTTTCCCTCCTTTCTTAGGGCTGAGAGGGATGGGCAATGTCTTCCATGTTATGTTCATGTATCTTACCTGTCCGGGAGATGCTTGTGAATAACACCGGCGCGCATTGTTCTCTGTGAAGGCCTTTTGTCGCTCCCTGACTGTGATATGTATCATAACAAGATTACACTCGCGTCCACTGTTCCCCTGGTAATCGGCTTTGGAGGCAAGTCTGTTGGTACTTATTATTTTTTATTCCTGTGATGATTTTTTTGCGGGGGAGGGGGGGGTGGAGGGAGGAGGAGGAGGAGAGAGGGGACGCCTGATGGTAACGATGCACCTAATGAGGGCGATGGTAATGATGATGGCAATTCTCTTGTAGGAGTTTGTTGTCGTCAGAGGCGACATTACCTTAGTCCCTCTTCTTCTTCTTCTTTTTCTTCCTTATGCCTTATTTGCCCCTGAAGAAGGATCGGATCATACAATAAAAAGATAGTAAAAAAAAAAAAAGGGCAGTTCTTCTGCCTCCATCTGAACGAGGTTATCGCCTCATTTGAATAGCATTCTTCTGGAAAAGGCAGGCGGGCGATAAATAAACGTCAGAATACGTCGCCGTCATACCCGTTTGGTAGAGCGCAAGCGCAGATATGGCAGAGGGGTGATAAATTTCGAACGTTTAAACACGATGTTTTCTCCCCCGGGAGAAAATTAACATTAGCCAGAGCGACGTCGTCACCAAAGCGCCGAGGAACCAGATGACGACAACAATGGCCTCAGATAAAACAGATGAGATTATGACCAGGCCAACAAAAGACCCTGTCAGGACGATGGATGTAAACCCATCAGCATATTTCCAGAAGTGATAAGACGATGCTTTAACTCAGAGAAGAAAGAGAGAGAGAGAAGAACATAAATAAAAAGAGTTAGAGAGTTAGAGAAGAAAAAAGAGGAGAGAGAGAGAGATATATACCGTTAGAAGCTGAACTCAAGATCCCCCGAGAAACGAGTTCCCGAGAGTCGGTTGCGTTCCGTTGACGCCTGAATTTAAGATGAGTTGCGTTTTCTTGACGTCCGGATTCGCATAAAGTTGCGTTCTATTTACCATCCCCCCCCCCCTTCTGTTTACACTCCCGGGTTTCACTCCGGTGACACTTCCCCGATTTATAACGGGGTTGAGCTCTGCCGACGCGCGGAGCAGGTTGCAATTTGGCGGTACTTCAGTTTTACAGTGATTCGCTCTTTTCGGAAACACTCGGACGGCGGAGTTGCAAGTGTCGGCGACGCTTGAATTTATTTCCTGCGTGGCGCTGACGCGTGAATTTAAACCAAGCAGCGGTTGTTTACGTAAGTATTTTCGTCGGAATTTATTGGTTGCCTGACTGTTCAGTGAGTCGCAATTTAACTTGAAGTTAGTGCTGAATGCAGTTGTCACCTGGTGGCTTTTAAACCTGTTTATTATTATTATTATTATTATTATTATTATTATTATTATTATTATTATTATTGTACATTTTACATTATTATTATTATTATTATTATTATTATTATTATTATTATCATTATACATTTCACATTATTATTGCTATTATACGTTGCAGATTTTGATTCTTTAGAACTTATAGAAAAAATAAGAGTAAACAGAGCAGTTCTATTATTATGCATTTACATTATTATTATTATTATTATTATTATTATTATTATTATTATTATTATTAATTTTACACTGTTGCCGATTTTAATTCTTTAGAACTTACAGAAAAAATAAGGATGAATAGAACAGTTTTATTATAATAGATTTTACATTATTATTATTATTATTATTATTATTATTATTATTATTATTATTATTATTATTATTATTGGAAGGAGAAACCCACAAGATTCCTGTGTATAATTTGTTTACTTGTAAATATTTAAAAGTAATTTGTAAATATTTAAAAGTAAACAAATTATACATAGGAATCTCGTGGGTTTCTCTTTCCATCTCCAGAAGAAAATTGAAAGAAGTTTTTGTTTGGTTCATTATTACTATTATTATTATACATTTTCGATTGTTGCCGATTTTAATTCTTTAGAACTTACAGAAAAAATAAACAGAACAGTTGTCATCCCTTAATGAACCAATACAATCACTAGATGAATTCCTTAAACGACTATAACTCTTTTTTTTTTTTTTTAAACAAGTCCTTCTTTAGTATTCAAGAGATACTTTGTTTCTTCTGTTAATTTCTGTTTTATAGGCCATATATAGAGAGAAGTATATATGCACAATATAAAGCGTACTTGACTCTGCTTGTACCTATATATATATATATATATATATATATATATATATATATATATATATATATATATTCATATATATATATATATATATATATATATATATATATATTTATATATACTGTATATACATATATCTATACATATATATATATATATATATATATATATATATATATATATATATATATATATATATATATATATATATAATCTGTATATATATAAATATATATATATATATATATATATATATATATATATACATATATATATATATATATATATATATATATATATATATATATATATATATATATATATATATATATTCACTTTCACTTTCACGTATGTACCTTTACACCGTATACCTTTATACAAACATCTTTGATGCACAAACACGCACACACACACACACACACACACACAAACATACAATCTCAGACTAATAC
>NC_089761.1:28178143-28180643 GCF_040412425.1 Macrobrachium rosenbergii | reverse complement strand
TGTCAAAATATTAGTTGAGTTGAATGGGATATAGAATTTAGGCCAAAGGCCAAGCACTGGGACCTATGAGGTCATTCAGCACTGAAAGGGAAAATTGACGGTAAGAGGTTTGAAAGGTGTAACACGAGAAAAACCTCAAAGCAGTTGCACTATGAATCAATTGTTAGGAGAGGGTGGAAAGTAAGCTGGAAGAAAGAGAATATGAAAGGAGGTACAGTAAAAGGAACGAAGGGGGTTGCAGCTAGGTGCCGAAGGCAGGCTGCAAAGAGCTTTAAGTAATGTCTACAGTGCACCGCATAAGGTGCACTGACGGCACTAAGCCACTGCGGGGATCAAAATATTAGTAACTGTCATGAAAACCTTTACTGGATAATAAGCGATGCAATATAAAATTCCTTTCATTCATTCCTGACTCCGACCAGTTTATTATCGCGAAATGATCTCCACCAGAAGTCAACCGTCGCTGAAATTTAAGGCCTTGAAAGTCCCGTCTAAAGTCCCATGATTCATCTTAAATTAAGAGGTGGGTCTTTTTTTTTTCTTCTTTAATATCATTCAGAGAGGAAAGTCCGCTTAACAGCGTCATTCTTCTTCTTCCATTTTTTTTTTTTTTTACCAGAAGTCGAGGAGGAGGTGGTTCTTGCCACGTTGACAGCCTCGGTTCATTTCCTTTGAAGGGGCACAGAGAGAGAGAGAGAGAGAGAGAGAGAGAGAGAGAGAGAGAGAGAGAGAGAGAGAAGGAAATTTCTATTTATGTTATCTATAGATATCGTTGCTTGTTGGGAAATAGATGGCTAGAAGTTGTACATTTCTCTAACTGGAATCATTTAACAAGAGAGAGAGAGAGAGAGAGAGAGAGAGAGAGAGAGAGAGAGAGAGAGAGAGAGAGAGAGGAGCAATTTCTACTATGTTATTAAAAATCGTATACTTCTATATCTTGAATGATTTGGGGACGGGTCAACAAGAGAGAGAGAGAGAGAGAGAGAGAGAGAGAGAGAGAGAGAGAGAGAGAGAGAGAGAATACAAATTCATACATTAGCCGCGTAACGACACGGTTATTAAAAACAAAAAAAATTATCTCTAATATCTGGAATCAGAAGGTAGGAAGTTGTAAATCTCTGAAGATGAATAGATTTGTGAATATTTTCTCCATAAAAAGAAACTGTATTTTCGCACATCAAAAGCTCCTAGTGTGACGACTGGCTTGCCTAATCTGATCTCGGGGAAGTCATCAAAGTAATCATCAAAATTTGAAGTAGCACTCTTGAATGGTTTAAGTCCTTTGAATATTAAGTATTTTTGCAGAATTAGGGTTTTTTAATTTGGCCTTAAGAGAAAGCTTTTACAACTTGTCCAGATCTTATTAACATTACTGGGAACGCGATGAATATCTCTGCTTCTTGTCAGGCCTTTGAGATAGATAGATAGCTGGAGAGAGAGAGAGAGAGAGAGAGAGAGAGAGAGAGAGAGAGAGAGAGAGAGAGAGTCCTTATAATCTATTCAGCTCTTATCAACATTATGTTTGAGAAAGTAATGAAAATCTCTGCTTCTTGTCAAGTCTCTGAGATACATAGATAGCTGGAGAGAGAGAGAGAGAGAGAGAGAGAGAGAGAGAGAGAGAGAGAGAGAGAGAGAGAGAGAGAGAGAGAGAGAGCCCTTACAACTTGTTCAGACGTTATTAACATTATGTTTGGGAACTTAATGAAAATCCCCACTCCTTATCAAATCTTTGAAACAGACAGATAACTGGATACATAGAGAGAGAGAGAGAGAGAGAGAGAGAGAGAGAGAGAGAGAGAGCACCTCCAGCCATCAAGGACTTCTCCATAAATTCCTCTTCAAAACTTCGGTGGGATTTTTCGTCCAGTTAGCCTATTAATCATACCTGCTGTCCAGAATCCGCGGCTCCTTAGGGAAGGGTGAAGGGGGGAGGGGGGAGGTGTAAGAGGAGGGGAAGGAGGAGGAGGAGGAGGAGGAGGAGGAAGGAGGAGGAGGAGAAGGAGGGGGAGGAGGAGGAGGGTATTCATTTTTAGTGCCACGTCCTATGTGTTTCTTGTAAATGAGGTATTGTTGAACGCTTCACAATGAATCACTCGCTGTCATATGTGTATATATATATTATATTTAAGATGTTTTCTTTTTTGTTTATTCTTCTCACCGCCTGAAAGAAGACACTTCAACTTCCTCTTTGTAAATTGATGTTCTTCTTTTTTTTTATATATTTATATATCCGCCATCTTCCCACTCCTCATCCTACCCCATAACAAAAAAATTTCATCCGCCATCTTACCACTCCTCCCACACCATAAGGTTTTTGTTTTCCCTTTTCTCTTCTTCTTTTTTTTTTATTCTTTCTTTGCCTTCTTCCCTAACCGAAATGTCAGAAGTCCTGTGATAAATGTGCTTCAAATTCCTTACAGAAGTTATAAAAGTTTCGGATGTAAGGAGATGGTGGACATCTCTCGGCCAAATGACTTATCCTCCCAGACATGTTGTCTGT
>NC_089761.1:28143143-28175643 GCF_040412425.1 Macrobrachium rosenbergii | reverse complement strand
CTGTAAAACAGGCATTTGTGAAGACTGTAAGAGCACGTACATACACACGTACACACACACGTACACAAACACGTACACGTACAGAACGAACAAGTAGCCTTCGCGGCGATGATAACATCTCAAGAACCTCACATGTCCGCACCGGTAACTCGGGTTTTACAGTAAAACCGGGAAATAAATTCAAGTTATATTCTGACACGAGTCGCCTGAAGTCCTACTGAATAATTGTGTTTGGTAATTTTTCGTGACTCTCCGTCTCAATTCTTTAAAGGCAGGAGTGTTTTTTTTCTTTTTTGCATGTTTCGCAGTCCCTGCCTTTTTAAGCTAAGAAATGATTTTTTGTGTTTCTGCCTCAATTTTTTTTCAGACTATTTTTTCTTGTCTGATTTTTTTTTTTAGAACTGAGATTTTGAATCGTACTTTTCACCTGAAGTTATTTTCAAATACACGACTGAAATGTCAAAAATCTTCAAGATGAATTACTTTTTAGCTGTTCACAATGATTATTGTTTGGTGTCTGTGAGCAGTGAACATTAATATTGTCAGTGAATATTGTCTGATGTATGTATAGCATGAACAGCCACATTTTTTTTTACAAGAAATGTTTAAAAACAATGTTAAATAACAGGGCTAAAATGTTCATTATTTTCATGAGGTCGAGAACCTCGTTTTTGCTCTGCAAAGATTAATGTTGAGGAAATTTGTCAACACTTCAGGAGTACCTCAGATCATTTGGGTACAAACGTGATTGCCAAAATGCCGTCTTTTCATTTTGGATGACTGATTATTCGATTTTGTACAGTAACTATTCATGTGATTTTGGGTTATGAAATAGGCTATACAGGCAATTTCAGCTAGTTGTCATGGATAATGCGTTTTCTTTCAGTTCTCTAGTACCCAATTAATTTTGGGGAGTTGTGGCCTTAAATGCAGAGCAGTCACAGACGGCAATTCTCGTAGGGTCAGTTATTGCTTTATAAAATTTTTTTACAAGTACTTAGGACCTGAAACGCCATGAAAAAACAAAGAAAATTAGCTGGTCCGCTGGTGTAGTGGTTAGTGACGTGGGATGCCACTCAGGTGTAGAGGGTTCGAGTCTCCCCCAGGGCGATGAAAAATCACTGGCTCTGTATCATGAGCAGTTACTGCAGCAGTGTGGGGTCTGCGGCAGGAGGTTGAAACCAACACTCTTTGGAAGCTTGAATTTCAAGTCAATGGCCCCTTTGGTGTGAATATAATAATAACAATAATAATCTTTATTTCCTACAAATGCTCTGTTAAAGTCAGCTAATAATTCATTCGTTCACTGTGTAGGCGACTAAAGCTTTGGAACGACTTATCAGCTTGCTAGCGTAGATCTTTCTTTACAAGTAAATCCGCAAATGAATGTTGATGAGAATGTATGAAAATACATCTGTCAACATCAGCTGAAGCCACAGGAAAAGCCTCAGCTGAATATCAAATCGTCTGCATATTTGAGATTTTTTTTAGTAATGCGTAAGCATACACATTTCAAAGCGCTTTAGATATTTATGTGAAGTGTTAATGTCCTACAGTACATTCGTTTTATGAATGAAATTCGTGGACTTAGACTAAATCAAGCTTATAAAAAGGACTAGATACTTTAATTATTCACACATTTTATCATCTCCTTCAAATATGTACGGAGAATAAAAGTATAAAAAAGGTTCCCTATTTTCGCATCCTAGGAATGGCTATATAGGTTGAAAGGTGTAGTACTGTAGTAGGTAGCTAGTCTCCATCGTAAGGTTCGGTTAGCTTACGTTAGAATTTACATTTTCTAAACTGACCGTAGGATATGTCAGGATGAGTCACTTGTATACGCGGCCATATTTTGACCGTCCAGTGGGTCCTGGGAGACCCCAAAATTCGGTACAGATAACGATCGGCAATCTTCGTAGGCGTCTGTGTGGGGAGATACAAAGATCGATACGCAAAAAAAAAAAAAAAAAAAAAAAATGCGTAAGCCAAATCACATCCGAGAATGACCTATAGGGAAATAGATCTCAGTATACATGTACTCCCCTCTTTCCAAATCTCTCTCTCTCCCTCCCCTTCCCTCTCTCCCTCTCCCTCTCTCTCTCTCTTCGGTCACACACACACACACACACACACACACACATCCTTTCCGCCACTTGCCGAGGTGTGTCAACCAAGGACTCGTATATTTCAGGACTGTCAGGCACGATGGCATGTGGCACAGTGAATCAAAGCTACCGAGGAAGAGATGAGGGGAAGGGGAAGGAATGGGGGAGGGGGGGAGGTAACGGGGAGGGGGAGGGGGGGGCATAGGGTGGTTGCACGGTGGAGCCGGCATTAACTGCATTATTGCATCAGTATTGCCAACACAAGGGTTCCTGGTGTCATCGGCGCTGGCCGCGTCAATAAATGGAGGACTATAACTTGAGTGATTGTCATGGGAAGGCGTCCATGTTTTGTTGCGCTCGTATGAGGACGTCCAAATTGTTGTTCGGTGGAGGTTGTTTTCGTTTGATGATGATCGCCCGTCGAGGTTTAGGTTTGGTTTATTCGGATGGGCCAGGAAAGTTTGGTTTATTGGTGGTAATCTGCCCTTAAGGATTATGTTGCTTTATTCGAATAGGCCAGGAAGGTTTGGTTTATTGATGACAATTGACCATTGAGGTTTATGTTGGTTTACTCAAATGGGCCATTAAAGTTTGGTTTATTGATGATAATTGACCACTGAGGTATATATTGTTTTATTCGGATGAGCCAAAAAGTTTGGTTCATCGATGATAGTTGACCACTGAGGCTTACATTGTTTTTTTTAGAATGAGCCAGGAAATTCTGGTTTATTGATAATAACTGACCAATGAGGTTTATACTGTTTTATTGGAATGGGACAGGAAAGCCTGGTTTACTTGTGAGGATTGGCCATTGATCAGGAAGATTGGTTTATCGATGATAACTGGCCATTGAGTTTATATATATAAAATATATATATATATATATATATATATATATATATATATATATATATATATATATATATATATATATATATATATATATATATATATATATATATATTTTAATGGGACATGATTTTAGTGATTCACTCTAGCTTATTTTGCTTAAATCATAATGTTTAATAAAATTCATCTGGTCTAATAGAGTACGTTTGGTTTCATTTGGTTTTCTTCAACTTGACCGGTTCAGTACATTTCATTTCCTTAAGTTTGAATAATCCACTATAATTTTATTTTCCTATATCTTAATTGTCCAATACATTCAGTGAGTAGAAATGATAGGGTACAGAATATCTTATTGAGTTCGAGTAAAAGATTGCTTTATTTTGGACGGTTCAGTAAAGTATATTTACTTTAATTCAAAAGCTCACTAACGCTTATTTAATTAGATTACGAACACCCAGGAAAGTGTGCATAATTACGTAATTTCATTCGAATCTCAAATAAAACTGTCATTCTTTAATACAAATGGTACAACAGGTTTTGTTTTAATTTGGGTGACCTAATGACCTTATTACTTTTATTTAGAATGGCCTAAGAAAATCTCTTTTGATGTCCACTCAACCTAAATAACTCTTTTATTTGTAGCGTCGAAGGATGCAAAAAAAAAAAAAAAAAAAAAAATGAATTCTAGTTCAAATGACCTAATGAAGATTATAACCTTTAATCAGAGTGGCCCAATAAAATCTATTTTGATGTCCACTCGAACTAAAATAGCTCTTTCATTTGTAGCTTCTTTCTGCAATAAATTTCCCGCGACCCATAATAAAAGTCATCTTGGATGAATTGTCGAAATTTATTGCTTGAAACGACGCTGGATTAGTTGTTAATTTCCTACATCAAAGAAAGAGCTGGTCTTCGAGCGGAAGGAGAAACTTTACATCAAAGAGATTTTCCATTTTTTTTATATAAAATGTACAAGAACTGAGGAAAAATATAACAAGTAACAAATGCGCCGAAGTTTCTTCGGCGCAATCAAGTTTTCTGTACAGCCGCTACAGCGTATAATCAAGGCCACAGACAATAGATCTATCTTCCGTTGGTCTCGGTATAATGCTGTATGAGCCGCGGCCCATGAAACTTTCACCATGGCCCGGTGGTGGCTTATCCTATATAGTTGCCAGAAGCACGATTATGGCTAACTTTAATCTTAAATAAAATAAAAACTACTGAGGCTAATGGGCTGCAATTTTGTATGTTTGATGATTGGAGGATGGATGATCAACTTACTAATTTGCAGCCCTCTAGCCTCAGCAGTTTTTAAGATTTGAGGGCGGACATAAAAAGTGCGGACAAAAAATGCGGACAGAATAAAGTGCGGACGGACAGAAAAGCCGGCACAATAGTTTTCTTTTACAGAAAACTAAAAACAACTTTTGTTAGTTTCGACTACGTCATGTAATGTGGTGTACATTAGTGTGACGACACCAATTTTTCCCTTCCAAATATTTATTTTAAAGACCCAATAAAAATAAAGGAAAAGTCTAGAGAGCAACCAGCAGATGTTTTACAGAATTTCAGAACAGAAACAAACCTTTTTAATTATGAAAAAAAAAAAAAAAATAGGACTTCTCACTAAGTGTACAGGAAGTGACGTCACAGATAATCATAACAGAACCGTGCTCAATTCTCCAGTAAGGGAATGTTAGGTTGCCTTTTATTTATATAGCGTTAATTTCTAATTAATGTTAATGTAATTCACAGCCGTTTTTATGCAATACTAATCCAGTCCAAAAGATTGTGCCTTACAAGGAGTCGTTGCATAATTCCACTGACATTTATGATGAAATATGAAATTTGAAATACGGTCGGTGTCGAATAATTCATTTAAAAGATCTCAGCATGAAGAACATTTTCTCTGAAATGTAGGAAAGAGGAACATTTTTTGTTAATTATGAACCAGGATGGACATTTTGTCTCTCAAAACATTTTATCTGAAACGTAAGGACAAGGAACTCTCAAAACATTTTCTCGGAAGTGTAAGAACATGGAACATTTTTTGTTAATTAAAACCCCGCAAGGACATTTTATCTATCAAAACATTTCTCTGAAATGTAAAATGAATATTTTCTTTGCTATGTATCAGGGCGAAAAACATTTTACCTCTGAAATACCGAAATGAAGAACATCGCTTCCATGAAATATCACGAAGGGGAACATTTTCTTTGCTATGTATCAGGGTGAAGAACATTTTACCTCTGAAATACCAAAATGAAGAACATCGCTTCCATGAAATATCACTAAGGGAAATATTTTAGGTATACAAAAATACCGATGATACCAACACTACCAAAGCTACTGATTGGGGGAAAACTGCTACGCAGATACGTGGAACCACTTTCTTTCGACCTTCCCCCTCATACCACACCTCACCCCCCAACTCCACCCTACCCCTCCCCCTAAAAAAAAACGATCGAAAGTGAGATATGACATTCCAGAAAACACCCGTAGTCCCTCTCAGGTTTTCTTCTCACAGCCGGGACAGATTCACCGCTTCTGACTTATTTCTGCTCTGGCTCAATAATCGAGGGATTCCTTGTACATGTCCCCCGAATAATTCAGGTGACGCAAGGGCGGGGTTCTTGCTCCTTGCGCGATTTCATTTTCCAAAATTCCCTTTTCCTCGTTCTTCTTTTTTTTTTTGCGGGGAGAGGGAGTGTTCAGTGGCATTCCGATGGTCAGTGAATAAAAGAGGGACGAAAATCCGAAGATTCAAAAAGGAAAGGAAAAAGAAAGTGACGCAGAAGAAGCAGCTGTGGACAGAAGAAGAATAGAAATAAGAAGAAGAAGAATAAGAAGAAAAATAGGAGGGAGAAGAGCTCATAGACAGAAAAGGTTGTAAAGGGGAATAGGCATAACAATGTTGAGAATGAGGAGATAAAAGAGGGGAAAAAAACAAAGATTAAAATGGGAGAGGAAGAAAAAGATCCAGAAGAAGAAGAAGAGAAAGAAGAAGAAGAAGAAGAAAAAGAAGAAGGAGAAAGAGAAGGAGAAGAAACGGGTGGAGAACTGATGGACAGATAAGATTGGAAATGGAGAACAGGGTCAAGAATGCAGAGAACGAGAAGGTGAAATATAACAAAACATTAGAGAAACGTTCTGGTCGATAAACAGATTAGAAAGAGGAATGAGTACAGGAATTTGAGCAATGAGAAGGTGAACGATTGAAAGACAAAAAGACGAAAAAGAAAACCGGAGAATGTGGACACAGGTGAGAGGGCAGAGGAGGAGGAGGAGGAGGAGGAGCAGGAGGAGGAGGAGAAAGGCCACCCAAGATGCAAAGAGTTCCTCAATAAATGAGTTCGTCTCCGACCCGTAACGTGCAAGATCCGTTTCCAAACCTTGTCATCTTCTCTCCTTTTCTCGACGTCAAAAATGAATTTAATCTCGGAATTTGAAGCGTATTTTATGCTCTGCCTCTTCCATGATTTATTTGACTTTTTATTTATGTTTTTTTTTTTTCTACGTTTCGTTTCTTTGATTTTTCATTTAATTTTATTTTGGTTTCTATATCTCGTTTCTAAGGATTTCTGGTGTTTTGTTCTTGACCGCGTTTAATTTGCTGATGGATTTGTGTTATTGTATTTAATTTCAGCCACCCACCCTCTCCCACGCACTCAGCTCCCTAACAGCCCCCTTCGCGCCCCAACCCTCCTTAAGTATGTATGCGTATGTTGGAGGTTTACTTAGAACGCAATAGCATCCACAGACCATAACTGAAAGGGTGATCGCTGAAAATTTCTAACCCTAAACGATTAGAGGAGGATTGACTGTCTGGTTTAGAATGAACTGGCCTTATGCCAGCACGTGAACTTGCCCAAATGCGATCGTTAATTGTGACTAAGTATTAAGGCCTCCACCAACGTTCAGTTATACCTGCACAGTTATGCCTGCACAGTCGGCCTGTGCAGGCAAAACTGAACCCACTAACCTTCAGTTTTGCCTGCACAGGCATAACTGCTCAGGCATAACTGAGAGTTAGTGGCTGCCTTTAACGGGAATATGATGCCTGGTTAAGACCTCTGGACTCGCCTATAACCCAGAAGGCTCGATGGAATCCTTCTTTCAGTATCTTCTCCAACAACCGGTGAGACCAAATCCTTCACTTTCAAGCTACTCTGAAGGTGTAATGGCATGCACGAGCATAAGGCCACCTTAAGTAAGAAGGACAAGTTGCAGAATGGAGTGGGTTGTCCAAATAACTAAGAAAAGAATGACGATGGAATTGATCCCAGCTAATAGATACGAGCACATGTTCGGCGGGATTGAGCCGGCTTTGTCTGTCCGTTCGCACGTTTTCTGTCCGCATTTTTCTGTCCGCATTTTTCTGTCCGCCTTAGATTAAAAAAAAACTACTCAGGCTAGAGAGATGTGAATTGGTATGTTGATCATCCGTCCTCCAATCATCACACATACCAAATTGCAGCTCTCTAGGCTCAGTAGTTTTTATTTAATCTAAGGTTAAAGTTAGCCATAACCTTGCGTCTGGCAACGACATAAGACAGGCCGCCAACCGGCCGTGGTTAAAGTTTCATGAGCCGCGGCTCATACAACATTATACCGAGACCAACGAAAGACAGGTCTATTTTCGTGGCCTTGATTATACTCTGTAGCGGCTGTATAGAAAACTCGAGTGCGCCGAAGAAACTTTGGCGCATTATTTAGGTTACTTGTTAGAATTCTTTTTCGATATTGAATATCGCGATAACAAATTATTTTCTGCGTTGATGACCTTGATACTTGCAACGGCAGTTTTACCATCAAATCAACCAATCATTTATTAGGGTGAGGTAAGATTCAAGAAGCAAACTCAACCAAATAACTAGCATTCATATATTTAGTTCTTCCTGTGAGATTGGAAATTCCATTGTCTCATGCCAACTATAATTCGAGAATTTATATCTCATATTTTATATCTTGGTTACTCACAATTATTCAAAATAAGTTCATGTCATTATATTTTGAAGGAAAGAATTCTTTCTGTGATTTAATCAAGACTTTAAAACTGTGAAAAAAATAATACACATTGCTTTACCAAACGACTGAAAATCTGTTCGAGTTACAGAATAAAACTGAATTGAGTTCTATAAACTCACGCAAGAAGCAATTTAAATGAAATTGAATAATACATAAATCATGCAATAAAAACTAAAGGAAAGAAGAGAGGAAACTAAATTTCTCGTCGGCAATTGAAAAATATATTTTCATGAGACGATAAATGCGAAATTAGATATCATAAAAAATATAATGACGCAAAGAATAATATACAGTGTAATGTAAGAATGAGATTGCCTTTATGGTCAGAAAATGACATCAGCGTATTATAGATGAGGTCTCACATTCATTATACACACACACACACACATATATATATATATATATATATATATATATATATATATATATATATATATATATATATATGACTTTTTTTATCACATCGCCGTGATTTATATTCAATCAGTAAGCTACAAACGTCCTTTAATATCCAATTCGCTCTACTCGGAAATAATATATTTTCATATATGTTACCGATGGGGAATTTTTAGTTGATAATAAGTTCGTCGTCTCGTGGGCTCAACCAGCGAAGACAAGAACTCAGGACTACAGTGGACGCATTTAACCCACATGGCCAGCAAGTGAGGATATATATATATATATATATATATATATATATATATATATATATATATATATATATATATATATATATATATATATATATATATATATCTTGTAATCTCTCTTTCCCTTTAGGACATCACATCCTGACCAAAACATAGATTGCTCTCTCTCTCTCTCTCTCTCTCTCTCTCTCTCCCCAAAACAGATGACCCGTCCCGTCAAACCCTAACGCCTGTAGCTTCACCCCACTCACACCCTAAACTCCCCAGTCTCGCCCTCCCTCAATCTTTCCCCCACCACCCACCCCTCCCTCCCGAAAAAGGATCCGCTCCCCTTACACCCCCCCATGGAACGCGCTCGCTCCTCCCTAACACGGACGATAAATCATCTATATTAACTTTCTGCAACCAACATGACTAGAAGATTGCAAAGAAATTTATATATAAATCTTCCCCCCTCCCGGTTAATCAACTGTTCCATGTGACAAATTGAGTAATTGGTCATGACTGTGATTCGGGCGTCGGTTTTTCATTCTTTTGTCATTGATTTTTTTAAAATCTATTTTGTTTTTTTTATTTTATTATTTTTTTTTTGTTCCAGGGGGGCCGGGGATTCTGACGCGTGGTACAGTGGTATATCACCAGCAGCAGAAATGGGATACAGTGGCATCTTCATAAACGATATTCAGGAAAGGAAATGGTGAACTGGATTACAGAAAAATTGCGAAGAATTTTTTTTATTATCTTTTTGAATTAATTTCATAAAATCTATTTTATTCTATTATTTTTTTTTATATATTTTGTTCCAGGGGGGTTTCTGACGCGTGGTACAGTGGTATCAGTAGCTGTAGCGGGATACAGTGGCTTCTTCATAAATGATATTTAGGAAAGGGAATTACGAACTGGATTACAAAAATATTTTTTATATTTTTTTGTTCCAGGGGGGATTCTGATACGTGGTACAGTGGTATCAGTAGTTGCAGTAGGATACAGTGGATTCTTCATAAATGATATTCAGGAAAGGAAATTACGTACTGAATTAATGAAAATTACGAAGCACTTTTTTGTTATTATCTTTTGTAACGGATTTCATAAAATCTGTTTTATTCTATTATTTCTTTTATATTTTGTTCCAGGGGGGATTTTGACGCGTGGTACAGTGGTATCACCAGCAGCAGTGGGATACAATGGCTTCTTCATAAATGATATTCAGGAATGGAAATTACGAACTGAATTACAGAAAAATTAAGAAGCATATTTTTATTATCTTTTGTAATTGGTTTTTTGAAACCTATTTTATCTTTTATTTTTTTATTTCCAGGGGGAGGGAGATTCTGGCGTGTGATACAGTGGTATCACCACCACCAGCAGTGGGATACAGTGCCTTTTCATAAATGATATTCAGGAATTACGAAATATCATGCCTGAATTACATGCAAATTACAGAAGCCCTTTTATTATCATTATTATATTATTCTCCCTTTACATGTATGTATGAATGTATGTATGTATGTATATATAAATATATATATATATATATATATATATATATATATATATATTTATATATCATATATATAAATATATTATATATATATATATATATATATATATATATATATATATATACATATATATATATATATATATATATATATATATATATATATATATATATATATCTATATATATATATATATATATATATATATATATATATATATATATATATATATATATATATACATATACATCTTGAAATTGTTTTCAGTACTCTAATCGTTCCCGCGGTTTGCGTTAATTTTTTTTTATCTCCTCAATTGTGCAACCAGACGCGTAATTCTCTTTATAAAGTCGTCCAGAAAACAATTCTCGCTATGTCATTGGTCTCTTTAAGGAGGAAAATGACTCTCTAAAATAAACATCGACCTGCGGTTGGATGTAGAAATCCAATCTTCAATAAATTTCATTTTTACTGTTTTTTGTGGTGGAGGGGGGGGGGGGTTTCTCTTCAGGTGTTTTTTTTATCGTCATTTAGGTTGGGTCTGAGATTTTCCAGTTCACGTCTCTCTCTCTCTCTCTCTCTCTACACACACACATACACACACACACACACACACACACACACACACACATATATATATATATATATATATATATATATATATATATATATATATATATATATATATATGTCGTTTTGACTGCAGCCACAGGGCGGTCTCCTCTCTGTCCCTCTGTTTATCTGTTTCTCTGCCTCTCTCTCTCTCTCTCTCTCTCTCTCTCTCTCTCTCTCTCTCTCTCCTCTTGTCTTTCCCACTATTCTCTCTCTTGTATCTCTCTCTCTCTCTCTCTCTCTCTCTGAATCACATTACAAAGTACATTCCAGTAGTAACCCCCTCTCTCTCATTTTCTCTCCCTCTGTCATTGCAGCTGTAGACAATTTATTCTCTCTCTCTCTCTCTCTCTCTCTCTCTCTCTCTCTCTCTCTCTCTCGTTACGGCTATAGACGAATTACCATCCCTCTCTCTCTCTCTCTCTCTCTCTCTCTCTCTCTCTCTCTCTCTGAATCAAACTACAGAATAACTTCCTGTAGTACTTCTCTCTCCCTCTCTCTCTCTCTCTCTCTCTCTCTCTCTCTCTCTCTCTCTCTCTCTCTCTCTCTCTCTCACCAGATCACCCAGTAGTTAATGAATACACGGCACTCCATCGTCCCCAGGTGAATCCTGTCGAGATCCACATCACGGTTTTATTCCTTGAACAAAAGGCAGATGATAAGAGGAAATGAGACAATATAACTAAATCGATGTTAAATGAAGGGGAAAATAACTTCTATAAATAACTTCTATAAACAATGACTAGGCGTTATCCTGAAGGGATATAATTCTATCAATACCTGTCCGTGACCACAGGCGAGGGATGAAAATAATTGTTGTTGATATTTTCATCGATGTCAATTGATATGATTTCAATTGAATTTCTTTTTCTGCTTGGTGTTTGTTTACTGTTATTGGTTTTTCGTCTTTTTTTGTTTTTTTTTTGTTTTATTGATTTATTTAATTCGCCGGTTATGCTTCGGTGCGTGTATTAATAACCAGCTTTTAGGACTTGTTGCATTTATACATTTCTCATTTCATTTTTTTACGAAAATAATATTCACCTTACACAAAATATATTTATACGTATTACTCTGCGTGTTTATATCTCTTAGGATATACTTTATTTTTTCTCGTGTGAAAATGTAAAAAAAATATTCAAAATATATTTGTGTTTGATAAACGACAACTAAGAACAAAATTGTTTATTGAAGTAAACGAAATACAATATACCAAAGTTCCGATTTTGTCCTTGCTAAAACATTCAAACGCTACTCTTAATTTCTAAGCGAATTGCTTATTACAGATTCCTTACATAATAATAATAATAATGATAATAATAATAATAATAATAATAATAATAATAATAATAATAATAATAATAATAATAATAATAATAATAATAATAATAAAGTACTGATAGTAGTATAAGTCTTGAAATGGAGAAACAAATCCACGGTTATGTATATGCACATACATTCATCTTTAAATATATGTACTTACACATAACTTTGTGGTTTTGTTTCTCCAATAATAATAATAATAATAATAATATAATAATAATAATAATAATAACAATAATAATAATAATAATAATAATAATAATAATAATAATAATTCGAGCATTTATGTAACCAGAGTGATATAATAATAATAATAATAATAACAATAATAATAATAATAATAATAATAATAATAATAATAATAATAATAATAATAATAATAATAATAATAATAATAATAATAATAATAATAACGCTTCGAGCAGTTATACAACCCGAGCGATATTAAGCAAGTTTAATGAAATCCGACGAAGGCTTCATTTGTCATTGTCCTTCATTAATAAGATGTCTGCATTTATCATTTCGACCGTGACACATCATTTTTCATTATTCCATGCAAGGTGTCCGGGTGCGTTTGTGCCGGGGGTATTTAAACATTAATTTGGACCTTGTCAACACCTGTACGGTCGTTACGTATATACACGCTTGCATGCGTTGATGACTGTACGTGACGGGTTGTGTGTGTGTATGTATTTATGTATGTATGTATGTATATGTACGTATATATATATATATATATATATATATATATATATATATATATATATATATATATATTTATGTGTGTGTGTGTACGCGCGTTTGTTTATGTCCACATAGATTCACTTGTATGAATATAAAAACACAAATGCATTCAAAAAATCATACAGAGAACATTTCTTACAACAACAGTATATATATATATATATATATATATATATATATATATATATATATAATATTTCAACGTTAATATTAACAAATCTCTCCACGTCAAGATTAGGCTATGCGTTGACCCCCGAAAATGTGGGTTAGGGTTCATTTCCCGAAATTAAAAGAATTAGGCCATATTACCTTCCCCCCAAAATATACATTTAATTCTTTTTAATGCGCAATCTTCGTAACCGGAATGACATCATCTTCGGTAACAAGACCTAAAGCAGATATCGTTTTAAAACGTTTAGCTCTCTAGTTTTCTGTAAAAGAAAACAATTGTGCCGGCTTTGTCTGTCCGTCCGCACTTTTTTCTGTCCGCACTTTATCTGTCCGCCCTCAGATCTTAAAAACTATGAGCCTAGAGGGCTGTAAATTGGTATGTTGATCATTCACCCTCCAATCTTCAAACACACCAAATTGCAGCCCTCTAACCTCAGTAGTTTTTTATTTTATTTAAGGTTAAAGTCAGCCATAATTCTGCGTCTGGCAACGATATAGGACAGGCCGCTACCGGGCCATGGTTAAAGTTTCATGTGCCGCGGATCATACAGCATTACACCGAGACCACCGAAAGATGTATCTAATTTCGGTGGCCTTGATTATACGCTGTACAGAAAACTCGATTGAGCCGAAGAAACTTCGGCGCACGCTTTACTTGTTTTTCTTCATCCTGCATGTATTATTATTATTATTATTATTATTATTATTATTATTATTATTATTATTATTATGTGAAATCACGGCCTCAGTGAAGTCTGAAATGAAAGAAAATGACAAGAAAAAAAATAGAAGACAGCAATATCCAAATGTGCTTGTATGAGTGTCCATGGTGCATTTGTTCAGCGATAATGTTTTCAAAAATTTTACGTTTTTCCTTATTCTGTATTATTATTATGACGTGAAATCACGACATTGGGGGCGTCTGAACTGGAGGAAAATACTAAACAAAATAATAAGAAATAATCAAGAAAGCATTTTCCATATAAATGTTCTTGATGCGCTTGTTCATCGATAGCATATTAAAACGTTTAATGTTTTCGTTTTCCTTTATTATTATTATTATTATTATTATTATTATTATTATTATTATTATTATTATTATTATTATTATGTGAAAGCACGCCCTCAGTGAAGTCTGAAATGGAGGAAAATACCAAGCAAGCAAATTGCAAGAAAACAATTGCCATGTGTCCTTGCATAAATGCCCTTAGTATGTTTGTTCAGCAATAACGTTATAAAAAAGTTCAATGTTCTTCCTTATCCTGCGTTGTTATGATGACGTGAAATCACGATTTCAGTGAAGTCTGAAACGAAGGAAAATACCAAGCAAGACAATTGCTAGAAAGCAATTTCCTTATGTCCTCGTACAAGTGTCCTTGGTCGCTTTTGATCAGCGAGCCACCTCTCTTTTTCTCCTCCCAGGGACCTAGACACACTTATTTTTTTATTTCTATTTTCATTCTTTCACAGAAGGCCCCGTTGCAGGTGGGTCACGACGACAGCCGTTCTCAGCTGGTGTCCCTTGGCCCATCAACCATCATAAAGCAAAGTTAGGGCGATGACAGCTGGTTCTTGAGCCGGGATTGCTCCTGAGTGATGACGCGGCCACGGCGAACATAATATACCTTCCCCGGTGTGACGTGGCTTCTGGCTAATACGACTCTCTCTTGACTTCAGAGTTCTTGAGTGACACCGGTTCAAAGACACCGGTTCAAAGAGCCGGTCTCTGACGTCAGTGCTTTTTTTTTCCCCCTCTTTTAGCTTCTGAAGGATGCCCAGTAGCCTGATGCTAGGTCGAAGATCCTAGACTCTTCACCTGTTGTTCTTGGTTAAGTCAGTCATTTTTGGGTAGATACTGAAGGTACTGAAGTTCATGAAGCTAGACGATTTTTGCGTTTTGATAAGCTTTTGGAAATTAGTAAACAACTGATTAAAGTAACGCAGTAACGCATAGACATCTGACCTAAAGGGTATTGCTAAATGATATATGATTGGTCATTCTACCAACAGGAGTTTACAGACTCACGATGGTCCCGACCAGAAAAAATAGGAAAGTTGAACTTGTAATTGACATCCCTGCACTGTAAATAAAAGAATGTGCATAAAGCTTTATAGGGGTTTGCAGCTGGGGGCAATGAGTCACACTGAGACTTGGAGGGTTCCCACAGTGAATGAGGGACTTACCAGAGTTTTAAAGGTACTTTGGGGAAAATGAATTAGATCGACTTAACCACCAATAAAGGTCAACTTAACCACCAATAATGGTCAAGACATGTTAATGATATAAAGAATCTTTGATAGTCTTAAGTGAATACAATGAGCAAGGTATTTGTTTTACTTGACAACATAATTTCCTCAGCATCCATGTCACACTTTAATGAAAATACACAGATAATGAGACATTCTACCTCCACCTATATTCTGACCTCACTAAAATGCTACTACCCGGGAAGAGATCATCACTAAGGTACTATGATCTCAAAGCGAATCTACAGATATTTTGAAGATGCCTTCATCTCAAAGAGAACACTAATAAGTACTTGTTTAAAAAAGCAAACAAGTAAAATCATGCGCCGAAGTTTCTTCGGAGCAATCGAGTTTTCTGTACAGCGCATAATCACGGCCACCGAAAATAGATCTATCAGTAGGTGGTCTCGGTATGAGCCGCGGCCCATGAAACTCTCAGCCGGCCATGGTGGCCTGTGTTGTTGCGTTGCTAGAAGCACGATTATAGCTAACTTTAACCTTCAATAAAATAAAAACTACTGAGGCTAAAAGGCTGCAATTTGGAATGTTTGATGATTGGAGGGTGGATGATCAACATAACAATTTGCAGCCCCCTAGCCTCAGTAGTTTTTAAGATCTGAGGGCGGGCAGAAAAAGTGCGGACAGAATAAAGTGCGGACGGACAGAAAACTAAAACGAGAGGCTGTTATCTCTAAAAGATTACCGATCAGAAGCTGGTCGTCTTTAAAAGGACACTGCTAAGGTGCGATGATCTCGAATGCAACACTGCTAAAGTGCATTGATCAGAAATTAAATGCCGCTAAAATGATGTAACCCCAAGGATAACACCGCTTGGATACTGTGATCTCCAAGAGAAAACTGCTAAGGATCTGTTATCTCAGAGAGAACACCACTAAGATACTGCCATCTCACAAAGAGCAACAGGATACTAGCATCTTTAAGAGAGCATTGCTAATATACAGTTCTCTCAAAGAGAACATTGTCGAGATGTAGATGCTATTATCTTAAAGAGAGTGCCGGTGCATTCATCACCAGAGATCACTGGAAAGATGCTTTCATATCAAACAAACTTCAAGTTCATGTGATCTCATAGAGAACGACGCTGATGCTGACAGCTTAAGGAAAATACAAATATATATATATATATATATATATATATATATATATATAAATGTATGTATACATATATATATATATATATATATATATATATATATATATATATATATATATATATATATATATATATATATTCTATATACATGTCGCATATTTAGGGGAAAAATATCCTATAATTATCATGAAATTAATACTAAATGTTTTAAATAAGGCAACGGATAATATAAAACTACCAATTCCTGGCAACACTAAGAATTGGCAGGCGATATCTTGAGCTTATTCCCAACTATCTATTTACTTATTTTCTTTACTTCATCTTTCCCTTGCTTTTGCTTGCATCGAGGAAAGACCCTAGAGAGAGAGAGAGAGAGAGAGAGAGAGAGAGAGAGAGAGAGAGAGAGAGAGAGAGAGATGTGAGCAAAGCCAGATGACAAATGACCGTGCCCTCATCTGTTCACAATTAATCATAATATCACTCTGAAGGTCATATGTCAGGCAAATTAAGATTAATTCATTTTGATATTAAAGAACTTGCAGGGTTTATGTAAGTGCTTCTGTGTGATCCGGGTGATGTAGATTGATAAAGCTGCAGTGATGGTAATAATAATAATAATAATACTAATAATAATAATAATAATAATAATAATAATAATAATAATAATAATAATAATATTATTATTGTTATTATTATTATTATTTTTATTAACAACAACAACAACAACAATAATAATAATAATAATAATAATAATAATAATAATAATAATAATAATTTTTATCAGGTCCACAATAATATAGCAATGGTAGGATGTGAGATTTTATAAAAATTCTACCATTGATATATTATTGTGGACCTTATACGAAATTACTCCTGTTCTCGACATTGAGAGTTCTAAATAATAATAATAATAATAATAATAATAATAATAATAATAATAATAATAATAATAATAATAACAACAAGTTTTGTTGATGGTTATGTTGCCTTTAATACTAATTTTGTTGATATCTATACATAGAATCGATAATGGCGGTATTGTTATCATATAACAGTAGTTATTATGACAAAAGCGATGTAATTATGATTAAGCTGTTATATAGCGTAAAATATAAAAGAGAGAGAGAGAGAGAGAGAGAGAGAGAGAGAGAGAGAGAGAGAGAGAGAGAGAGAGAGAGAAAGGGGAGGTGAATTTTGCGATAATATTTTGTATTTACACTGGAAAATCACATTGGATTTTTTTATTCCTATTTTTAGGCATGATCTTTCAAGGAAAAAAATATCGTTTAGTGAAAAATGGTTTATCAGGAAGGACATCCGTTTTTTTTTTCCTCTACTGAATACTTGTTCATGGAATTCTACGCTACAGTCATTAACCAGAAGTTATACAAGCATAATTTTGCCTGAGACAACCGAAATGCTTGTAAAAAGGTATTTGAGGTAAACTATGTTTTTCGAAGTCTAATAATAATAATAATAATAATAATAATAATAATAATAATAATAATAATAATAATAGGACTCTATTCGCTCCAGAAAAAGGAAATTATGCCCGTAGGAAATTCTCCCATCGACAATGCTTGTAAAAAGTGTATTTTGAAGTAATCTATGTTTTTGGAAGTCTAATAATAATAATAATAATAATAATAATAATAATAATAATAATAATAATAATAATAATCATTTATTTGTATGTGTGATATGAACAAGCATTTTGAACTGCCAAGGGTGTTATATATGACTCTAACTAATATCATATGGAAGGAGTGAGCTTAAACAACTTACCCTCTTTTCATCTAGGCTAAAATAATCTACAAAACCTTTTCACTAGTACAATCGACTATGATACTATCTCCTGTCTGACAAGCTCTTCGTCCGTCAGTCAATCTACAAAGGAACTGTCACTCTTCCTGTGTTTCAGACTTCAGTAAACACGTGCACATATCAAGTGATATTTGTTGAGCAAGTGCTCAGGTCCCCTGCCTCATGAATTTTGTTGCAATGCATCTGGTCGTCTTGCTGACCCTAAAAAAAGGTTGCGATTTTCATGAAATTTGGCAAAAATTATCCAGTTCAAAACTCAGTAATGACGCCATTTGCTTTAAATAACTAATACTGAGATGAAGGCCCCGATGAGGTAATCTCTCATCCACTGAGGATTGTGATGAATTTACAAGCAATCTGCGGGTAATTTCTAGCCTCTCTCTCTCTCTCTCTCTCTCTCTCTCTCTCTCTCTCTCTCTCTCTCTCCACAACACAGACAAGAAGTGGCACCGAAATCGTGATTAAGATGAAGCGTAAAGCAGCCACGAATAAAGAGAAGGAGCTACTGGGAACGGCAGATGAATAGGACAACCTGGAGAGAGAGAGAGAGAGAGAGAGAGAGAGAGAGAGAGAGAGAGAGAGAGAGAGAGAGAGAGAGATTGAAGAGCCACCAGGACGGCGTCGGCGACGCCTAATGGCAGCCGTCAGCAGTAACTAATGGCTGGGGCGGGTTGCTGAGTCTCCTGTGTAAACAATGATATAAAACTTCTTCTTCGCCTTCGCCGGCAGAGGGGGACACCGTCGCTCGTCTCCTTCGTCGGCAGGATTTGCGCTAATCACCTCTCGAATGCAACTCACGTAAACAATACTTGACCCCCGAGTTATATTCGGGGGTGGTGTGTGTGTGTGTGTGTGTGTGTGTGTGTGTGTGTGTCTTTCGGAAGGAAGAAGAAGGGGAAGGGGGGGAAGGGGGAGGTTAGGTCCTCGTCAGTGTTTTTTCTCATAATGAAGGTTTTTCTTCTATATTGCGAATGTTTTTCTTACGTAAATGAGGGGGAGAGGGAGGGTTTAGTCTTCGTTGCTGTTTTTTTTTCTAATTTTTCTTTCATTTAAGGTTTTCCTAAATTTAATTGAGGTTTTCTTACATTTTATGAAGGTCTTTCTTACGTTTAGGAAGGGGGAGGGGTTTTTTTTCTCGCTTTTCTTACATTTTTGAAAGTTTTCCTTAAGTAAAGGAGAGAGTTGGCGTTGTTTTTTTCTAATAATGAAGGTTTCTCTCACATTTTATGAAGGTTTTTCTTACGTAAAGGACAGGGGATGGATTTGGTCTTCGTAAGTGTTTTTTCGTAAAGAAGTTTTTTTTTTATTGCATTTAACGAAGGTTTTTCTTACGTAAAGGAGGGGGTCGGCGATGGTTTTTTTCTACTAATGAAGATTTTTCTTACATTTTATGAAAGTTTTTCTTAGGTAGGGAAGGGGGGAGGTGTTTGGTCTTCGTTAATGTTTTTTTTATGAACGTTTTTCTGACATTTTATGAAGGTTCTTCTGTGTTTTGTGTTCGTTGATTGATGTCTGTGATAGGAGCGAGACAAGTCCTAGATCTAACTTATTATTATTATTATGTTTACTAATATGTCGTAGAAATAGGGTAGAACGACAAAACAATAAATTGATTGATTGCAAGCTATCTGACATCGCAAACCAACGAAATGAAGGAAACGATATGAACCAAAGGTTCTGTTTAAAATCAATGATTAAATCAATTGCTCTACACTGTACTTACTATGAAAATAAAAAAGGATAATATCTTAAACTAATTTATCTACTGCTCGAGAATTTACTTACTATGAAAATAGAAAAAAAAAAGGATTCTATCTTAAACTAATTAAATCAACTGTTCTAGATTTTACTTACCATGAAAATAAAAAACAGGATTCTATCTTAAACTAATTAAAACAACTGCGCCTGAATTTTCTCACTGAAAAAAAAAATAACAGAAGGAATATATGTAAGTGTCACCAGAGCCATCTCTCTTCTTCTCTCAGAAACCCCGTAATAAAATCACTCGACAGCTAATGAAGAGACTACGGCGCACTTTATAAATCCTCGGCCCCACGAAACGATAATAAATTAGGGGAGAAAATAGGACACCGCGCAAAAATACGGAAAGATAATAGAGATAATAAAAAGAGAAAGGGGAAAAAAAAGGGAAAGGAAGGCCTTTCAAGGTCAAGATATCCATTAATTTAAAGTCATGGCAACCGTTCCTCGTTGCCAAATGTCTCCATCCCGTTGCGAAATCTTCTTGACAGTGGAAGATGGAGATGGACCAGAACGGAATTGAGTTAAAGATTTTAGTTCCAAAAATAAAACGGGAATGATGAAGGAGGTAACATCTGGACGGTGTAGCACTGTAGTAGTACTTCGATGAGGAGAGATTGATCAAGATATATTAAGATAAATGAGAATATGAATGACTTGAGTTTTTATAGTTTGTGGTGCCGTTCGGTATGGCACTGTTAGTGCTTCGAAGAACAGAAACTGATCAGGAAATATTGAGATAAATGTGGAGAATATGAATTACTAGCTTTTAAATCCCTGACACCATTCTGCATAATAATAATAATAATAATAATAATAATAATAATAATAATAATAATAATAATAATAATTATAATAATATCATTTATTTCAGGTCAGGGCCGTATACAGGGTAAACAATGCGGGAATAATAGTTCACAAAACTAAGATACACGGGGTAAGAAGTTATCATAATGAACAGTAATCATATTAAAAGTGTTGACAATAATAATAATAATAATAATAATAATAATAATAATAATAATAATAATAATAATAATAATAATAATAGTAATAATAATAATAATAATAATAATAATAATAATAATAACAATAATTATTATTATTATTATTATTATTATTATTATTATTATTATTATTATTATTATTATTATTATTATTATTATTATTATTATTATTATTTACCTTTAGAGATCATAGGGAGATATGAAATTCGGATGCAGTTTACTAAGAAGAAAGAGTGAACAGAAAATCTCAATAATAATAATAATAATAATAATAATAATAATAATAATAATAATAATAATAATAATAACAACAACAGATAAACATACTATGGCATTCTAGACAGTCAACGAAACGATCACGACCATTTACCCCAAAACACAGATCTGTCAAGATCCAGGAGGTTAACAGTATTTAAAATGACAAATGATCGAGAATTATTCTCACTCGATTTTATAAATTTCCCGGTGTTTTTTTTTTTTTTTCCCCACAAAAGCAAAAAAGTCAAACAGATTGCAGACCCGCACCCGAGTTTCGAAATCCCTAATGAACATGATGAGCTGAAAGATGATTTGAAAGAGAATTCAATTCTTTTAGATGCAGTCAGACCACACCCAACGCCCTGCGAGAAAGCCTGCCTCGATGTAACGAATATCCCAAGAATAAATCAAATCGATGTGCAGCTGTTCCGTTGCATTTTCAACAAGTTTTGGTGCTCATCGGGCCGTATCGGTGGTCTTCTTCGAGGTCCCAACGCCAGAGGAATTTAACTCGTTCAATCAGCATGGCTGTTTGACTTTGTCTTACGGCCTGTGCACTTATATTAACATTTTAACAAGAATATTTTTGTTCAGACTTCCGGTTCTTATCATGCCTGGTGCATGTGTACAAGTGTTGTGCTAGGGAGTGTATGTAGAATAAAATACAGGTGATATAATATATATATGATATATATAAATATTATATAAATAAATATATATATGTATATAATTATGTACATATATATATATATATATATATATATATATATATATATATATATATATATATATATATACATACATATATAAATAAATATATATATATATATATATATATATATATATATATATATATATATATATATATATATATATATATATATATATATATATATATATATATATATATATATATATATATATATATATATATATATATATATATATATATATATATATATATATTATTGCGTGTCTGCCAATGCACGTTTAGCCTTTTAACTTCGAGAGACTAAAAGTGATACTCTCGCTCGTATTTTTCACCTTTTTTTTTTTTTTTTTGTCAGCACCGAATAATTTTTCATATTGACTTGGTCACATGACGTTAGGCGATTTCCACTGAATAATATATCATATGATTAATAGCTTCCTATTTTTTTTAAATTTGAAAATGTGCTACCTCTTCAACTTTCACTGTTGTCCATTTTATAACTTTATATTATTTATGTAACCGAAAAATATATGACGGATTTTAGAAAAAAGCAAATTATTTTTTATTCAGTATATTAAAATAAACTAAACATTAAAGCTCTTCTCTCTCTCTCTCCCTCTCCCTCTCTCTCTCTCTCTCTCTCTCTCTCTCTCTCTCTCTCTCTCTCTCTCTCTCTCTCTCACCAAAGAAAATTAATAAAATCATGTACATAAAAAGTAGCAAGGTCTTACATTTCTTAATTCAATTTTGAACAACAACGGCCTTGAACCATTTTGCGAATATTAATTTCGCTATTCACCTCTCTCTCTCTCTCTCTCTCTCTCTCTCTCTCTCAAACACTTATTCTCTCTCTCTCCAACTCACTTTCTCTCTCACACACACACACTTTCTCTCTCTTTCCCTCTCTCTCTCTCTCTCTCTCTCTCTCTCTCTCTCTCTCTCTCTCTCTCTCTCTCTCTCACACACACACACACACTTTCCTTCAGCCATGCCCTCCATTACTTCGCACTCTCCCCAGGAGAGAGAGAGAGAGAGAGAGAGAGAGAGAGAGAGAGAGAGAGAGAGAGAGAGAGAGAGATGAAAAAGCTGGGGTGGTTGACGTTGACTAATGCTTCGGTCAATTATGCCATTTTTATCCATTACTCATTATTCTCGCCGAGTTATCCACCAATTCTTCCGTCCCATTGTTCCTCCCGTCCCTCTCTCGGAGCCGTGATTGATGATGGAGGGAGGAGGAGGAGGAGGAGGAGGAGGAGGAGGAGGAGGAGGAGGAGGAGGAGGAGGAGGTGGAGGTGGAGGACGACGAGGAGAAGGTAGAGAAGGTGGAGGAGAGGGTTGAGGAGGAGGAGGAGGAGGAGGAGGAGGAGGAGGAGGGTGAGGAGCACGCGCAGGAGAAGAGGAAGAGTAGGAGGATAAGGTTGCATAGCAGGAAGAGGAGGGCAAGAAGAAGAAAAGGAAGAGGAGAAGGTGTAGGAGGAGGAGGAGGAGGAAGAAGAGGAGGGGTGAGCAGGGGGGGGGTGGAGGGGGAGAAGGAGTCAGAGAAGAAGGAACACGCTCAGCAGAAGAGGAAGAGTAAGAGGATAAGGTTGCATAGCAGGAAGAGGAGGAAAAGAAGAAGAGGAGGGGAGGAGGAGTTGGAGGGGGATGAGTTGGAGGGGGAGGAGGAGGTGGAGTAGGAGGCGGTGGAGGGAGAGAAGGAGGCAGAGAAGTAGGAACACGCTCAGGAGAAGAGGAAGCGTAGGAGGATAAGTTGCCTAGCAGGAAGAGAAGGACGAGAAGAAGAAAAGCAATAGGAGGAGGAGGAGGGGTAATACACTCTGGAGAGAAGGAAGAGTAGGAGGATAAGATAGCTGAGGAGGAGAAGAGGAGGAGGACTACAAGGAACGTGCAAGGGAGAAGAAGAAAAGCAAGAGTGAGAGGAGAAGGAGGAACCCACGGGCGAGGAAGAGTAAGGGGTAAGGCAGCAGAGTAGGAAGAAGAAGAAGAAAAAGAGGAGGAGGAGGAGGAGGAGGAGGAGGAGGAGGAGGAGGAGGAGGAGGAAGAGGAGGAGGAGGAGAAAGAGGAAGAGTAATATTAGCTGCACCATTAGTACCGGCATTAGTAGGAGTAGAATGAGAATGAAGAAGGGGGAAGAGAAGAAATGGAGGAGGTTAGGGTGGAAAATACACAAAGAATGAGAAGACCATTAGTACAGAGAGAGAGAGAGAGAGAGAGAGAGAGAGAGAGAGAGAGAGAGAGAGAGAGAGAGAGAAATCGGATGTTCTCTATCACTTTTTGAGAGATGGTGGAGTTGGTTAAAGTAATGTGGGTCTCAGTGTTTGAATAATAATAATAATAATAATAATAATAATAATAATAATAATAATAATAATAATAATAATAATAATAATAATAATAAATTTCAGCTCATAGTCATATACAAATGCAGATTGTAGGTAAAAAAAACCCCACAAATTCTCATCTTCTCAGCAACTGTTTTGTCCAAAACTAACTCAAGGATCTGGTACGTGCGGATTCAGGTCTTGTGTAAAGCTGATTTAATGCTTATTTTTTTGATAATCTGTGGATTAAACTCTTCTCTGAATTGTCTAAAGGCTTCACAACTGTCTAGAACTGATTTGAGCCTTTACGGTCTATAGAATGGAATGCAATATAGCGCTGAAAGGGAAATTAACAGAAAAAGAAAACTCTCGGTTGCACTGTGAATCAATTGTTAGGAGAGGGTGAAAAGTTAGATGGAAGAAAGAGAATAAGAACGGAGGTACAATAAAAGGAATGAAAGGGGCTGCAGCTAGGGGCCGAAGGGACGCTGCAAAGAACCTCAAGCAATGCCTACAGTGCCCCGCATGAGGTGCACTGACGGCACTACCTCCAGTAGGTTTATATTCTAGAGATCCAAGCTTTGTCTAAGACTGACTGAAGGCTTGACAGCCCACGAGTTAAGTGTTGCCAACAACTGGGCTAAGGTTTTACAGTCTGTGGACTAAAATCTAGTGTTAAATCTGGGTTAAGGCATTGTCAGTGAATTCAAGACTTCTCTAAAACTTGCTCAAGTCTTTATGATTTGTAGGTTGACATCTTATCTAAAACTACTTTGTTCATGCTTTGCAGTTTGTATAGACCTAGCTTTAAGTTTTCACAACCTATACAGCATATACTACTCAGGAGAATATTCCCTGTGTAAAAAAATGAAGCAAAAATATTGCTTTAGGTTACCTGATTCATTTACTCTTCCAACGTGATTTGTTAAGGACTGGTTTCCATAAACAGCTTTTTGGAAGAGTAGGCTGTGCTTTGCGAACACACTTCCATTGAAAGGAATCTCTTGCTAGCTGAGGGTGCACATTAAAAAAAATCAAAGACAGCTAATGATAAAGGCTAACATACGAAATTATACAAAATTAATTGTATTTGCATTTGATTTTAGATAAGTGTTTACCTCTACATTTGACAATAACCGTTCAAAAATATAGTTACGAAATTACCCATGCGCCTAATTGGCTAAAGTAGATGTCTTAAGAAAAAGTAATAAAAGAGGAAATATGAGTGCATTGTTCTCAGTATAGTTTTGCATACTATGCCAAACGATGATATATATATATATATATATATATATATATATATATATATATATATATATATATATATATATATATATATATATATGTGTGTGTGTGTGTGTGTGTATATATATGTGTATGTGTGTGTATATACATATGTATATGTGTGTGTGTATCTGTGCGTGAAACCGAACAATAGCAGAACGCTAAAAGAAAAACTTTACTTAAAAGGAAACAAGCAAAAATCATACTTTACTGAAAAGGGATTAACATAGCGAGCGGACAGCGTGACAAATCCATCCCTTGTACAAAAATGTCTCAAGTCATTGCGTTTATTGTTTTGCTTTTGATTAATGACGCGAAAGTTGATCCATCATCGGATGGAAATTAATCCATCAGTCATTCGATCAATAATCTTTCCCCGCCGATGGCTTATTTGCATCGGGAACTTCGGCTCAGTGGATGTAAATGTTCATGTTGACGTTGATTATGCAAATTATCTTGGAGGATAATATACTTAAATTTTCGAGAAAAAGTTTTCGTGTTGGTTTATTTATTAATTTTAATTCAGTGTATTCTGTTTTAATGTTTATTTCTGAGAGATCAAATGGCTGAATTCTTCAGTTCTGCTGATTTGTTATTCACCACGGTCAGAATAATTTGCATCATTATACATTCTTTATTAATCAATGTATAACCTGTTTATACTGACACAAACACACACAAATATATATATATATATATATATATATATATATATATATATATATATATATATATATATATATATATATATATATATATATACTGTATATATATTTATTTATACATACATACACAACACACGCGCACACACACACACACATATATATATATATACATAAATCACGTCAAACACAAACTACATTCTTTCATTCTAACTGAAAGTACAGGTCCATTTTCAGACAAACTTAGAAATGATTCAGGATTTTTTTTAAATCAGAAATAAAAAAAAAATATATTTATCTGCTAGAAAAAAATACCAAAATTGACAAATTTTCCAAACCGATATAAAACTGGTCAGTTTAAAAGATCATCAAAACACGTTCGGACCCCAAAAAAAAAAGGTACCAAATTTTGTCCGGTCTCAAATATCTCTCTTTCTTTTTGCCCCCACGTATTTTAGAGCAGCATAGCATTGTTGCAAAGGGACTTTTATCCAAATTCGCTTACGGTAAAAACAAAAGATAGATAACGATTTGCGCATCCATATGCCATGAGGTACTCTAACACGGTGGATACAAGGGCCAGTGATACAAAATTTCTAATAGGTCTAGGATGATGAGTTCAAGCGAAGGTGCAATGTATTACTACCTAATACTTTTCTCCTTGCATTTTATTGCATTTTTATCTGTTTTGTTAATATATTAATTTATTTTTATTTCTGTTTTAATACGTGGGATCTCTTCGTTCTGTATTTCACTTTACCTCTTACTTCTTCCTAATGAACACCTTAATGTTCTTTAGAAGCTTGAATTTCGAGTCAGTGGCCCCTGTGGTGGGCTTGTTCCATATGAACAAGTTTCATCTTCTGAATAATAATAACAATGATAATAGAAATAATCAACACATAATCTCGCCTGGAACAGACATAAATTGTGTGCTGATTATTTCTATAATATTCCTTCAGAAGGGATAGTTCGAATGAAATGCTGTCATTTGGGTCATTGCTGAGTCGGGAAGTTGGGGAAAACACGCCGGTATGCAGGCAGTTAGCCTGCCCAGGTAATTCCTTAGGTACAGTACTACTCAGGTTCCAGCTTCTTTTATGACTTTTATGGCCTAGTGGGCAGCGCCCTTGCCTTTCAATTGAAAGACCTGGGTTCGATCTTGATGTGTCATAAATTTATTTAATAATAATAATAATAAAATAATAATAATAACAATAATAATAATAATAATTCAAGGTTTACTCGGAAACCTTCAATAGACAGGAAACCTGATTTCCGAATCTTCGAGAACCCGATTTTGTTTTCATTCCTTGCATCTTTTTAAACAAGACAAGAGCGTGGACTCCATGTTTATCCCTCCTCTTTTATCCGGTCAGAATTTGGATGGGTTGCCAAAGAGCTCCCAGGATCAACATTGGAAGTTAAAAAAAAAAAAAAGGAACTACCAACCGTTTACCCCAGGATGTAATATAGAATTTAGGTCAAAGGCCAAGCACTGGTGCCTATGAGGTCATTCAGCTCTGAAAGGGAAATTGAGAGAAAAAAGGTTTGAAAGGTGTAACAGGAGGTAAACCTCGCAGTCGCACTATGAAACAATTGTTAGAAGAGGGAGGATAGCAAGATGTGAGAAGGAGAATATGAATGGAGGTACAGTGAAAGGAATGAAAGGGGTTGCAGCTAGGGGGGGCCGAAGGGCCGCTGCAAAGAACCTACAGTGCATCGCATGAGGGGCACTGTCGGCACTACCCCGCTACGGGACCGTATACCCTAGATAAATAAAGGAAGAGGTTTCTGGTGCGAGGGGAATGGGTCACAGTGAGACCCGAGAAGCCGGCAGAGTGAATTATTTTACGAACAGGCGAGTAATTAAATGAAAAGACTAATTTTATAAATACTTTCTGCAGAGGCTAGAAAGTTAATTGAAAACGAATTCATTGCTTATTCATCTTCCTTTACTTACTTTTATTCATTTTATTCATTTTGATTTATTTTCATCTTTTTTTTATAGATGAAACTAAAAATATCTGAAAATAAATGAAAATGAATAAAATTAAGTAAGGAAAGATGAATAAAAATACATAATAAAATAAAAATTGAATAATAAAAATATGATAAATAGTAGAAATGGGTTACAGTGAGGCCAAAGAGGCAATTAGGTTCAGTGAATGAGTGAGCGAATAAGTGAGTGAGTGAATGAATGTATGAGTAAATATAAGGATACACTATTTGTATGAGACCTAGTGTACTTATACCATAAAATATCACAGTAATCAATGAGAAGTCAGGGACGGTAATGACACAGGCTAGCAGAGAGAGAGAGAGAGAGAGAGAGAGAGAGAGAGAGAGAGAGAGAGAGAGAGAGAGAGAGAGAGAGAGAGAGAGTTTTATATTATTTTGTAGTTGATATAACTAGGCTCATAGTTCCATGTGATCACTGTTCAGTATGATATCCATGACTTTAGCGGGGAATTACTTAGAGAGAGAGAGAGAGAGAGAGAGAGAGAGAGAGAGAGAGAGAGAGAGAGAGAGAGAGAGAGAGAGAGAGAGAGAGAGAGAGAGCTTTATGTTATTTTGTAGTTCATATAACTAGGCTCACAGTAGCATGTGATCACTGTTTAGTATAATATCCGTCGGTTTAGCGGAAATTACGTTGTTAAAGAGAGAGAGAGAGAGAGAGAGAGAGAGAGAGAGAGAGAGAGAGAGAGAAGGACTGGTCCTCCAGGCTGGAAGACGGCAAATCTGGACGACGTATTTATTACCCGTGTTTTGCTACCGTTATGAACAGATAGAAAAAATAAATAAATAAACATACGAATACACATATCTAATGTTACAGGATACAATCACAGACAAGTATTTAATATCACAGGATACAAACGCAGATAAGTACTTAACCTCTAAACCTTTGCGTTATTCCCCTTTTATCGGTCTTATCCGTTTGTTACTTGAAACTGCATTATGGGAAATGTTTACGGAGGTGCGAAGTGGATATATGTAAATAAGGATGGAGGGAAATGTACGTATGTGTTGTGTGTGTGTGTGTGTGTGTGTCGTTAATTATTCTAACGAGGTAAACAGTGCGGCGGCGAAGGAAATGAAAAATGAAATGGGTAACGTAAACAAACAAAATGGAGGAATTGCTCACGAGTGGCGAGAGGAATGTGTCGCTGTCCAAGATGGATGGAAAGTCCTGCTGGTGATTCTTACGAGGCAGTTATTGGAGTCAAATGAAAGACGCCGATGGCTGTAAGAAAAGGAGAAAAAGGTAGCCTGTAATGATGTACATTTACCGAATACGTGGCAAAGAAAAATGGAAAATGATGATGAAAATGGACAGAAAAAATAACAGATAATCAAAATATAAACAGCCACTGATGATTCTTACAATTATTGGAGTCAACGAAAGACGCCGATCACTGTAAGAGAAGGAGAAGAAGGTAGGCTATAATGATGTATATTTACCGAATACGTGGCAAAGAAATGATGATGATAAAAATGGGCAGAAAAGATAACAGATAATCAAAATATAATAAATTCACTGTAAATAAAACAAACTGCTATTAAAAAGAAAACCCTGAGAGAGAGAGAGAGAGAGAGAGAGAGAGAGAGAGAGAGAGAGAGAGAGAGAGAGAGGGAGAGAGAGGAGAATGGCCAAGGGTATCCATTTACCCCCCAACAATTAAGAAATGCGTTGTTGGTCTCCCATCACCAGCAACAAGCTGTCGTGTTGTCCAAGCGTGGCTCCTGCCTTACCTATCAGGCCCCTGGTATCATCTGAGGGGTCATTATATTAATTGATGTCATCCACAGGCCGGCTCTATTAGCAAACAAATAGGGTTCATCACTCAGTCTTAGAGCTGTGCCCTGTCTCTCCCAATACCCACCTCCTTTCTTGCCCTCCCCTTCATACCCCCTCCCCTTCATATAGTACCTCCTCCCCCTACCCCTACAATCCCTCATTGGATTTTACAGAGGGATTCATTACATGGCCATCAGCTATTATTATTATTATTATTATTATTATTATTATTATTATTATTGAAAACTGTTCACATTCTGCGAAACAAGACTATAAGGTAATTAACTTATGAAAATTATTGTTATTATTATTATTATTATTATTATTATTATTATTATTATTATTGAAAAGTGTTCACATTCTGCGAAACAAGACTATAAGGCATTTAACATTTGAAAATTATTATTATTATTATTATTATTATTATTATTATTATTATTACTGAAAATTGTTCACATTCTACGAAACAAGACTATAAGGCAATTAACTTTTGAAAATTATTATTATTATTATTATTATTATTATTATTATTATTATTATTATTATTATTATGTAATAACATGCTTTCTCCTCACCTTCCTCCAGTGGGCTAAACACGAGGTATTGGTACAACTGCGTAATTTATTTTATTTTATTTTATTTTATTTTTCAGTTCTTTAATGCCTTTCTCCTCTGTAAGTTTTGTATTTTTTAGGGAATACGTCCATTTCGTTACACCTGCTCCGATTCAAGAATCGAACGCTGATCACTCAGTTTGTGAGTTGGATGCCTTACCTCTGCGCTAGTAGGTGAGAGAGAGAGAGAGAGAGAGAGAGAGAGAGAGAGAGAGAGAGAGAGAGAGAGAGAGAGAGAGAACACTTACCCAACAACGTGAAAAAGGTGAGAGAGAGAGAGAGAGAGAGAGAGAGAGAGAGAGAGAACACTTACCCAACAATGTGGAAAAAAGGTGAGAGAGAGAGAGAGAGAGAGAGAGAGAGAGAGAGAGAGAGAGAGAGAGAGAGAAGAACACTTACCCAACAACGTGAAAAAAAAGGTGAGAGAGAGAGAGAGAGAGAGAGAGAGAGAGAGAGAGAGAGAGAGAGAGAGAGAGAACATTTACCAAACACCGTGAAAAAGGAGAGAGAAAGAGAGAGAGAGAGAGAGAGAGAGAGAGAGAGAGAGAGAGAGAGAGAGAACCGAAGAACGACTGACTCACAAAGCCTCACATTTTTTTTCCTTCTTCTTCTTCTCCTCCTCTTGACCCGTTGGTTTACGAGATTATTTGTTAGGCCAGCACTCCATTTTTCTCGCTCAGGTCTTTTCAGTCGAATCTCGCATTGCAAGAGCATTTACTTGTGTCTGTGCGAAAGCCAACTGCGGTAGGTGACCACACCAATCGCGAGTTACTTTTTTCTTTATTTTGTTTATTTTCTTTCTTTTTTTTTTTTTTTTTTTTGTGGGGGTTGAGGGGGAAGGGTTTTATCTAAAGACTCATGGATGTCCTTGGGTCTTGATGAAATTGTTTTGGAGTGATTACCTGGGTGGTGGAGAAGTTTCAATGAAGGGTTGGCTGAGTACTAGGTCAAACACATACATACGTGCGTGCGCACATACATACATACATATATATATATATATATATATACATATATATATGCATATACACACACATATATATATGTATATATATGTGTGTGTGTGAATGTATATACATACATACATACATATATATATATATATATATATATATATATATATATATATATATATATATATATATATTATGTTAGTATTTCGTGGTCTAATCTTCCTAGGTTAGCAAATCATTTCCAAACTTGTGACAAAACTAATATATACATACATATATACATACACATACATACATACATTGCTATGTAACCATGCATTTACAAACACACACACACACACATGCACGAATGCACGAATGCTCGTCAGTCAGTCCCCAGCGCGACCACCTGCAATCCAGGACGCCAGAGGAGATTGTTTTCTGTCACTGCCCAAATGAAGAATAATGGTAACGATGACTGTTAAGATAATGCAAAAATGGCCTCACCTTCCACTCTCTGACCTTCTGTCATCCTTCTGCAAATGGATCTCATTGCCCGTAAAGGCTTATTTCCTTTAAAAGCAAAAATACGACACAAAACTGCCGCTTGCTTCTTTTGGGAGGGGGCGGGGGAGGGGGCGTTTCTTGTGGTGTATGAAGAATTGTGTCTTGTGGCTGTGACATTTCATAATTCATTTACCGTTATTCTGTTTCCTGTAGGGAGGTAGTGTCGTCAGTGCACATCACGCGGTGCACTGTAGGCATCACTCGAGGTTCTCTACAGTGGCTTTTATATTTGGTGTTCCTCGGAATGTGTGAAGATTTGGGTGCTGTGGGTCTGACATTTTCGTATCTCATTCTATTCTGTTAAAGTAATATCAAGGATAAGAATTTCATTATTATTCTGTTCTCTGTAAGGCGCACTGTAGGCATTACTCGAGGTTCTATACAGCGGCTTTTATCTTTCGGGTTT
>NC_089761.1:28130643-28138143 GCF_040412425.1 Macrobrachium rosenbergii | reverse complement strand
TACTTCTGAGAATTTTAGGGAACTGATTTTAACTCTTCCTAAAGTCTTTGATGAAACAGAGTGGTAATATAGCAAGCATTGTCATCACTGTACGTAAGATAATAATAATAATAATAATAATAATAATAATAATAATAATAATAATAATAATAATAATAATCCGAGCGTCTGTTGGACCATCGTCACGTACTAATCATTTAAATCTCACCTCAATTCTTGATTTAAAAAGCGTAACTAAATGCGCTTCTCCATAATCCCTTTACTCACGTCAAGAGAAATTACTTTATTTTCTTCTCCGTGATAAAGATACCTTGAATCGGAATAGAGAAGTTGGTAACTGTAGATGGAAAGGTCGTAAAGAAGACAAAGATAAACGATGGAAGACAGAAATAAACAATGAAAAAATCTAATAAACAAGAGAGAGAGAGAGAGAGAGAGAGAGAGAGAGAGAGAGAGAGAGAGAGAGAGAGAGAGAGAGTTGAAAAATTGGTGAAAATTAGTTAGAGGAAGAGAGAGAAACTGTTGAAATATGCCTTAGATTAGTCACAGGGAAAGAGAGAGAGAGAGAGAGAGAGAGAGAGAGAGAGAGAGAGAGAGAGAGAGAGGGGGTATGGGAAATCTGGTCGAAAGCAGCATATTAACACGGGACCATAAAACAGCCCGACAGTCCTAAAAAGGCCATAAGGAAAGCCTTTTGGCATTAAGGGGGAGGGAGGGAGGGAGGGGAGGGATAGGGGGCTAGGGAAGGGGGGGAAGGGGGCGCGGTTGGGTGGCACCCCTCTTAAGCGCCTTGCATCTGAACCGCTGAGAACGACACCTAAATCAGGACTAAGCGTTAAAGAACGACCCATTTCCTACGAGCTGTCAGCGCGGATGAAAATAAACCTTATTTGCACTCGCTCGACGTCCTCGCTCGCTACGACGAGCCGTGAATCATCCTCCCGGCAACACCTGTTGGCGACTTTTGACTCGTAACGACGCCGCCGTTGACAACAACGAGGTAATATGGTCTTTAATGAGGAGATGAGCCGTATCATTATGTACCTTCTCACTCACTCTCTCTCCCTCTCTCTCGCTCTCACCCTCTCTCTCCAGCTCTCTTTCTCTGTCATCACCTCATTGATTCAAAGTCATAGAGCTTTGCTCTCCGCCTCTTCAGAAAATGAGCCGAACGTCTCTCGCCACAGAGGTGATAATCGCTTGCACCCCTCGGCCCATTTCAAACTTCCCTTGTGTTCCTTTGCCTGTCACATCAGATGATGTCCCGAGACTTGGGGAAACGTTCGTAAGAAAGGTACAAATGTCGGTGAGCAAAGCGGTACATAGGAGGAGGAAAAGATATAAAGTTCAAGATCTCTCTCTCTCTCTCTCTCTTTATAAACTTGTCTATCTTTTTCTGCATCCTGTATAGATTATGATTATAAGCAATTTTCTGTCAGTGGTTCGATTATCATATTTCTTATAAAATATCCTTTCCAGTTACAGCTAGATAAATAAATCGTAGAACGGATGATTGCTCTCTCTCTCTCTCTCTCTCTCTCTCTAAAGTGGTCTATCATTTTATACATACTTGATAGATTTCGATTATAAGCAATTTTCTTTCAAAGGTTCGGTAGCATTTATTTAACAAAATATTCTCCGCAGTTACAGCTGGATGATTAAATCGTGAAACGGATGATTACACACACACACTCTCTCTCTCTCTCTCTCTCTCTCTCTCTCTCTCTCTCTCTCTCTCTCTCTCTAAAAACTTGTCTATCCTTTTCTATACCCTGTTTAGATTTTAGAGCTTTGATACAATTCTTTTAAATAAATGTTCTTCGTAGTTTCGGTTGGACGATTAAATCGTGGTACGGATGATTACTCTCTCTCTCTCTCTCTCTCTCTCTCTCTCTCTCTCTCTCTCTCTCTCTCTCTCAAGACGTAGCCTGAAGAGAGAGAGAGAGAGAGAGAGAGAGAGAGAGAGAGAGAGAGAGAGAGTAACCATTCGTACCACGATCTAATCATTCAACTGAAACTACCAAGAACATTTATTTAAAAAAAATTGTATCAAACCTCTGAATTCTAAACAGGGTAGAGAGCGAGGAGAGAGAGAGAGAGAGAGAGAGAGAGAGAGAGAGAGAGAGAGAGAGAGAGAGAGAGAAGGGGGGGAAGAGGGGTGGGGTACGGGGAAGACTGCGCTCTGTGGGCCACCAGTCACATAAATGCATCTCAGCGTGGCTTAAGAATCCTTTGAAAGGTGAGAGAGAGACTTAGGACTTAATCGCGTTTTATTGTATCTTTTGACATACCTGACTCGGATGGATGCTGGCAAGGCTCGGCCGAGATTATATAAAGAAAAGGTGCCTCTCGACGCAATGGGTTTGTTCGTTGTCGTGTTAAATCTAAATAGCGTGGCTATTACTGATGTTGACTTTTACGAGCTCCGCTATTATAACGCCTCGCAATTGAGCGAGAGAGAGAGAGAGAGAGAGAGAGAGATAGAGAGAGAGAGAGAGAGAGAGAGAAATGCACTTCACTATATTAAGAATGTTCATGGTCCTGGTATTACCATTATAGATTTTGAAGAATCCACATGAAAACTGAAGCCTTGAATTTGACTTTTGCAATTCAGATCTAGAGAGAGAGAGAGAGAGAGAGAGAGAGAGAGAGAGAGAGAGAGAGAGAGAGAGAAATGCACTTCACTATATTAAGAATGTTCATGGTCTTGATATTTCCATTAAAGATTTTTGAAGAATCGACATGAAAACCGAACCCATGCATTTGACTGGTGCAGTTTAAATCTAGACAGGATGGAGAGAGAGAGAGAGAGAGAGAGAGAGAGAGAGAGAGAGAGAGAGAGAGAGAGAGAGAGAGAGAGAAATGCACCTCACTATGTTAAGAATGTTCATGGTCCTGATACTACCATTATAGATTTTGAAGAATCGACATGAAAACTGGAACCGTGAATTTGACTTGTGCAGTTTAAATCTAGACAGGTCGGAGAGAGAGAGAGAGAGAGAGAGAGAGAGAGAGAGAGAGAGAGAGAGAGAGAGAGAGAGAGAGAGAGAGAATGTGATTCTTGTTATAAATGTTAAATTTCATGAGGTTATTACAAATAATTCTGAAGAATCATTGGCATGAAAACTGAAGCTATGAATCTAGTTGGTATGGTTAAAATCTAGAGGAAGAGAGAGAGAGAGAGAGAGAGAGAGAGAGAGAGAGAGAGAGAGAGAGAGAGAGAGAGAGATGTGATTCTTGTTATAAATGTTAGATTTCATGAGGTTATTACAAATAATTCTGAAGAATCATTGGCATGAAAACTGTAGCTATGAATCTAGTTGGTATGGTTAAAATCTAGAGGAAGAGAGAGAGAGAGAGAGAGAGAGAGAGAGAGAGAGAGAGAGAGAGAGAGAGAGAGAGGCAATCTTCAATTCAACGACAGATCATTATTCTGAAAATATGAATAACATGTAAATTATGAAGAAAACCTGACATTAAATTTCAGCTAGAGAATTAATGTAGCTCTAATATAAACAGGATGTGTAACAGAAGATAGGCAAGCTGAGAGAGAGAGAGAGAGAGAGAGAGAGAGAGAGAGAGAGAGAGAGAGAGAGAGTTCAATTCAAATTCAGAACTTTATTTCCAATTTACATTGGTTATTCACATAGAGAGAGAGAGAGAGAGAGAGAGAGAGAGAGAGAGAGAGAGAGAGAGAGAGAGAGAGAGAGAGTTCAGTTAAAATTAAAATTTAAAGGGAAATCCACATGTACTTCATTTATATCAGCTAATTTCTCTCCTCTCTCTCTCTTGTGGCTAATCGACTCTTTGGATAATAAATTTTACACGGTAATGACTTGAATACTGTGGTAAATGAACGTACAAAGGTGTGCTATCATTATCTATAATCCTGCTTCATTATCCTAAACCGGAAGTTCTTCATTAAACTTTGTTCAATAATATTATTATTATTATTATTATTATTATTATTATTATTATTATTATTATTATTATTATTATTATTATTAACGTAAGCTTGGACCATCGACGGACGGTCTCTTGTTTGTCAGTTTTTCGTAAGTATATTTTAACAGAAACCTTTCACATTGACAACTGATCTCCTATCCTCTTTTCCTGACGAGAGCGACCAGATTTGCTGAACAGCAGCACGCCTGTAATACTATAAGGTGGACTGATTGACTGACTTTATCTGGGCAAAAATATGAGAAATGGGAGAAAAAATTAATATATATGTATATATAATATATGTATGTATATATATATATATATATATATATATATATATATATATATATATATATATATATATATATATAATATATATATATATATATATATATATATATATATATATATATATATATATATATATATATATATATATATATATATAATATATTATCAACGACACAAGAAGCACAATAGACGAAAGAAAACAACTATAGTTAGCCTTGAAAATCTCTATTTTGATCATAATTGAAGGAGAAACGCGGTAGGAGACCACTTCCAGACATATAGCTAGATATATTGGTAAAGTAGAAATAACAATTAGGATAACGACAGCGGGATCAAACAAACTCAAGATAGACAAGAAAGGTAGAAATAATGAGGGCGAAATAAGGACAAGAACAACAGCGAATGATACAACAACAACGATGATGGGAGAAAGCAAAAACAGCCGACGCACAAAACGGAGAATGAGAGGGGAATTATAATAACGATTAGCAAACAAAAAACAAACGAATAAAAATACAACCGTGCGAAAAGGAGATTTAGAGAGTAAATAACAACAAAAACAGCTGCAATAGCAACAACTACAACAACAACAACAACAACAAAAAAACAATCGCAACACTTCGCGAATGAGTCAGGAAGAACGCAAGCAAAAATTAAGAGGAAATTGTGAGAGAGGCAGTTTTTTTTTTTTTTTTTTTGCTCTTCTTATCATTCCAGGGTCAACCAGATGATTAATGAATGAGTGACTTGACCTAGATATATGGCCTGTTTGCTTTACGTCGCAATTGTTGATTGTTTTCCTCATAATGCTTCGCGTGCAACAACAGCTGTTTTGTCTCTGTATCAGTTAAGGAATGCTTTGTAATAGAGAATTTAATGTTTTTTTTTTTTTTTTTGTCAGGGTTCGTTCGTGGAAGAGTTTTTTTTTTTTTTTTTTACTGGGTTTTACCAACTATGTACTTTCAATTTATTATGTGAGGGTTTCGTGTTGTTTTGCTTTCCTGCAATAAAACTCCAACACCTCACTTGTGTGGAGGCATTTATTTCCATTTATATCCACATAATTATTTATATATATATATATATATAGTATGTATGGATATGTTTACACGCACACACATATATATATACTTATATATATATATATATATATATATATATATATATATATATATATATATATATATATATATATATATATATATATATATATATATATATATATATATATATATTTGTGTGTGTGTGTGTGTGTATGTGTGTGTGTGTGTGTGTGAGTTTGGAGAGACAAGCGGACAGAGAGACAGAGAAATTCGTCAAAAGACGAAGACCAAAATAATCAACAGTGCCTCTCCTCATAAAAGATTGCGTCACTTGATACTGACGACACTTCTTAGCCATTGTGAGTGACGCAAAAAAGTTGCTAAATGTCCTGTTTAATGAACACGGAAGGAGACTCGTCTTTTATTCAGGAAAATCGTTAATGATGCAGATGTTTGGGAGGTATTTCCCAACAGATGGGTTACAGTCTTGATAAAAAAATGTCCAACGATTATATTGCCCAATTTCCTGAGTGTGTATTTAAATAGCGATTCTCTCTTCTCTAATTTAGTACGACTATACTGACGGAATTCGTGTTAGCAGCGTATATCGTTGGTAGGCTAAAGGGTTAAGCAATGACTTCAGTTTCCCATCCTGCCTGAGTTCGAGTCCCACTTGGGAATTGCTCCATTTGCTTCCGCCCTGATTTCAAGGCTGTCAATGATAAGCGCATCTAAGCATAAGGTGCAATCGTTCTATATAATAAGTTTTTATCTCGTCTACCTAGATTTTGTGTACTGTATTGTGAATTTTGTCTACTCTGTCCATCTGTAAATGGCCCTAATCTGAAATAAAAGATAATTTATCTTTATTATTATTATTATTATTATTATTATTATTATTATTATTATTATTATTATTATTATTATTAGTCTACTACTACTACTTCTGTTATTATTATTATTATTATTATTATTATTATTATTATTATTATTATTATTATTATTATTATTATTATTATTCTTATTATGAAACAGAGATGTTAGTAAGTCACTGTGGTCACTGCAATGCATATCATTAATTTCACCTGTCAACTGCTACCCCAAAGACATGCCCAAGCCAGCTGGGCAATAGCTTTCACTTGAAGAAGAAGAAGAAGAAGAAGAAGAAGAAGAAGAAGAAGAAGAAGAAGAAAAAACTATATCTGCGCCCTAACGAGTAGGCAGACCAGCAAACACTAACTTGTAATCTGCTCCTTTCCATCATGAGAATGGATGGCATGTGGGCTGTCAGCAACCAGGTCTCCATGATTTGTTGCACAGGTCTTTGAAAGGCTGGTCCATATGCGTATAAACACGCATGTATTTCTTTTTAAGTGCTTGGTACTGGCCTTGTTAAGTCGCTGGGAGGTGAGGTTTAATGATTGTGGGCAGGGGTAGGAAACCGTTGGGCCTCTGGCGTGTTTTATTGGTTGATCTAAATAGCGTCGTCTCCTTCAAGAAATAGATGAAGTTATGTGTCCAATGCGGGCGCGATACAGAGGTTACGTCAGATGTACGATAACTTACAGAGGTATGACAGATGTATGATGACTTCCAGAAAGTTATCCGGGAAAAGTTAGATGCTTAGTGGTTCTGTTTTTTTTAAAATAAATTTTGTAAGATTGAAAGCAATATATTCTAGATAAATGTTTGCCGTTGGAGATTTGTTGTGGTCTATTGTAAATAATTTAATGAATAAAAACTAAATAAATAAATAAATAAATAAACTTCTCATACTGTAAAAATGTTAAATACTGTTAAAATACAAAAAATCTGTTTCGTATAACAAAAATAAGTCTGATTTGTGGTACAAGATCTGTGCGAAGCTTGAGTAATATTAAATTACATAATTTCTCAAGTTCACTTATGTTATTTTTGCAAGGAAAATCCAAGTACACCGTGATAAATCTTTCGACGAAAATGTTTTTGAAGAAGAAAAAAAAAAAAAAAACACATGAGAACATCATACTGGAATCTTAAAATTTCTTGTAAAATTCCTTTTGTGTGCTTATTTTGAAGTGACAGGCGGACAACCGAAAGAAATTGCGAGACATTGATAAAGATAAGAATGCTCTTGAAGCCCAAAGCAGACGTCAAGAGAGAGAGAGAGAGAGAGAGAGAGAGAGAGAGAGAGAGAGAGAGAGAGAGATGGTCAGAATGAAACGCATGATGAGCATAAAGG
>NC_089761.1:28125643-28128143 GCF_040412425.1 Macrobrachium rosenbergii | reverse complement strand
CAGCCTGATATAAAAAAAATTCTGCACTTTTATGAATGTGTTACAGTAAAACATAAGATGTTTTAAGTTATTAAGAAAAGGCTGTTATGATTTAACATTAACAACATTAATGTCGGCCATTGGTGGACTGTCCTAACAAATTCTGACATCGGTAATTCATGTGAAAGATTATTAAACACACGAATATTATAAACCACTGAATTCTGACAACGGTGCATATATCTCTTATACTTTGCAAAAGTACATGGAAACTGCTTATAAACGCAAAAAAATAATTGAGAGAGAGAGAGAGAGAGAGAGAGAGAGAGAGAGAGAGAGAGAGAGAGAAGTCATCAATTTAGGGACAATATCAGAAGTCATACATCTTTGCAACAGTGCATGCAAAAAAACAAACTAATGGGAAATTTAGTAAACACCAATATTATCTCTTCTCTTAAGAGAAGAAATTATTAGAGAGAGAAGAAAAAAAACTATGGGGAAAAGATATGGACACTGTTTACAAACACAAGTCAACAATATAATGAAGAGACGAATTAATGAGAAGGAGAGAGAGAGAGAGAGAGAGAGAGAGAGAGAGAGAGAGAGAGAGAGAGAGAATATTCGCCAATTTAGGAATAAAATCGGACGACACACATCAAGATTGCATTAAAAGAAAAATAAAAACTAGCCGCTACGTGAGAACAGCGGTCGCAGCTTTGTGCTAAACGCACCCATGGAATATTGTAGCAGATAACGACCCCAAATGCCATGTTCCATTCCTCTTGCAGGTCTAAGCTTCAAATGACCTACGCGTACTTTTTTTAGGTACTCAGAGAGAGAGAGAGAGAGAGAGAGAGAGAGAGAGAGAGAGAGAGAGAACCATACTGTTATTCATTTTAAAGGAGCTCTGTATTGAGAAGGGGAAAAGTTTGTATTTAATGTTCTGATGAGAGAGAGAGAGAGAGAGAGAGAGAGAGAGAGAGAGAGAGAGAGAGAGAGAGAGAGAAATATTATTATTCATTTTAACAGAGTTCTGTATTGAGCAGGCGAAAAGTTTGTTACTTAATGTTCTGATGAGAGAGAGAGAGAGAGAGAGAGAGAGAGAGAGAGAGAGAGAGAGAGAGAGAAAGAGAGAACCATATTGTTATTCATTTTAAAGGAGCTCTGTACTGAGAAGGGGAAAAGTTTGTATTTAATGTTCTGATGAGAGAGAGAGAGAGAGAGAGAGAGAGAGAGAGAGAGAGAGAGAGAGAGAGAGAGAGAGAGAGAGAGAGAGAGAGAAACATATTGTTATTCATTTTAAAGGAGCTCTGTATTGAGAAGGGGAAAAGTTTGTTACTTAATGTTCTGAAGAGAGAGAGAGAGAGAGAGAGAGAGAGAGAGAGAGAGAGAGAGAGAGAGAGAGAGAGAGTTTCTTTATTTATAAAGATCTCTGTACTGACTAAGGCAAAAAGTTTTAGTTCAGATTCCGTACTTAATGTTCTAATGAGAGAGAGAGAGAGAGAGAGAGTTTTCAATGCCTTCTAGTACTGACCGAGTACTTATGTCTTAAGAAAAAAAGTGTTGAATGAGAGATAAAGATGAATATTTTTGTTGAATGAGAGAGATAAAGATGAATTTTTGAAAATAATAACATTATTATTATTCTTCTTTAAGTAGTGGGGGATCGTAAGAGAGAGAGAGAAAGAGAGAGAGAGAGAGAGAGAGAGAGAGAGAGAGAGAGAGAGAGAGAGAGAGAGAGAATCTGCGTACATGAAAGAAGATGATACGTAATTTATGCTGCTACTCCATGAATAATTAATTACACCAGCTATGTTTTTGTTCCGGAATTAGATTAAAGTTCAGTTTTTTTTTTTTTTTAGCCTTCGTTGAATCATCCCCAAAGATCATTAAAAAAACAAAAAAACAATAAATGCCAACTTCTGATTCATCTTTCAGTGCATTTCTGACACGGAAAAATGACTTGTTGATATATGTCATGGGAATGTCACTGACTGTTGTGAGAAATGTTGGAGAGAGAGAGAGAGAGAGAGAGAGAGAGAGAACTTACAGCCCCAGGACGTCATTTGTTATTAGTCTGTTTTTTTAGAAAAAAGTGGAAGAAATATGAGATGAACTGTTGTACCCTCAAGGTGTAAGGCATTCATCTCTCTCTCTCTCTCTCTCTCTCTCTCTTTCTCTGTTCACCAGGCTACGGCTCACAACGGTCGACTAACAATCAGGGACAAATTCACTGGTTCTTTTCTCGAACCAGTGTTTGACAGTTGTGAGAGAGAGAGAAATCTAGACCATTTAAAGGTCAGCAAAAACAATAAAAATAAAAAGAACAAGAATCTCATGAATATCGTTTGAACGATTTAACTCAGATGTATAGAAATATATACTAATAACCCCCGTCTATTAGTTCTCTCTCTCTCTCTCTCTCTCTCTCTCTCTCTCTCTCTCTCTCTCTCTCTCTCTCTCTCTTTGGGTTGCTACCTACAACTAGGTACCAATTTAAGACTTATACTTGATTTTTAGG
>NC_089761.1:28118143-28120643 GCF_040412425.1 Macrobrachium rosenbergii | reverse complement strand
CTTGTAAAATGTGACACTGCTAATCGTTATTCATATTATTAGTTAAATAAAAAAATCCCAATTTTAACTATTATCGTAACACTTTAGACAAACTCTAAAAAAGGAAAGTTAATAAAATCAAATATTGTTACTTATTGGTTTTTAGTCAAATTGTAAAAAGCAAAATGTGAAAAGTTGGAATTTTTCCTATACCTAATTAATACCATTTTTTTGTGAGACAGAAAAAGCCAAAAAGCACAAAAAAAAAAAAAAATAGCGTGAATGACAATTTGCAACAATTGGAAAGCTCTTCTTTTAAGTCAGTGAAATCCATTTCATCTATACGGCCTGAAGCGACACCCAAAATCGAAAAAAAAAAATGTTTTAAGGGAATTGTCTTAATGGCTACGGAAATCCAGTCTGGTATGGTAGACCCCCGGACAAAATCTGATACGACGGAGATTTAAACATCATAAGATTTTTTTTTTTTTTTAATTAGATGATACTAGCTCTAAAGTGCTCTATTATTATTATTATTATTATTATTATTATTATTATTTAGAAATGTCTTGTGCTTCGAGAACGTAAAATATTAGAAGACAGCTATTGCTCAAGAATGGAAGTTTCGAGGCAGAACGAAGAACCGAAACAGATTTCTGTTAGCTGAATCTTCTCATCAATGTTTTTAGGTGACGTCATCGCGTTAAATCCTGACCAGGTTTAGACAAACCAGGGTGGTTCCTAAGCCTACTGGGGGTGTTTTAGTCGGAAGGCGTCTATTATCCATAATAATAATAATAATAATAATAATAATAAAGAACGCAAAACTATGAACGGAGAACAAACTGCTTTAAAAATTAACAAAAAATTAATAACATTTTAATATTACAAACAACAACTACAATAATAATAATAATAATAATAATAATAATAATAATAATAATAATAGTAATAATTTTACCTTAATCTATGACCTTATACAAAGAAAGAATGCAAAAAAAATGTAAATGTAATACAAACTATATTAAAAGGTAAAGAAAAATAGCAACACGTAATAATAATAATAATAATAATAATAATAATAATAATAATAATAATAATAATAATAATAGAGGACTGAATTTTCATCTTCCATTTCCCAACTACCTTGCAGGTTCTGTCCATCCCTCCTCCATCTATATAATAATAATAATAATAATAATAATAATAATAATAATAATAATAATAATAATAATAGGTGACAACATTTCAAAGGCTAAATTTTACTTAACATATCAATGTACCGAAAATAATTTGTCCTCAGAACTGCATTGCCTTCATGGAACATAACTATAAAGAAAAATCACAATTAAGCCAAATCCCAATTGTCGTTTCCTAGCCCAGACCAGCCGCATCGTCATTTAACCTTTTATCCAAAAGGCATTTTTCCACATGATTTCCCGATTTCCTGTCTCTCTCTCTCTCTCTCTCTCTCTCTCTCTCTCTCTCTCTCTCTCTCTCTCTCTCTTCCTGTACTACTTTTTCTTTTATCTTTTTGTATTTTTTTTCCGGCCGGCGATGTTAAAAGTTGCACCGTCAAACCCATGTAGCTTATGCTCCCAGATGAATAACCCGCCAACTTTTGCCACTGGAAATAATAACTCAAAGTTCCCCGAGTGCACTTTTTTTTTTTTTACTTCGTTTTCATTTTTTCGGGGGGCCGGGGGGCCGGCGGCGTGGGTGGGGTAGACAGGGTGCCTTACTCAACCTCCTCCTCCTCCTAATCCTAGTTTTTTTTTTTTATTTTGGTTTCAATTTTCTTTTTGGGGAACAGGGAGAAAATTGCCCCACTCAGCCTCCTCCTCCTCCTCCTCCTCCACCTCCACCTCCTCTTCCTCCTCCCCCAGCTTTTTTTAACCTTGCCTTAATATTTTTTTTATGGGGGGAGAAAAGGTGCCTTCCTCCTCCTTCACCTCCTCCTCCTCCTCCTCCCCCTTCCCTCTCCTTGTGGCCCCTTCCCCCATCTCCCTTTCAGTACGATTATGGGACGAATTGTGATTCAGGAACCACTCTCCCTCCCCCACACACTTTCAAATCCGCTCAAAAACAAAAAAAAAAGAAAATAACAACGAACTGATATAATACTGGACAATAACCCCTTCCCCCTATCCTATTTTAATAATAATAATAATAATAATAATAATAATAATAATAATAATATTATTTAATAATAATAATAATAATAGTAGCATTACAGGACAAAGGGTAGCTTTTAATTCAGTACAGATGACACCCTGTTGTTTTACTGTCCAGCCCAAGAGGCGGTAAAACGCAATATAACAAATGGGACCCAAAAGTGATTTCTCCAACGCCGAATCCTCTCTCCCTCTACGCCATCTGCCTCGATGAATGTGCCATAGGTCCGCCATAAGCCACGGCAACTCCTCCTCCTCCTCCTCCTCCTCCTCCTTCTCCTCCTCCTCCTCCTTCTCCTCCTCCTCCTCCTCCTGTAGATACGCGAAGATAATAAACGCCCTTGTGA
>NC_089761.1:28098143-28110643 GCF_040412425.1 Macrobrachium rosenbergii | reverse complement strand
AAATACCTCCACTCTCACTACTCTTAAAGCTTCTCATCCCTAAACTGGAATAACTTTTTCCTTTATCTCTCTTCCTCTCTCTCTTCATCTCTCTCTCTCTCTCTCTCTCTCTAGTTTTCGAAGACGCCCTCCTCCTATATCCTTCAGGCTTCCCATTATTCTAAAGCTGTAATGTGCTCTCTCTCTCTCTCTCTCTCTCTCTCTCTCTCTTTTTATTACCAGGGAGATGGAAGAGGAGTTAATGGATGTTTCTGTAAGGAAGGGAGGGCCAATAGGTAGGAAACATGAGAGTGACATGGGCGTAAGAGATAACTAAGAGGGTAAACAAGGCCGCGGATAAAGGACATACTGGCACGAACTATATGGGAATAAGGGTAGATCAGAAGGATAAGAGAGAGAGAGAGAGAGAGAGAGAGAGAGGGAGGGAGAGAGAGAGAGAATCTTATGAATAACTTACGAATGGTTTCACCCGAGTGTACCTCGTCGAGGTCCTCCTCTTTTTGCGAGAGAAATTTCGAGCAATCAATGATTACTCAAGTCAAGTGTTTTTTCTTTCTCAGTGTCCCTCTCTCCACCCTTGCTGCGACCCAGTACAGTTGACTATCGACTAGATACATGATTCATTGCTTATAGGTCAACAGATGCGTACTAGATTCTAGAGAAAGGACGCATTCGTCCCTTCGTGGTTCGAGAGAATCGAACACTGGTTCTCCAATTTGTGAGCTGAGCCCGTTATATATATATATATATATATATATATATATATATATATATATATATATATATATATATATATAGAGAGAGAGAGAGAGAGAGAGAGAGAGAGAGAGAGAGAGAGAGAGAGAGAGAGAGAGAGAGAGAGAGAGTTCTTATTTGAATTGCTTGGCAGTACTTATGATCGTCTTTTTTAAAACTTGAAAAGAAATTATTATTTGAAAGTATTTTTCGTTGAATAGTCTGCCGACCCTTCTTTCTCTTTGTATGTCTGTCTGTATAAGTATTCCTCCAGGTTAGACAGCCTCCTAGTATTTCAGTTCCTGTCTGTCCTGTCTGTCTGTATGTCTGTATGCCCTCTTTCTCATGCAGGATACCCCAATGATCTTGTCAGATAAAGGACAGGCATGAAAGGTGCTTAGAAGCAAATATAGGGTGTGTATCAGAATCATACATCATGGAGTCTGGTGTATTTAATGCATTGCAACACTTGTATCACAACTACAGGGTTTGAATGTAGAGAGAGAGAGAGAGAGAGAGAGAGAGAGAGAGAGAGAGAGAGAGAGAGAGAGAGCTTAATAATACTGCAATAATTTTTTTTTATTACTTTTATTTCATTGTTTTAAACTTTGACGCCTTAACTATTTGACCTTTAAATTGCAGAGAGAGAGAGAGAGAGAGAGAGAGAGAGAGAGAGAGAGAGAGAGAGAGAGAGAGAGAGAGAGAGCTTAATAATACTGCAATCATTTTTTTTTATTACTTTTATTTCATTGTTTTAAACTTTGACGCCTTAACTATTTGACCTTTAAATTGCAGAGAGAGAGAGAGAGAGAGAGAGAGAGACAATAATACTGCAATAATTTTTTTATTACTTTTTATTTCATTGTTTCAAACTTTGACGCTTAACTATTTGACCTTTAAAAGTGCACAGAGGAGAGAGAGAGAGAGAGAGAGAGAGAGAGAGAATTAATAATACTGCAATAAATTTTTTTATTACCTTTATTTCATTGTTTCAAACTTTGACGCCTTAACTATTTGACCTTTAAAGTACACACACAAACACACGCAAAGAGAGAGAGAGAGAGAGAGAGAGAGAGAGAGAGAGAGAGAGAGAGAGAGAGAGAAATCCAAAGATCTCTCATTCATTAATCTTACTTCCGTATTTCAAACGACTTATAACTTTAGTCAGTTGATGAAGTGATTTAGAAATAACACTTCCCAGTACCAATAAGGAGAGAGAGAGAGAGAGAGAGAGAGAGAGAGAGAGAGAGAGAGAGAGAGAGAGAGCAAAAGGGTTGAAGATAAATCGTTTGTGGGTACACCAGCTAGGGGAAGGGACGGGTGCGGGGGGGGGGGGTTAGAAATGTGTTGTCGAAAAGGAACCTCAGGAGAACAATTGGCATAAGTATAAATCGTGGGCAGGAGTGACCTCGCCTCTAACTTTAATGGATTTTTGATGACCTTCTTATCATTAGATTTAGCCGGGGCTGCTGTTAGGAGCCCTGCGGAACCCCCTATAGGCAACGTGCCCTTCAAACCGCTCCGTTGACCGCGGAGTTCTCTGGCCGATAGCGAAAATCAAACAAGCTACGTCGTTACAGCCGAGTAATTAGAGAGGTTATCTAGGGAGAGATTACCTCCTCTCTCTCTCTCTCTCTCTCTCTCTCTCTCTCTCTCGTTGTACGGTCAAAAATAGCTTCAGGAAATACATAATATTTATGAATTTATGATACTTTTTCACTAACTTACACACGATTTTTTTTACGTACATCATTACCTCACATATGGATCTTGGACTGACTATAAACTGCAGTGATTTCACATTACATTACCAAATTGTCTGGGTTTACGGGAATGGAATTAACACGTTTTTTGAGCTTCCTAGATTGGTAATATTGATGACAAAATTAATTCTATTCTTGCACGTAACGAAATAGCATCTTGTCACTATACGTCGTTCATAAAGATAAAAATTTTTCTTACACTGCTTTGCAGAATGTGAAATTTGATGAAAGTACCTTTGCTTCAAGGAAATGATTAAAGAAATGGTATTCCATAGGTAATCTTACAATGCGCACAATTGTTTGTTTTATCGCCATTTCATATATACAAAAAAAATAGCATTAATTATAGTTATGTAATGACATTGGTAATGAACACGTTAGAATGAAAAATTTCTATCATATATTGTGTGTTTGTTTAGAGTAGCCATTGTGTACCTTAAAAAAGTTATTAATCATTATAGTTATGTAGCGCCATTAAAAATAAAACAAGTTTTACTTGAAAAAACTCCCTACCCTTAACAGGTATCAAACCAAGCTCCTGGTTACTTCACGTTAAGACACCAAACGCCATCTATGGCCTAGTTTTAATTTCCACTGTGTATATACGAAAAAGTAATAATTATAATTATGTAACGCCTTTGATAACGAACATATTTTACTGGAAAAAAAATCCCAACCTTTGACAAGTCCCAAACCAAGCATCTGTTTAATTCACATTAAGACAGCAAACGCCATCTATGGCCTAGTTTTTATTGCCATTGTGTATATACAAAAAAGTAATTATTACAATTATGTAACGCCTTTGATAATGAACACATTTTACTGAAAAAAAATCTCAACTCTTGACAAGTCTCAAACCAAGCATCTGTTTAATTCACATTAAGACAGCAAACGCCATCTATGGACTAGTTTTTATTGCCATTGTGTATATACAAAAAAGTAATTATTACAATTATGTAACGCCTTTGATAATGAACACATTTTACTGAAAAAAATTCTCAGCTCTTGACAAGTCTCAAACCAAGCATCTGTTTAAGTCACATTAAGACAGCAAACGCCATCTATGGCCTAGTTTTTACTGCCACTGTGTCTATACAAAAAAGTAATAATTATAATTATGTAACGCCTTTGATAATGAACACATTTTACGGGAAAAAATATCCCAACCTTTGACAAGTCTCAAACCAAGCATCTGTTTAATTCACATTAAGACAGCAAACGCCATCTATGGCCTAGTTTTTACTGCCACTGTGTCTATACAAAAAAGTAATAATTATAATTATGTAACGCCATTGATAATGAACACATTTTACGGGAAAAAATATCCCAACCCTTGACAAGTCTCAAACCAAGCATCTACTGTAATTACTTCACATTAAGACAGCAAACGCCATCTATGGCCTACACTGCAAACTATAATGTTATGATCTCCCAGGAGTAACGGTTGTAGTACAAGATTCCAGGTCGAACCCGGGTAAGGGCATAATGGGTTGGGTTCTCCAAACTGCTTGCCCTTAACAGGTTTTTAACGACCAACGAAGAGAGCAGATGAGGGAGCAGTCTCTCTCTCTCTCTCTCTCTCTCTCTCTCCCGAGTAGGAAGATTTTTATCAGATGTGCTTTCTCTAGCAGAGTTCCGTGTACGATAATAATAATAATAATAATAATAATAATAATAATAATAATAATAATAATAATAATAATAATGCTGTCTATAGAAGTTTCTGCTCTCTCTCTCTCTCTCTCTCTCTCTCTGCTTTGAATGGCCTCTACAAGGTGCTAGTCACGTGGGTGGGATGACGATATTCATTAAATATTCTCTCTTTAGTTGAGATGTATAAAAATAATAATGATAATATTTTCTAAAGTAGCTTCTGCTCTCTCTCTCTCTCACCTCTCTATTAGATTGTTATACATAATATCAACAATTATATTATACAAACCCTTTAAGCAGATACTGTATTATACAGTCAGTCTTATTTTCAATTTAACAATGGACGATTGTGCGCATGACATTACTACCACTACAACTACTACGAATAATAATAATAATAATAATAATAATAATAATAATAATAATAATAATAATAATAATAATAATAATAATCAATATGACATACATAATACAGATGAGACTAAATTAGGTAACTACTGAATAGCATCCACAATACAAAAGCTACAGAATTGATGATTAAGAGAGAGAAGAAAACACTCTACTGATGAAAAAGATAATCATCATTGATAGAGTTATAACTTTCTGTTCCTCACTTTCTCCATTTCTCAGTTTCAACTACACACAAAGGTCTGCTTATATATAATATATATATATAAATATATATATATATATATATATATATATATATATATATATATATATATATATATATATATATATATATATATGTGTGTGTGTGTGTGTGTGTGTAAAGTGTGAATTACCAGCCATCGATTGCGGCTCACGCAAGACATCGCAGATCAGTCTCGCAGCCTAAGCAGAGGAGTGCCTTCTCTCTTAAGAGGTGCTAAGCTCCGCGTTAATGGACCTGACGTGATGTCTGCTATGGTACGTGGCAGGTTTTTGGGTGACGCTCGTCTTGAAATTTATTTCTTTCCACTTTATTTACTTTTTTTAATCTACGGTTCAAAAGCGGTGAGTGATAATTTACTTTGTTAGACGTGTGTGTGTGAAAGTTTCTGTGTGTGTGTGTGTGTGTGTGTGTGTGTGTAAACGTGTGTAAGTGAGCACGCGCGCCCCCGGTTTGAGGAAAATATTAATGTTCCTGAAAATCCCAATCGTGTGCGTGTGTGTGTGTGTGTGTGTGTAATATTTTGGGAGAGAGCGCGCGTGCAATTTTAAGAAAATTATCAATGCTCCTGCAAATCACATCTTGCTTGTGGTATTTTTTTTTTTTTTGTGAGCGTGCGCTCGCGCAATTTTAGGAAAATCATTAATATTTATTCAAACAACAATCATGCGTGTGTATAAGTTTTTGTGCGTGTGTAAGTAAACGCATGCGCAGTTTTAGGAAATTTACTAATGCTCATTGAAATCTCAATCGTACTTGCGTGTAAGTTTTCTTGTGTTTATGTGTGAGTATGCGCATGCGCAGTTTTAAGAAACTTATTAATATTCTTTCGAATCCAAAATTATCTTGACATCTCGGGTCTCACTGTGTCCCATTGTTTCTGTAGATGTTCCTTGAGGTGAGAAGGTTTCATGATGATGACGTTATTATTATTATTATTATTATTATTATTATTATTATTATTATTATTATTATTATTATTATTATTATTACTGGAGAAACAAATCCACAGTTATGTATATATACATATATTTTAAGATAAATCAGTACAGATAGCTTTCTGTACTGATTTATCTTTAAATATATGCTATTATTATTATTATTATTATTATTATTATTATTATTATTATTATTATTATTATTACACGGAATAAGATCGGCATTTCAATATCTTATCCATTTAACGCATTTTGATGGAGATTTTAGCTGTTAAAGTTTACTAGCAAAGAATCTTGTGTAAACACGTAAACAAGTCTTTGTAAGTAAGAAAACGTGAAGTCCATTCATATATTCTTCTGAATTTTCATTTCATGAAATTTCAAGTAAATTTCTGCTACTTTAGAAAATACTAACGCCTTAATTTTGGCGCTGAAACAGCTTTAAGCGAAGAAAGATGCCTAGACAAATTTTCCAAAAATTGTCATCCAAGACAGACTGACAAATTAGGCAAAATATTCCCGGCAGGCATGAAATAAATTTTTAATGAAATAGACTAACAATAAATAGACAAAATAGTCCCGGCAGGCATACAATAAATTTTTAATCAAATAGACACAGACATGAAAACGGAAGAAAAGTATTAAATTCTCAAAAGGCATGGGAATAAATTTGCTGTCAGGCGAATATTAAAACACAATAATTATGACTATTTAGATGGTTCATATATTCATATGGCATAGTCAGGAAAGGAGTACATTCACGTTCGAGATAATACGGAATAGAAATCCATTTGCGATGGGAAGAAAAATCTGAAAGAAGCGAATAATGAAACCATATATTAATAAAAAAAAGTGTTTTTCTGCACTTTGTGTACTGAGAAAGGTAGATGCAGTTTGTCTAACAAAATTAAAAATTTCAAAGATTCTTATCATATATGTTTATTTCCATGAAATCATACTAATCAGTGAAGCAAGATACATTAACAAACTTTGGATTTTAAAAAAATGAATGAAGAATTTTCTTAAGGAAGTCTTTATTTTTTGAGCTTTTCATTTGCACAGTATTAAAATTTATCTGATAACAGGCTACGAAAAAAGTAAAATATTAAGTATTTTAAATGAAGCAACAAAATTTACACAATGAATGAAGAATTTTCTTAAGGAAGTCTTTATTATTGGAGTTTTTTTATTTGCATAATATTAAAATTTATCTGATAACAACTACGAAAAAAGTAAAATATTAAGTATTTTAAATGAATCAACAAAATTTACACAATGAATGAAGAATTTTCTTAAGGAAGTCTTTATTATTGGAGTTTTTTTATTTGCATAATATTAAAATTTATCTGATAACAGACTACGAAAAAAGTAAAATATTAAGTATTTTAAATGAATCAACAAAATTTACACAATATTTTTAATTAACCATACAAATAGGCAAAGAACCTTTATATAACCATTCACCTGACAGAAGAGCAAATCACCACAATGTTCAGACGATCAAATAAATTAAACAAAAACCTGAAAACCTGAATTTAGAAACTGACAAGAAAACATCTGACAATGACAGATGATCATGGTACGAATCACGTATTAATTACTCTCCTCGCATTACAAATGCTGTTATGACCATATCACTTAGACTGAACGGTAGAACGATAATGATAGTTCTTATCATAAATATGACTTCAGGAAAGAGAACTGATCGCCTGGTGGGTGCCAGGAAGGAAACACAGTGCCAAAGGTATATGTCCAAATATTTGCTCTATGATAATGACCCATGAAGTCATTAACGCCACTTTTATTCACGACTATTGCTGCTACACTTCAGCCTTTAGTGGTTTCTCTCTCTCTCTCTCTCTCGTGAGAGGCTATTTTTTTTTTTGTACCATCATTGCTGCTTCACTTCAGCCATCAGTGGTTTCTCGAATTGTTTACTACTAGTCCTGAATCTCTGTCTGTCTGTCTGTCTCTGTCTCTGTCTCTGTCTCTCTCTCTCTCCCTCTCTCTCATTCTCTCTCTATCGCAGAACATCTGAAAGAGCTAGCTATGAACATTGCTGCTTCCCGCCAGCTTTCAGTGGATTCCCCCATTAAGCTGTTTATCACCATTTCTGAATCTCTCCCTCTCTCTCTCGCAGAACATCCAAATTTGAATTTGAATTTGAATTTTGCTTCATTTCAACCTTCAGTGGTTTCCCGAGCTGTTTACCACCATTCCTGAATCTCTCTCTCTCTCTCTCTCTCTCTCTCTCTCTCTCTCTCTCTCTCTCGCAGAATTTGAATTTGAATTTTGCTTCACTTCAGGCTTCAGTGGTTTAACGAGCTGTTTGCCACCATTCCTGAATCTCTCTCTCTCTCTCTCTCTCTCTCTTGAATTTGAATTTTACTTCACTTCAGGCTTCAGTGGTTCCCCGAGCTGTTTACCACCATTCCTGAATATCTCTCTCTCTCTCCTGCAGAACATCCAAGATCTCTCTCTCTCTCTCTCTCTCTCTCTCTCTCTCTCTCTCTCTCTCTCCCTAATAAAAACGACATTGGCAACTGGGCGAAGAGAGATCAAGAAATAGTGGCAGCTGTCACGGAGCAGCGTCTCCCGACGCCGTCTTCTGCCGTCGTTTAGCGCTTCTGGTACTTAGTTGGAATACCTCCATAAATCCCTCCCAAAGCCCAAACATTGTCAACGTGCCTCAGCAGTGTTTAGGGAAAAATGAGAGAGAGAGAGAGAGAGAGAGAGAGAGAGAGAGAGAGAACACGTCCTCTCGTTCCAATCTCAGCGCCCACCGCCCCGCCCCCCACACAACTTTGGCCTTCCCTGTTTTCCTCCTCTTCCTTATTTCTTCTGGTCCTTCGTCTTCTTTTCCTTAGCTTGGTTTGCACCTTTCGAGGAGGGGAAGGAGGAGGATGAGGAGGAGGAGGGAGAGGAGATGTTTGGTGGGGTGAGGGGGTTAGTAAGGAAGAGGGAGAAACACTCAAGAAGTTTATTGGAAGCGCTAGAAACACTTGCTAGTATTCGTCTCACTCGAACACCCCTTTGATGTTCGGCTCCCTGACACCGACCCTCGGCTGGTTTGTGGCGGAGTAATTGTTCTGTCGCGTTTCTATCGGGCCAAAAGGGCCGTTGGTTGGGCCTGAAGGAGGAGGAGGAAGAAGAACAGGGCGAGGGAGGGAGAGAGAAAAAATCGAGAGCCAATGGCATTTTTCACCATGTGTTTATTTGATTTGACAGAGAGCTGTTTCGTCAATTAACAGCGGAATGTTTTCTCTATCTCGTTGTTTACTCCCGGGGGATTTGCTTTTCTATTTGCCCTGGAGATATCTTGATTCACGCCGGGGAAGTCTCCGAGATTTATGGTAAAAAATATCCCTTTAAGTTCTGGGAAGGTTTTTGCGTGGGGGAGGCTGTGGGGAAATCGAGTTGCCGCTATTCCTCATCTGTCTCATGTGAATATCCGACATTTTTCTTCGTGACAAGGGCAACATTTCCAATCTGTAGTTCTAGAGAAGTGTAAACATTGCGGCGTCTCCCTCAGAAGAGCTTAGCAGTACCGAAATGACAAGCTAGTGAATCTGGGATGATTGTAGAGCAAAAGATTTACTGCGGTTGTCAGACTGTTTAACAGAATTTTGCTGCAGTTGTCAGCCTATTAACAGAATTTTGATGCAGTTGTCAGACTATTCAACGGATTTTTGCTGCAGTTGCCAGGCTGTTTTACGAAATTGTTAAATGAAATTTTCCTACAACTGTCAGACATGTAACGGAACTTTGCTGCAATTGTCAGACTATTCAACGGAATTTTACTGCAACTGTCTGACATTTAAAGGAACTTTTCTGCAGTTATTGGAATATTTCACTGGCTTTTGCTGCAATTATCCGACTGTTTAACGAAAGTTTGCTGCAGTTGTCAGACTTTTCAACGGAATTTTGATGCAGCTGTCAGATATTTCAACATAATTTTGCTGCAGTTGTCAGACTATTCAACTGAATTTAGCTGTAATTGCCAGACTATTCAAAGGAATTTTGCTGCAGTTGCCAGGCTATTCAACGGAATTTTACTGCAGTTGGCAGACTATTCAATAGAATTTTGCTGCAACTGTCAGAGTATTCAATAGAATTTAGCTGAAATTGTGAGACTATTCAACAAAATTCTGTTGCATTTGTCAGACTATTCAACGGAAATTTGTTGCAATTGTCGGTCTATTCATCTGAATTTTGCTGCAATTGTGAGACTACTCAACGGAATTTTGCTGCAATTGTCAAACTATGCAATGGAATTTTGCTGCAATTGTGAGACTATTCAAAGGGAATTTTGCTGCATTTGTGAGACTATTCAAAAGGAATTTTGCTGCAATTGTGAGACTATTCAAAGGGAATTTTGCTGCAATTGTCAGACTGTTCAATGGGAATTTTTCTGTATTTGTGAGACTATAATTTCAAAGGGGATTTTTCTGCATTTGTGAGACTGTTCAAAAGGAATTTTGCTGCATTTGTCAGACTATTCAAAGGGAACTTTACTGCATTTGTGAGACTATTCAAAAGGAATTTTGCTGCAATTGTGAGACTATTCAAAGGAAATTTTGCTGCATTTGTGAGACTATTCAAAAGGAATTTTGTTGCAATTGTGAGACTATTCAAAGGAAATTTTGCTGCATTTGTGAGACTATTCAAAAGGAATTTTGCTGCAATTGTGAGACTATTCAAAGGAAATTTTGCTGCATTTGTGAGACTATTCAAAAGGAATTTTGTTGCAATTGTGAGACTATTCAAAGGAAATTTTGCTGCATTTGTGAGACTATTCAAAAGGAATTTTGCTGCAATTGTGAGACTATTCAAAGGAAATTTTGCTGCATTTGTGAGACTATTCAAAAGGAATTTTGCTGCAATCGTGATGCTATTCAAAGGGAATTTTGCTGCAATTGTGATGCTATTCAAAAGGACTTTTGCTGCAATTGTGAGACTATTCAAAGGGAATTTTTCTGCATTTGTGAGACTATTCAAAAAGAATTTTGCTGCAATTGTGAGACTATTCAAAGGGAATTTTGCTGCAATTGCCAGACTGTTCAATGGGAATTTTTCTGCATTTGTGAGACTATCCAAAGGGAATTTTTCTGCATTTGTGAGACTATTCAAAGGGAATTTCGCTGCATTTGTCAGGCTATTCACAGGGAATTTTGCTGCATTTGTAAGACTATTCAAAAGGAATTCTGCTACAATTGCCAGACTGTTCAATGGGAATTTTTCTGCATTTGTGAGATTATCCAAAGGGAATTTTTCTGCATTTGTGAGACTATTCAAAGGGAATTTTGCTGCATTTGTCAGGCTATTCACAGGGAATTTTGCTGCATTTGTCAGGCTATTTACAGGGAATTTTGCTGCATTTGTGAGACTGTTCAAAAGGAATTTTGCTGCAATTGCGAGACTATTCAAAGGAAATTTTGCTACATTTGTGAGGGTATTCAAAGGGAATTTTGCTGCATTTGGCAGACTGTTCAATAACCAGAAGAGTATACCCAAAAGTAAAAAAAAAATTGTTTGTCTTAGTAACCAGAAGTATGCGGATTTTGTCTCAGTAATCAAAAGAGCCAATGGAGTTTTGCTTCAGTTACTAAAATGATTCATAGAAATTTTGCCTCAACTGTGACAATATGCTTCAACTGTCAGAATGTTCGAGTTTTGCTTCAGTTACCAAAAATTATTCAAAGAAATTTTGCCTCAACTGTGATAATATGCTTCAAATGTCAGAATGTTCAAAATGAGTACTCGTCTAGTGTCAAAGAGATTTTGCCTCAACTGTGATAATAACTCAACTGCGATAACATGCGTCAATTGTCAGAATGTTCAAAATAAGTACTACTCGTTTAGTGTCAGAACTCGTTTTTCCTCGCCTTCCTTCACAAGCTAACACTTTCTCCACGCACAAATGAAATATAAACAAAAATAATGACTCCCCTTCGTCGGGGAACAGTGATAAAAGACCCCAGATGACATCCCTGACAGGCCAGTGCTGGATTCCTCCTCACTCCCAGTCGGATTATTTTGATGTAATGATATTGTTCCTAAGATACCTTTTCTTCCCCTGTCTGCTCCTAGTCATAACAAACAGATTTTCTTTCTGCCAACTCACTGCCAAGGCTACCATGTGTGTGTGTGTGTGTGTGTGTGTGTGCGCGCATGCACGCTCGAGTGTTGGAGTTTGCGATGCGTGCACATATGGCTGTGTTTGTGTGTGTGTGAGTGTGTGTGTATGTTGGATAAACAATCTCTTCTTTCGCTGGTAATTCGTCTTCATATATGAGATTTTTTCTGCTGAAGCATTTGTCATTTACACATCTCTCTCTCTCTCTCTCTCTCTCTCTCTCTCAAGTTCTTTTGAAGACGTTTGCAGCAGATCACTGGATATGCTCCCAGAAGTGACATGTCCCTTTTTTGTCTTCTCTCTCTCTCTCTCTCTCTCTCTCTCTCTCTCTCTCTCTCTCTCTCTCTCATCTCACTGCGCACCGAATGTTCCTTGATGTTTATCTCGGGACAATCTTTTCTTTTATCGGTGTTTGATGCATAATTAAGCTTCTTTGGCTTCATCTTGTATGTCTGCAAGTCATGGCCGATGAGTCATTAAATTTGAGAGGCGAATATATTCTCCGTTATTTATTATTCATATTTATTTCCTTTTTTTGCGGCCGATCATGACTTTGGAATCCGCGAAGGTTTTGGGGTGTATCCGTGCTATAGCGGATGGCGGGCTGCTCGAGGAATTAGTCT
>NC_089761.1:28070643-28088143 GCF_040412425.1 Macrobrachium rosenbergii | reverse complement strand
CGGAAATAATCGAGAGCATTTTACAGCATTCCCATAAAACGCCGAATGGAACGTAAGGACGAAGCTCCCCGCTAATTTCCGCATCGATTCCTGTTTGATGTAATCTTTTACGTAATCTTGCAAATATACTTGTAAACAACGCCCGAGTTAACGGCGCCACCAGCCTTTTTTGATCCGATTATTATTCCCGAATTTGAATCCGGCCTCTAAATTGCGAAGATTAGGGAATTCGCGACCCGAAGCGAATCTCGGTCATCCCACGGAATTTGTTTCCCCCGTCTCAGTGCGAATCATGATTATTACGATAGGTGTAGGCCGACCTTGTTTATTTATTATATAAGTGCGGGAGGGTGATGGGAGTGGGGGTGAATCCAATGCGACCAAAAGTTTGGCGTTCTTGTGGGGGATTTGCTCTTAGGGCGTGCTTGCATGCGGGCATATACCTATGACGTGCGCATGCGTGGATGCTTTTGCACGCGCGATTCGACAAATTCAGAGTGGAATGAGATGTAGCGAATAAAATTATGGAAGAGAATCGCGGAGGACAGAAGTGAATTACGAATAAATTCGGTGTAAAACAGTAAATTTACAACAAACATAAGACACTCTTATACGTACATTGCAGACGCGTGCCTCCATTTATAATCGATAAATTAAAAAAATAAAACGAGCTACGGTGAAATAAATTATGAATGGGAGGTGCAGAGAATATAAGCAAATTCTTTACAATATGAAAGTAAAACAGTGAACTGACAACAGACCTTAGGAATCATGCGCGAGTGACGAGGTGACAATAGCTCCAACTGAGACCATTCCAATTCTTTAGCTTCGTCCAAATGGGTAAATACAAATTAAGTTGATGCAAGAAATATTTTGAGTTATTTCATCGTTCTCAAGTTAAAGAAGCAGATGCAGGGTAAAGTACAGTAGGCTTAAGGAAAGTAGCAAGCAAAAACTTTTTACTTTCCACCATTATTGCTTTCTGGATGCTGAAGAATGCTGAAAGAAGACGAGGATGACATTAGAATGAACTAGAAGTTATTAAAGAAGACTCGGACTGAAGTGAGGGAAAGGTCTGAGTCTGGCAAACTTTGGTGGAAGTTGTAGATGGTTTCCTGTTGATCGAGGTAAGATGACAACAGTTAATGGACAGAGGCTTCAGTAATTGGTAGATAAAGGAAAGGTAATTGCTGGATAGTAAGTAGAGTAAATTTTTACGAAGATTGTAAACAAAACGAAGACTGGAGCGGCTGGAGGAGTAGGTAGCCATGTAAAAAGTAGAGCAGAGAGAGAGAAAAAAGATAAACTTACAAAAATGGCAGAAATTTCTGAATAAAAATTGTCAGTGAACGAAAAGAATTCCGGGTATAAAAACCAGAACCCAATATTTTCAAAATAAACGTGAAAGAGTATATGAAGTCAAGGCATGAATTTCAAATATGACTATATACGTATTTGAAACAGACAAGTGAGAGAGACTAATCTGGAAAAATCTGCAGAGCGACTCGCTATGTAGATGGAAGACGTAGCGAGTAAATAAAACAGTTGAGACTCAAAAGAATCTAGAATAAATTGTTATAATTCGTTCTCCAAAGTCTGTCTGTCATTGTTGTTGCTGTGGTTGTGGTTGTGGTTGAAGTGAAGCATTTTAGGGAAACAGCAGAGTTTAGGAACCAGGGTGGGGGAAGGGAAGGTGGGGTTGGTAGGGGGGGGAGAGGGGGTTGGGGTTAAGGGGGAATTAAGGTAAGCGCCACGCTTGATCGTGACTTCCTCATTAACGACCGCAGCACGCAACTGGCGTCTCTTCTGAAGGAATTCTACCACGAGGAGGTAAAGCCTCTTCGAGGCGTCGGAGTCAAGGAATTGGAGAGCTTCTGGTAACGCGATTGGATTTGCAATTTCTCCTACAACCCTTCCCCCCCTCCTCCTACTCCTACTCCTTCTATCCGTTCCCTTCCTTCCTCCTCCTCCTCCTCCTCCTATTCGTCCCCCTCCTCCTCCTCCTCCTCCTCCTCTCCCCCTCCCCGCCCCGCCTCCTCCTCCTCCTCCTTCCCCTTCCCTCCTTCCTCCTCTCCTCCCCCCTCCTCCTCCTCCCCCTCCCTCCCTCCTCCTCCCCCCCCTCCCTCCTCCTCCTCCTACTCCTGCTTCTCCTCTTCTTCTTCTTCTTCTTCTTCTTCTTCTTCTTCTTCTTCTTCTTCTTCTTCTTCTTCTTCTTCTTCTACCTTTATCATTGTTGTTCCTGAGTTTACTAACACTGGTTCAACTTTTTTTTATTTTATTATCTTTTTACATCAAAAATATTTTGGTCAGAGTAATTTATGATCATGAAATTTATGCTTCCAGGAAAACATTTAAGGAGCCATTTTTTTTTTTATCCTGACAGCTGTTACTCACACATTCATATAATTTATTTTCTTATTTATTATGCACTGGCATTTCCTCAGGCACACAGCAAGTCTGAATTCAATAAAATAAGCTCTTCATAGATCTTTATAATAATGATTCAACTTATCAGTGACTTATGATTTCTTGGTATTAATATATTTATACTGGTAATTCGAAAATTTTTTTAAGATTTCAGATTTTTTCTTTTTAGATTTTGAGTATAATGCTTCACGGTCCTCTAATTTTCGTCTCTCGATCAGGAACCTTCCCAAACCACTTCCGTTTTGCTATACGTGATTAGTTGATTATTTATATATATGATATATTAGAACGTTCTGCAAGTGGAAAAGCTGTGTGAACTTACAGTATATAAGCAGAGGATTGCTCAACTTGATGAAACATTTTCAATTGTTCTCTCTCTCTCTCTCTCTCTCTCTCTCTCTCTATGTATATATATATATATATATATATATATATATATATATATATATATATATATACGTATATATACATGTACATTATATATATATATATATATATATATATATATATATATTAATTACCAGAATATACAAGGCACTCTCTCTTCTACAAAACAAAATATCTGCAGCAAGCGTTTGCTTTCCTGTACCCTTCTGTCTGTCTGTCTGTCTGTATCTCTATGTATCAGCCTTTGAAACTGAAATTCATCCCACAAGAAAACTAACAATGGCGTACCCGCATGCTGTCAAATTGTGTAAATTGATAGACGACAGAACTTGCTCCACCAGTACTGCCCATGAAAGTATTCGAGCGCAACTGTTGGTATACCTGACATTACTTCTTCAGAAAATATGAAAGTTAGCTTTTAATAGATAAGGGAGGTTGTGATTGCGTGGTTGTGATTTGTGAACGTATTTATGAGTTTGCATGGCTTGTATGAGTTATATTTCTTTATCAAGTGTTACAAATATATTTCGGGGAATTACTTATCTTCGGCCTAAATAACCTTTGTCGCCTTGCCCAGTATGTAGAGAGAGAGAGAGAGAGAGAGAGAGAGAGAGAGAGAGAGAGAGAGAGAGAGAGAACACGAAAAGTTTCATGACCAACTTAGCTTCCATATTTTCTATATTTCGGTTATCAAATTTTTACTGATCCTTCCTCACCATTCTAAAGCCACGAGAGAGAGAGAGAGAGAGAGAGAGAGAGAGAGAGAGAGAGAGAGAGCACGAAGAGTTTCAAGACCTCCAACTTAGTTTCCATATTTTCTGTATATTCGTTATCAATTTTTTACTGATTCTTCCTCACCATTTTAAACCTACAAGGGAGAGAGAGAGAGAGAGAGAGAGAGAGAGAGAGAGAGAGAGAGAGAGAGAGAGAGAGAGAGAGATTAGGGCTAATATCGTGAACGGCTCCAATGATTAGGTAAAGCACGCAAAAAAAGTACGGAAAATTACAGCGATACCCGGGTAATTCTCTGGGTAGGTTGATATCAATTAATGTATAATTCCTGTATTTTGTATAAACCATTAAAGCATCATTACGCTTATTACGTGGCCGTAAGTTCCGTATCTGTTTAATGAGTGGTATCGTAAATTCGTTTCGGGTCGGGGCAAATAATTTGCAATTATAAATTATATACGATAACTAGTCGTATAAATAGATGAAGTTAATTAAACCGTGACCAACTATTTTACGCGTACGCGGGGGAGACAGAGAGAGAGAGAGAGAGAGAGAGAGAGAGAGAGAGAGGACGCGCCTGCGCTCCCCATGTGCATGCATATGTATGTATGTATGTATGTATGTATATATATATATATATATATATATATATATATATATATATATATATATGTATATCGGACAAACATTTAAGTATGGCTTCATTTTATTTACTTATAAAGGCACAATATGTGCAAATTTATATTGCCTAAAATTAGATACATTGATTTAATAAATTTATTCTTGATATCCTCTTCTGTAACAACACATTTCAGACATAACTCTAAGGCAATCTTTTCCCACAGGTATTTTCTCATTAAAATTAAATTTACCTAACACTTAATGGAGACTCATGCCTAGTTTTTCTTAAGTAAAATTTCAAGAGGTACTGAAAATAAAATGTTTTTATATTTAATAATCCACTCATCTTAAAGGAACAGGAATCTACTGACATTCCCTGAATAAATCTATCTAACTTACTAACAATCAAAGGAACCATCAAAGCGAGAAGTAAGAGCCTAATACGAAACGTCAAACAACCAGAAAGCCTTGATACAAAGTGACCTGTTTCTGGTACCTCTCTGACTCTCCGTCTGTCTCTGCATATCTCTCTCTCTCTCTCAGCAGTTATCAACATTCATTTCACCCACTAATGGCGCCTGATGGTAGGCACTTGATGTAGAGTTACTAATGGCACATGATTCCTCGGTACATTACATGCCCATTAGGTGTCACCTTTGTCAGGGAGAGCGGAAACGGCCTGGGATCCCTCCCTTGGGGGACGACGTCTCGCGCGATAAAGCTTCAAGAAGAAGAAGAACAGACGCCCGCCTCCAAGTTCCTGGCTGATCTTCCCGGTGTTGAGACCCACTCCGGAGGCGCTACTTGCGTAATGAGGGTCTATCGGTCTCTGGCGATAAAGGCCAATGGGAACGAGGGAGATAATTCGAGGTTATGACGTATGAGAAATAATGCACTTTGCAGGCTCTTCCAGTCCTCCCCCTAAGCACCCCCCGGGGGTCGTATTCAAGGAACTTTGATGATGATAAGGCGTGGGAGAGGATTATTATTAAGACGTTGCTCTGGAATGATGGGACTATCGAAGATCTGACCTAAGTAAGGTGATGATGTTATGATTTCTTATCTTAAATCTTCACTGCTTTTGGAGTGTTTCTGAATTCCTTTCTTCTGGCTTTTTTTGTTTTGTTTTTATTGATTCAGGTTTTCTTGGCAATATATATATATATATATATATATATATATATATATATATATATATATATATATATATATGTATGTATATATATGTATATATAAATATATATACATACATACATATATATACTATATACTTGTATATATATATATATATATATATATATATATATATATATATATATATATATATATATATATATATATATATTATTCTGTTTAATAAAGACAACTACCTTAGATTACTATTTATCGGCAAAAAAAAAGGATGAAGCAAACACAGGAAAAATAAGCTTAAGATGTCAGTACTCTAAAGTTTGCCACTCCTCTTTTGAAATATCTGCCTCAGAAACAACATCATCAGGTCAGTAATTTTGAAGCTGACTGAATGGAAAATGAACAGATTTTGGATCCTGGCCATTTCCAGTCGGGGCAAACATTAGGACAGGCAGCAGATAATCCTTTTGCTAGCTCAGGTTTGACGCTTCACGAGGAAAGTTTGATCAAGGACACAGGTAGTTGGAACTTCAGAAGTTCAAGCGAAATTGTAATGCTAATAATAATAATAACAGATCATCACTCACTAACTTGGTTCCTGACGCCATCATGAGCTCGCTGCCGTTTGCAGCAAGCGGTTATGGTTTGTTGCAAGTTTCAGAATTTTTTTTTTTCTTAGTTGTGGGCGTTAATTTTACCCACAACCTTTCCCTTTCTATCTAGGCCTGAGATAAAACCACCCTCCTAAAATGAAGAAATTTGTGGTATAGAGGTGGATCCATTCTGAAACATAACTTTGATTGAAAATAATATACACAGGAAACCTTGATTCGATATTCTTAATTAAAGATTAGATATGGAATGGGTTAACCGCTGCTCTTAGCAATTACTCCGGTAGGAAGCAAAGAGTTTCCTAGCTGCAACCTGTACTGGGAATGGACTGTAATTTCGCAGTAGTTACAGGTCTTGAAGAATATATGACCTACAGCAAACTAAATTAAACTTCTCGTGCAGGATACGTTGGGGGTAACGCCTGTGTTTCTGGAAACATTGAGCGATGGGTTCATCTGGCGGTGCTCAAAGCACATGCGCAGTACCAAAAAAAAAAAAAAAAATCAGGATTCGTTGAGTACCTCGATATTGAAACGAATGATTTGTAAGTACAACAAAGGAGTGGTTGGGTGTGATCATGTATATATATATATATATATATATATATATATATATATATATATATATATATATATATATATATATCTACAGAGAGAGAGAGAGAGAGAGAGAGAGAGAGAGAGAGAGAGAGAGAGAGAGGAGAGACTGGAACTAATGTCTCGTTCATCAAAATCCTGAGTTTAGTTTATGACCAAATACGCCAGGACACAAGACATGGCATGATGAGATATTAAGGAAAATTCAAGCTAGTACAAAACGGATACGATCTATGTAAAAAAAAAAAAAATTATGAAAATATATAAAAAATGAAGATTCAAAAAATTATATTTTTTGCCTCATAACTAGCTACTGAAAGGCTTAATGGGAATGACAAGGCTTGGAAATGGAAGTGGCGTCTTGTAAGAAGTAATTCGAAAGTAAATAGGACAAAGAATGCAGAAGAAAAAACATAGAAAAAAATAACAGGAAGGTTGTGTAAAGATGATAAACAAATTATTGTTATTTTTGGACGATCTATAAAAAAAACAAGAAAAAAATCAGTAGAAATGGAAAAGAGACAAAAAAAAAAAATTAACAAGAAAGTCTCTCTGACGCCTGAACACTACCATAACAACAGTCAAGGTTAATAAATCGAAACCAAATCAGAGACATAAAATCAAAAAGAAAATAAAAAAAAGACAAGACAACAACTAAATAAATAAAAAAATAAACACTTCCGCCTCCTGAGCACTGGTGTGATTGCTGCTAGATTTGAAATCGTCGAGCTGAAAGGAGAAAAGGACCCCTAATTCGTGCGGTTGAAAGGTGATGCCAAAGACATAATCTTTCCCTCGCTACCAAAGACTCTTATCAAAGCCGACTACTCAACTCGTGTAAGTGCTTCTATTCGCTTGCTGGGTGGCTGGCTGTGTCAAGGCGCCTTTGAGAAACATGCCAGCAGACAGACTGTGAGAGAGAGAGAGAGAGAGAGAGAGAGAGAGAGAGAGAGAGAGAGAGAGAGAGAGCAAAATAAATAGGTTTCTTTTTATCTTTGCCAGGTTCAAAAAGCATGGTAGCAGGCAATGTGTGTCTTGAGAGAGAGAGAGAGAGAGAGAGAGAGAGAGAGAGAGAGAGAGAGAGAGAGAGAGAGAGAGAGAGAGAGCAAAATAAATAGGTTTCTTTTTTATCTTTACCAGAGTTTCGAAAAGTATGGTAGCAGGCAATGTGTGTGCTTGAGAGAGAGAGAGAGAGAGAGAGAGCAAAATAAATAGGTTTCTTTTTTATCTTTACCAGAGTTTCGAAAAGTATGGTAGCAGGCAATGTGTGTGCTTGAGAGAGAGAGAGAGAGAGAGAGCAAAATAAATGGGGTTTCTTTTATCTTTGCCAGGTTTCGAAAAGTATGGTAGCAGGCAATGTGTGTGCTTGAGAGAGAGAGAGAGAGAGAGAGAGAGAGAGAGCAAAATAAATAGGTTTTTTTTTATCTTTGCAGAGTTCGAAAGTATGGTAGCAGGCAATGTATTGAGAGAGAGAGAGAGAGAGAGAGAGAGAGAGAGAGAGAGAGAGAGAGAGAGAGCAAAATAAATAGGTTTTCTTTTATCTTACCAGAGTTCCGAAAAGTATGGTAGCAGGCAATGTGTGTTGAGAGAGAGAGAGAGAGAGAGAGAGAGAGAGAGAGAGAGAGAGAGAGAGAGAGAGCAAAATAAATAGGTTTCTTTTTTATCTTTACCAGAGTTTCGAAAAGTATGGTAGCAGGCAATGTGTGTGTTTGAGAGAGAGAGAGAGAGAGAGAGAGAGAGAGAGAGAGAGAGAGAGAGAGAGCAAAACAAATAGATTTCTGTTTTTATCTTTACCAGAGCTTCGAAAAGTATGGTAGCGGACAGACTCTGTGTATGTGAGAGAGAGAGAGAGAGAGAGAGAGAGAGAGAGAGAGAGAGAGGAGAGAGAGAGAGAGAGAGAGAAGGCATGAAAAGTTTCGTGATCTTCATGTTAGCTTTCATACTTGCTCCATATCAGCTACCAATTTTACAGAGAGAGAGAGAGAGAGGAGAGAAGAGAGTTTCATGATGTTCTTGTTACTTTCATATTTGTTATATATCCTCTATAGAATTTTTACTGATTTTTATGTGTTGTAACAGCAACAGTGTAACAGAGAGAGAGAGAGAGAGAGAGAGAGAGAGAGAGAGAGAGGGAAAAAAATAGGCTCCTGTTTATTTTTTTACCAGTGGTTCAAGAAACAGTTGAGGTGGGGGAGAGAGAGAGAGAGAGAGAGAGGAGAGAGAGAGAGAGAGAGAGAGAGAGAGAGAGAGAGAGAGAGAGAGAGAGAGTCCACGAGGATTGAATCAGTATGAAATTATCTATACTCACAAAATTTCCAAACGACAGAAGCTGTGATACTGAACAGAGTAAATTACTAAATCGTCCCGATGAAGTTCTAAAGCTTTCAGCTCCCATTTTTTTTAAATTTGAAACATTAAAATTCACAAATTACTAAAAAAAACCATAACGAAAAAAGCATATGGACCAAATGACCTTGAGAAGGTCGACCTCAGGACTGCCTTTCCTACGCACAGGAAGGAACCACACTGAGGGACGATGATGAAGTGAGCCTAATTAATACGCGTAAACCCCCCTGATACATCGCTGATGTGACTCGATGGCCAATACATTAGGGGGATAATTACTGCCGAACAACGAGTAAAAGTGAATGAGGTATTGCCAATAAATAAACGCCGAGTGATGGACGGGGGTCCCTAATGGCCGCTATTTGGACCCATCAGCCGAGAAGTATAAATATATATACGTCTTTCGGACGGAGGTACGTCCTTCGGACGAGGGAATTCGAAGGCTTAACGTACCCACTGAGATTCAGGGTCTCTCTTAGTCAGGGGTCTCTCCTCCAGTCCGTCATCAGTCATGTTGATCGGATGTTTTCTCCCTGGCGCTGCTATATGCTCGGAGAGATTTAGCGGGGCACCAGTGATGGATGGTTATTAAGCCAGTTCAGGATGGTACTCTCTCTCTCTCTCTCTCTCTCTCTCTTTTAATTTTTTGAAATGTGCTTAAGGTGCTTCTCTTTCTGAAAAATACTTTCAAAATTCTCTCTCTCTCTCTCTCTCTCTCTCTCTCTCTCTCTCTCTCTCTCTCTCTCTATCGTTTTCTATATTTTCCAAAGTATGCTTAAGGTGCTTCTCTTTCTGATAATGGCAGATTTTCAAAAATTGTTCTCTCTCACTCTCTCTCTCTCTCTCTCTCTCTCTCTCTCTCTCTCTCTCTCTCTCTCTCTCTCTCTTATTATTTTTTTTGAAATGTGCTTAAGGTGCTTCTCTTTCTGAAAAATACTTTTTAGAATTCTCTCTCTCTCTCTCTTCGGACTGTCACACTATGGGCCGGAGTTCAATTCCCGCGACCGGCTGATGAAGAGTTAGAGGAATTTATTTCTGGTGATAGAAATTCATTTCTCGCTATAATGTGGTTCGGATTCCACAATAAGCTGTAGGTCCCGTTGCTAAGTAACCAATTGGTTCTTAGCCACGTAAAATAAGTCTAATCCTTCGGGCCAGCCCTAGGAGAGCTGTTAATCAGCTCAGTGGTCTGGTAAAACTAAGGTATACTTTTTTTTTCTCTCTCTCTTTAGTTTTCTTAATTTTGTGAAATGTGCTTAGGGTGCTACTCTTTCTGAAATATATTTTTGAAATTCTCTCTCTCTCTCTCTCTCTCTCTCTCTCTCTCTCTCTCTCTCTCTCTCTCTCTCTCTCTCTCTCTTTTATAGGTTCTTAATCTACTTTATGCGTAAATTTGCCTTAAAAGTTAGTGGTCCTTAGGCTTATTTCAAATGAAAGTCCTTTCATTTTGTATAAATGAATAACAAAATTTATGAAATAAAAAACGACGAATTAAAACCTGCTGCCTAATTAGTAAAATTAATAATTTTTGATTCGTTATCATATTTTATAGATACATACAGTGACACACACATACACACACAAACATACATACATAAACACACACAAACACACGCACACATACACATATATATATATAATATACATATATATATATATATATATATATATATATATATATATATATATATATATATATATACAGTATATATATATAATATATATATATATATATATATATATATATATATATATATATATATATATATATATATATATGAAAATATGATTTGCTTAATTTCTCCTGTCTGATATGGACTTTATCTTTCTGAAAATTTCGTATTTAAATTATTTTTTAATAATAATAATAATAATAATAATAATAATAATAATAATAATAATGAAAATAATAATTTGAAAATACTGCAAGACTTATCCTAAAATAAAAAAGAATCAGATTATTTATTAAACAGCCTTATGAAGAAGAAGAAGAAGAAGAACAACAACAACAACAACAACAATAATAATAAATAATAATAATAATAATAATAATAATAATAATAATAATAATAATAATTTGAAACTATTGTGAGATTTATCCTAAAAAAAAATTAAGATCATTTATTAAACAGCCCGCGAACAACAACAACAACAACAATAATAATAATAATAATAATAATAATAATAATAATAATAATAATAATAATAATTTGAAACTACAGGAGACTTAATCCTAAATAAAACAAACTATTCAGATTATTTATTAAAAAGCCTCGTGAAGAACAATGTCGTAATGTTTATTTTTCTAAGAGTAAAGGGAAATCCTTTGGAAAATAGACAAAAAGGTGCTTTATCTAAAAAAAATTAATAATCAAAACCGACAAACTGGTATCAACGGCGGTTCTTCAGTGATAAACTCTTGATAAAGCAGTTTTATTCGGTAGATGCTGTACAGCTTCAAAAAAAAAAAAGACAAAAAACATTCCTTTCACAGCGAAGAGGTTATATTGATGGTCTCTTGACTACTTTAGGTTTTGACAGATATACATATATACATACAGAGATACACACACACACAAACATACATACCTGTGTATACAGTATATATACATATATATATGTATATGTATATAAATATATAGATATATGTATATTTGTTTGAATGTGTCTGTGTGTATTTATGCATCTTAATTTTGTGTACTGTATTGTTTCTATATTGCCTATCTCTGTATAAGGCCATGAACTGAAATAAAGGATGTTATATTATTATTATTATTATTATTATTATTATTATTATTATTATTATTATTGATTTCTTTGCTCAAAATGGAGTACCCATTCAAAGCAATTTCATTTTAAAATGTAACCCAAGTAGGAAGAGGAGGAAATGGAAGAGGAGGAGGGGGAAAAGGAAGAGGAGGAGGAGGAGGAGGAGGCGAAGGAAAAGGAAAAGGAGGAGAAGGAGAAGGAGGAGGAGGAAGAGGAGGAGGAGGAGGAGGAGGAGGAGGAGGAGGAAGAGGAGAAGGAGGAGGAGGAGGAGGAAGAGGAGAAGGAGGAGGAAAAGGAAGAGGAGGAGGAGGAGGTGGAAAAGGAAGGAGAAGGAGGAAGAAAAGGAAGAGGAGGAGGAGGAGGAGGTGGAAAAGGAAGGAAGAGGAGGTAAAGGAGGAGGAGGAGGTAAAGGAAGAGAAGGAGGAGGAGGAAGAGGAAGAGGAAAAGGAAAAGGAGGAGGAGGAAAAGGAAGAGGAGGTAAAGGAAGAGGAGATAAAGGAAGAGGAGGAGGAGGAGGAGGAGGAAGAAAAGGAAGAGGATTAAGAAAAGGAGAAGGAGGAGGATGAGGAGGAGGAGGAGGAGGAAGAGGAGGTAGGATGAGGAGGAGGAGCAGGAGGAGGAGGAGGAGCAGGAGAAGGAGGAGGAGGAAGAGAAGGTAGGAGGAGGAGGAAGAGGAGGTAGGAGGAGGAGGAAGGAAAGAGTAACGGCATTGCAACTGATCCCACCCACCCCCTCCCTGCCCACCCCTGTTGCACCGCCCGCCGAAAATCATTCGGTAAACCCACTCGGAATCAAAACTACAACTTAATCTCACCGGGGTCTGATTTAAAGTAAATATCACCGGACGATAAAAACGAGTTCGAAATAGTAGTAGTTCATAATACCCAACGCCCCACCCACCCCCTTCCTCCCCACCCCCCCATGTAAATATCTATTGGTATATCACGCTACCGCAACGTAAAGCTGAGATTACCGGTAATAGATAGTTGACATTTCGAATCGTGGGAATAACCCATTTTGGAATCCGTGAAATAGGAGACGCCGCTAAATTGCTAATATTTCATTACAGAAACATTTCTTTTTTTTCGGGGGCGGGGGCGGTGGGAGGGATGGTTTATGTAAAAGAGAGTACGTAATATTAGATATAAAGTACACGCACGGCCGATATAAAATATTTTTTGGGGGTGGGACTCCACTATTGCAGAACATTTTAGTAATATCGTGCATCGTAACAAATGCAAAGTGATTGCCGTTATTTGAGGAAATGGAGCACATGACTTTTCATGAAGTGAAACATTTGTTGACATAACAAATGGGGAAATGTTTGCTGTTGCTTTTTTCATGAACAAAAAAAAAAAAAAAAAAAAGTTCCATGGCTTTTGCCTCTGTCGGATAATTTTTTTTTTTTTGTATAAAGTGTAAAGTTCAACTTTGTTTTTAGGTAATGTTCCAGATTATTTAATGGTAGTAAAGTTCAACATTGTTTTTAGGTAAAATTCCAGATTGCTTTACATTATCTGATGATCATTACAGCTGTAAACAAAATGTGATGAAATGTTAGCAAATAAAACCTACCCAAGTTGTGGTCGTCTCATTGCCTTGCGTTCTATGTGCGGAGATAAAATGAGAATGTACAGTTTATTAATATATATATATATATATATATATATATATATATATATATATATATATATGTATGTATATGTGTATATATATATATGTATGTATGTATATATATGTATATATACATACATATATATATATATATATATATATATATATATATATATATATATATATATATATATATATACATATATATATATATATATATATATATATATATATATATATATATATATATATATATATATATATATATATATATATATATATATATATATATATATATATACAATCTGTCTGTCTATAATCGATTTCAAAACGTATCATACGCACGTCGTACAGACTACTTGTGCAAGGCGTGCCCCATCTGTCAGAGGGGCTACGCATGATTGTGATTCGCTCCAAAGCAAAACAAACAGTGCTATATCAACCCTTAGCTCTGCATAAACGCTATCTGTAGCAGCAATCGAGACTCGGTGCAGAGGAACAAAGCAGACATCATTCATCATTCATTCAGATGTGTTTGTCTGTCCTTGTCATAGCTAGCTGGGTTTTTTTTTATTCTATTTTTTTTTGTATTTTCGTTGTTTAGTTGTGGGTCGTTTGTCTAATCACAAAGGAAAATTAATTTTTTTTGTTTAGTTGTGGGTCGTTTGTCTAATCACAATTGTTTAGTTGTGGGTCGTTTGTCTAATCACAATTGTTTAGTTGTGGGTCGTTTGTCTAATCACAAAGGAAAATTTATTATTTTTTTATTTTTGTTGTTTAGTTGTGGGTCGTTTGTCTAATCACAATTGTTTAGTTGTGGGTCGTTTGTCTAATCACAAAGGAAAAGTTATTTTTTTTTATTTTTGTTGTTTAGTTGTGGGTCGTTTGTCTAATCACAAAGGAAAAGTTATTTTTTAAATTTTTGTTGTTTAGTTGTGGGTCGTTTGCCTAATCACAAAGGAAAAGTTATTTTTTTTTAATTTTTGTTGTTTAGTTGTGGGTCGTTTGTCTAATCACAAAGGAAAAGTTATTTCTTTTTTTATTTTTGTTTAGTTGTGGGTCGTTTGTCTAATCACAAAGGAAAATTTTTTTTTTGCATTTTTGTTGTTTAGTTGTGGGTCGTTTGTCTAATCACCAAAGAAAATTTATTTTTTTTTTGTACTTTTGTTGTTTAGCTGTGGGCCGTTTAATCACACAAAGAAAAACTCATTGGCCGAGGATCTAAGCACCAAGCTATATTGGACCGGACGGACAGACAGACAGACAGACAGACACATACACAAGGAAAGCACGTACGCATACATAGTGCATATCCCCTATTCAATTAAAGTCACTGATTTGTGGTGTCAGGGGTTGGGATGGGGTCATGCCCTATGTGGTAACAGGTGCCATGCCTGACTGGCTTCACAGGGGGGCACTCAAGTGCCAACTTCCCGTGCTTGTGGTGGCATGCGGCTTCGCGGGAGGGTGAGAGAGAGAGAGAGAGAGAGAGAGAGAGAGAGAGAGAGAGAGAGAGAGATCCAGCGAGGGGCGTAGGGATGCCAAGGGGCATGGGGTATGGGGCATGGGGCATGGGGGCATGGGCATGGGGCATGGGGCATGGGCCCGGAACGCCCTCTCTCCTTCCAACGGGATGACCTGCACGGGTAAGGGTGGGTATCCCTCGTAAGGGCTGATTATCAGACGAGGTGATAAATTAAGCGAGTTAAGTGAGTGGCACAGATTCATAGGAAAGCCCATTGACATGGCATTGAGGTTGAAGGATGGGCATGAGTGACTGTTGTGCTTCTGCCTTGGGAGGAGAGAGGGTGAGGAGGAGGGTTGAGGGTAGGGAGGGTTGGGGGAAGAAGAAGAAGAGGAGGGGGAGGAGGAGGAGGAGGAGGATTAGAAGCGTTTAGCTAGAATGAAAACAAACCCCGTTATTGGTAATGCTATCACCTAGTTGTTGAAGCCCAGTTATACAAACGACAGGACCTGATCTCAGATACTGGGTCCCCTCCGTCAGTAGAGGGGCGTCTTGAACAATTGCCCTAAGAAATCGATCTCCGAGACGAGCCCCAACAGCCGTTGTTCGTTATTGTTGGCGATTGTAAAGGTCACTGAAAGTGGTGTGCCCGAGCGGAAATGAGCTACTGAGACCGAGAGAGTCCTGGTGATTTCAGGGTTGACGTGTGTGCTTGAGAGATGATTTGCCTGACTGGCTGACTGTAGGTGTTTCGGTTTGCTGCTACAAATTGGCCTTAAATGTGATCAATATGATAAGTGTATCGTATATACTGCATACTATTCCTTAATCTTTTGTCCTTAAAACCATGTTCATCAGTGGTGGAAATGTACTAAATATACTGTATGTACTATGTACTATTTCTGAATCTTTTGCAAGACATTTCGTTAACATAACCTTAAAACCATGTTCATCAATGGTGAAAATGTACCAAATATACTATATATATATATATATATATATATATATATATATATATATATATATATATATATATATATATATATATATATATATATACATACATACATACATATATATATATATATATATATATTTATATAATATATATATACTATTTTTAATCTTTTGTAAGAAATTTAATTGACATATCCTTAAGACCATGTTCATCAATGGTGGAAATGTACTAAATATATACATATATCTATATACTACTTCTTAATCTTTTGTAAGAAATCCAATTGACATATCCTTAACACCATGTTCGTCAATGGTGGAAATTTGCTAAACATACTATTTATATATATATACTGTATATATATATATATATATATATATATATATATATATATATATATACATATACTGTATATACTATTTCTTAGTCTTTTGTAAGACATTTCAATTAAAATATTCTAATTTGAGGTCTAATTATGCAGAGTAATGAGGACACAAAGGGCTGAATTTTATCTAAGAAAAAGGAGGCTACGTTATTTGTATATAAGCAGTATCATTTCTTTAAATCAGATTTTTGTTAAATCCATACATAAAAATACATTGTTTTGAGGGCCAGAAGATTTTACAGATCTGTTTTTCATAAATATGATTTGTCTCCAGTTCCCAGATTAACAACTGAATCTCATTACGTATTTTCGTCCTAAGTCCAGACAAATGAAAAAAAAAATATTGGTTACAAAATTCTACCAAAACAAAATTTTAATTTTTATCAAATTTGCTTCTCATTCCATTGTACGAAGATGAGGATTGCATTTAATATAAAAAGGGTTAATATTTCTTGCTTATGGCTTAGAATATCAGAGGACATTCTAATTAATCGATGTTCAAATAAGACAAGCCAAAAATTTAATTTCTGAATGTCAATCTATTTCTACTTGGCCTGACCGCTGAAAATCAACTTGCAGTGACTATAACAGAAATGTTTAGATGTAACCAGTTATATAAAAACCTGTTCCTTCTCTAAACTGAATGAATGACTGGCACCACAGTCAATCAATTAGTCGAATAACAAAGACTGTTCTCATCTCTTGACTGCTGGAAGCAACTTATAATAATTCTTTAACTCCCAGACGAGTGATGAAGTGCTTGTCACTGACAATCATGAATAGTAATAGTGTTACCGGGAACTAACTCCTGATTTGTAGTAATACCACTTTATTATTATTATTATTATTATTATTATTATTATTATTATTATTATTATTATTATATTTATAAAACTTTCATTATCACACGAGTCACTAAAATGGTGAAGAAATCCACAATAATGTCAGTATAAGTATATATTAAAAACATAAACAAAACGAGTTTTCGAACCTGCTCGATTTTTGCTTATATATATATTATATATATATATATATATATATATATATATATATATATATATATATATATATATATATGTATATATATATATATATATATATATATATATAATATATATATATATATATATATATATATACATGCACATATATATATATACATATATATATATATATTCACACAGTATCATTGAGGATTTCTTAAACATTATTATTATTATATTATTATTATTGTTATTATTATTATTATTATTATTATTATTATTATTATTATTATTATTATTATTATTATTATTATTATTATCTGAAACACCCAGCCCTTTACAAATTACACATCTTCATAAAAACCAACCCTAGTTTGCGCATGCGTGAATCCACTCGTTTCAGCAGACCAAAATTGGACAATTCATGGATACGTCCGAATTTGTGGTGATACTAATTATTATTATTATTATTAT
>NC_089761.1:28060643-28065643 GCF_040412425.1 Macrobrachium rosenbergii | reverse complement strand
ATTTATTTATTTGGTTCTTCATTTGGATCTACTTAGGCTGTGCAGTAATAAGCGTAAAATTAAAAAGTGTGAATTGAATTGAATATAGAATTTTGGCCAAAGGCCAAGCACTGGGACCTATGAGGTCATTCAGCGCTGAAACGGAAATTGACAGTAAAATGTTTGTGTAACGCGAGGAGAAAGAGAATGAAGGAGGTACAGTAAAAGGAACGAAAGGGGTTGCAGCTAGGGGCCGAAGGCTAGCTGCAAAGAACCTTAAGCAATGCCTACAGTGCACGGCATGAGGTGCACTGAAAGCACTAACCACCTACGGTGAAAAAAAGTGTGAAGAAATCGAGAAGTTGAGGGCATTGTGGGTATTACAATTGCACGCGTGTAAGGTTTCTAATGAACTTTAATTCCTGATAATGTCAGATTTAGATACAGGTATAAGGGTCTACAGGAATTTTTAAAAAATGGATACAGAGGTGTATTGTGATAGTAAATTACTTGTATAAGGTCTACAGTATAATGAAATTTAAATCCAGATACATTTCTTAATATGAGATATAAATACAGGTGCAATGGTCTCCAGGGCCTTTCAAAGGAAATACTTAACCTCTTTCTATATTTGCGAACACGAAAGCACGAGCCATTTTAGTAGAGAATAAGACGAGAATATTATTAGAAAAATATGATGCTGCCTCAAAGCCATCGGGCGTTTTTAAGCAGAATTTCTAGGTTCAGCGTCTTTGGGTTTTAAGATTCGGTTACTCTCGGCAAAATCTATCGAGAGAGATCGTCACCCGGAGACGCAGACAATTGATTGATTAATTGTGGGTTACCTGGCGTCACAACTACCAGGGTCACTGACGCCGAGACGCAGAAAATAAAACCTCTTCAGTGACTGGCGATAACAGGCAGTTTCGTCTCCCTCGCCGACGACCTCCGCCAGCAACGCCCGTCCTCCCCCTCCTTCTCCTCAGCGGGTGCGAGACGAAAAAGCCCCGGCCCACCCACCCGGGCGGGCGGGCGGTCGGGCGCACCTGAGAGACGTGTTTGTGTCACAGGGGGCGGCGCGATACAAAGTCGGTGACGTGAGGTCACGTGGTACCGAACCACAGCGCGGCGAGGCCGACTAATAGGCCATAAAGCCAAATGAGGAGTCTTAATGATTCTTCTGCCTAAGTGAGGAGATGATGGCTCCTGCTCCCCCTCCCTACCCCCGCCCCCTTCCTCTACTTCCCCAGCTCAACAACATCTTTCCCCAATGGAATGTCAGGCTGCTTGTGAGGGGGAGAGAACAACAACAACACTCAGTATATTGCATTTTACGAGGTTATTAAAGATAAAGGGGACGGTTACCAATCACTTGGTAAGCTGTTAAGGTCACGAAAAACCTTTTCTTTATAAGCAAATTTATAAGTAACGTAATGTAACGATGGGCATATGATCATAGGCACACTGACTTATAATCTATTGTTGAAACTGGAAGTTCTCAGTCGTATAGTGCTTGTATACCAGGTTTGCTTTTTTCATACGCTGGACTGAATGTTTACCTCTCTCGTCTACTGAAATCGATTTCATCAGATATTTCGTATGCACAAGCAAGTTTGAAAGCTATTTTGAGATATATTTAACGTAATAATTTATATTTCCTACATGTATGTATGCTTGATTAGTGAAATCAATTCTGAAGTATTTTATGATCACCAGTGGCCTATTCTGGCAATGGTAAAATCCAAAGAGGAAACCTTTAAAAGGGAACAACAAACTTCACCAGCTGAGTTTCTGTTGTACCTGTGACAACCCAAAGTATCCCTGCATTGCTAATTCCCAAGACCACGGATTTAACTAAGGAAGTACGTGGAAAGCTGGGAAAATTCTGTATATTACAATACAGGTGAGCACGGAAAATATTTAAGGTAGTAAACCAAAAATCGATAACTACGTAAACCGTCATATAGTTCAGAATTTATGATTTGTATTCTTAGTCTGTGCTCTTATTAGGATGATTAGTTTCTAATTAGGTTAGTCATGATTTGGGAAATCACATCAAAATTGGGCTTGTCCTAATCAAGGGGATGAAATCAATTTGATTTCGTCATTATGCAGGGTGCTGGTAAAAAAAAAAATAAAGCAAGGATGCAATGATATAATGACAACATCTAGTGACACTGCACCACAGATTTATCAGACGGTACGCAGCAAAGACAGTGGTACAGCTAAGGTAGATGTATTTGATAATTAGAGTCTATCAGGGCGCTATTCAATATTTTAGCAGGTGACAGTTTGATATATGTATCGTGCTAGTCATATGGTATTCTTAAACAGTTATATAATTTGATCATTGTATATTTTATAACTATTTAAGAATACCTTATGAGTAGTATGATACATACCTCAAACTATCACCTGCAAAACTATCGAACAGCACCATGGTGTGATTTAATTACTAAATACATAGACCTTAACTGAAATGGTATAATCTTGTGATAAGTTTTTGTATATTGCAGTGTTCGTGTCCAGAAATTAACTCTTGATATGCATGATTTTCTCCATTGTATGCTAATTATTTTATATATGCATCATTTTTTTCTGTCTTAATTCCTCAATATATAAAAAAAATTTTCAGTGAATTTTAATACGAATCTATTACGTTTAAGTTGAATTCGCGGTGATTTGGAAATAGGTGGGCAAAATTTTGGGTAGGGTCATTGCCCATTGGAATGAGGAAATATTTACTGAAAATCCAAATCACAATATTTTAAAATGGGTATTATAGTCAAATTTGCACATAAGTAATAAGTGGTGCTCTATTAACACACACACACACACACACATACACACACACACACACACACACACACACACACACACACACACACACACACACACACATATATATATATATATATATTGGTATATATATGATATATATACATATATAGGAGAGTATATATATATATATATATATATATATATATATATATATATTATATATATATATATATATATATATATATATAAATATATACATAAAATGCCACATTAAATCTACAGTCTACGTAGTTAAAACTTAGCGCGTTTACATAATCGCAGTACTGGTGGAAATTACAGTTTAATTAGCAAAATCACGGGACTCGGGGGACAAAGACACTATACTATATACGAGATGAAAGGCCATTTCAGGTCATTTAAGGCCATTAACCTTTCCTTGGCCTAGTCTCCTTTATTATGAATGCTTTAGGTTTCTTTTGAAATGACATGCACATTATTATAGTGTTGGTGTTTCTGCAAACCTATGGAATGATTTGACTTAATCTCATAAAAACCAAATGGCCATGAGGGTTATTTACAATTGCTTTCATAAAAGACAAAATTATGCAACAAATTCAATGTAAACGCTTTATGAAATCATTTTGTAACATTAGCGTAAACGATTGCAAATGATTCTGTAACGTGCGTTGTAACCACCGGGATTATTGCGAACAGATACTAGCGACCAATTCGCTTCACATGAACAGGCCGTCCCGATCGCGCTTTTTCCATTTATCGTTGTTGGACTTTCAATAGTTTTCCTTTTCTGTTTTTTTCTTTTTTTTTTGGTCTTTTTCCCAAGCACTTATTGTTCGGTTCACATCTGTCTGTTTCTGCTAGAGGTCCCCACTGGGGAGCCGCAATAGGCTCGCCTTAGTATTCTGTCAATTTGCTAGATTTACTCGCCGGCGCGATCGAACTCCATTCTGGGCGCGTAAACCAAGAAGAAGAACGACCAGGTGTAACCCTTTTCGAAGGATCAGAATAACCCTCGGGAAATGGTGTTTTACAGCCGGGCGATAAGGCCGAAGCCGCCTCTATAAAGATCACAATTCATTTAGTTTTGTGGAACAATGAATGTTAGAATAAAACGGCCAGACATTTTTGTTTTTGGGGGGAGATACAGCGGCACTGGAACCGGCGCGCGAGTTTTATGCACTAATTTGCATTTAATGTCAAATCTTGCAAAATTAAACGCAACATAACCGATCGTAAAATGCATTCGGAAGACCGCGCGCCTCGTATATCAGCGCCGATCGCATTGAGGCGTCACAGTCGAACGAGAGGAGATTTGAAAAATGGCAGCATTGCTGTCCAAATGTAAAACGCTCAATGGAGTTACACCGATAGGGCTTGTTCGGGCTCTCTCTCTCTCTCTCTCTCTCTCTCTCTCTCTTTCAATTCTCGTTCGGCATTTTTTCCTGTGGGATGAAGTAAGTTTTATTACCATGTGTTTTTTCTTTTTTACCACTAACTCTCTCTCTCTCTCTCTCTCTCTCTCTCTTCCCTTCGGTTTTATTCCGTGAGAAGAAATTAAATTTCTATACTTATTCCTTTCACAGCTCTCTCCGTCAATCTATCTATCTATCTATCTATATGTCTATCTGTCTATCTATTTATCTGTCTATCTGTCTATCTATCTATCTACCACTCTGTTTCTCCACCTATTTTTCTGTTTATGTTTACATTAAAACATAATTGTACAAGAAAATTCTCTGGCCCAGTTCTTGTCATATATGAATTTTGTGTTAATGTGGAATAAGAAATTTGAAATGAATGGTGTGATAAAGAAAGATACGAAATTTCTTTACAGTTTGACAGCAAATAATTATGTCATTTCAAAATAAAATTATCTTATTTTTTCGAAATTGTCTGTGACCCTGATTCCTCAGCCACATGGAATACAAGGAATTCAAAACGTCCTTTCGTAACTACGCCTAAACATTCGTTTTATTATTTACATTCCGCTTTGCGACAACATTGCCTTTCGCAGGAAGGGGGAAGTTGTCTCTCGCCTGAGACCCATAAGCTTCATAACGAGTCCCGAAAAGTTCCGAGACACAGAATAGACCAATAAAACACGAGGCGATACGATCTGTTCGAACAGTGCCTTGTGGCTTTTCGCACCAAAGCGGGCAAATCTCTCTCTCTCTCTTTTCCTTTCCTCTCCCACCTCGAAATAGAGAGAGAGAGAGAGAGAG
>NC_089761.1:28048143-28055643 GCF_040412425.1 Macrobrachium rosenbergii | reverse complement strand
ACAGGTTCATATCATACTCCAAAGTATATATATATATATATATATATATATATATATATATATATATATATATATATATATATATATATATATATATATATATATATATATATATATATATATATATATATATATATATATATATATATATATATATATATATATATGTACGATGCGCGATATAAACGATTTACGAAAAATTCACGTAATCTTATCCGCGTCGAAAGAAAGACAGAGAGATAAAATGGATAAAAAGAATCCTTTACAAATTGCCCGTCTCTCAAGTGTGAATTAGCAGCCGTGACTGTCTTGATATGTGAGATAAGAAAGAGGCATCAACCAGAGAGAGAGAGAGAGAGAGGGAGAAAAAAAAAAGAAGAAAGGAGACAAAAGAACAGCGACTGGAATATAAAAGTGCTGGAACACATCTTCATCAAGAATGGATAGAGATGTTGCGGATTTTGAATAAAGAAAGTCATCTTGGGCGAATTACATTTCGGGTTTTGAATGCAACAAAAGGTGTGTGAGAGAGAGAGAGAGAGAGAGAGAGAGAGAGAGAGAGAGAGAGAGAGAGAGAGAGGGGCGGGTGGAGGACTACTGTGCTTTTATGGCTGATGACAGACAATTACAGTACAGCACCAAAAACAGAAAACAAAACTTCGTGTCTTAAATGCAACAAAGGAGGAAAAGAGCAACAGAGAGAGAGAGAGAGAGAGAGAGAGAGAGAGAGAGAGAGAGAACTGCTCTGCTTTTATGGCAGACATCAGAGAATTACAGTAGAGCACCAAATACGGAAAACAAAAAGCAAAATTTCGTGTCTTAAATGCAACGAAAAAGAAAAAAAAATAGAAGAAACAGAGAGAGAGAGAGAGAGAGAGAGAGAGAGAGAGAGAGACTACTGTGCTTTTAATGGCAAGCACCAGACAATTACAGTACAGCACCAAAAACACAAAACTAAAACAGAGAAAAGAAAAATTAAGAAATCCGTGACGGTTTCGTTGAAATCTAATTCAGGCGAAGGAAAACTTCTCCCTCTCTTTCCCTCCTCCTCCTCCTCCCTCTTCCTCCTCCTCCTCCAACTCCTCTTTTTGGGTGGTATTTGGAATTAACCAAATTGTGCTCCGGCGGTCTTTCAATCAGCACCAAAACAATGACGTCGGACAGTTCCAGGAAACACGGCGTCCCACCATTAGTTGAGGCCCTCCCCCACAGTCCCCCCCCCAAAAAGAAAGAAGGGGTCCTGGGCCAATGCAAATGAGTGAACTCTCCAGCGAAAGATCTTCAAAAGAAACCGCAGCTTGGTCGTGAATAAACAAGACTCTTCGTCGCCGGAACAAACCTGATTGGCGGATCATATCGATAAAAAAAAAAAAAAATAGAAGACATCAAAGTTAACTAATCCTTTATATACCCATCGACGGCTGCTCTCAATACACGCGAGAGCGAGCGATGCTGGCGGGAGGAGAGTAGCCGCTAAAAAAGTTAGCGAAACCTCTCGACGAAGGTAGCGTGTAGATCTCTTCTCGCGAAACTAAACGAAACAGAAACGGCCGAAGCTCAGTGGCGAGGTGATTCATCACCCTGGCGACTGCGAAAAACAAAACCCCTTGGAGTTGTCTGCGGAAACAATAGTTTTAATTTTCGAGTTGCATGACCAATGAATAGCGCAGTTGTCACCAGGCACGACGGGAGGTCGCTTCGAGGAAGGTGGGAGGTTGGGGGGGAGGGAGTGAGAGGGAAGAGAGAGGAGAGAAGGGGGTTGGAGTACGGGGACGAGGCTGGCCTGCTGGAAGTGGTATGAGAAGGCCATGTATCGCATCATTGTTCTTTTTTGTTTATTTTTTGTTCTTTTAACATTTATATTTTTTTTGCTCGTACCGCTTGGGTTAAATGGTTTGGACTTCAATAGATAAAAAAAAAAAATTCTAACAAAATTTTAAGTACGGTTTTTCTAAACTAATTACATGGCATAAAATATTTAAATGCAAGGCAGCAAAAAAAATTAAGGAATTAAAAAAGAATAAAAATTAAGAAAATAAAAACAACTTATAAAAATAGGAAAAATAAAAAAAATAAAAAATCTGAAAATAAAAAAAAAACTATTTATTGCAAAAATAAGAAAATTAAAAAAAAAATTGAAAAATTATTACATTATATTCTGAAACCTCAAATTCAAACATAAATATTTTATGAAATTCATAATACGAAAAACTCTTTATTAATCTCTTGGAAGTTATCCGAACGTGAAGGCACTGGGAATCCAAATGTTTAATTAGGAGAGGAACTGCAATTAAAACGAGTTGACAATCATTTAAGAATTTTAAAATGAGAAATGTATTGAGGAATAATATGATAGTGTTCTTCTAACAGCAGAAGGCGGGCAGTGCGGAAAATGAGAGGAAAAACTGGTGGTAGTGGAAGGGAGAGTAGAAGGAGGTAGAAGACTTGGAGGATAGTGAAAAATAAAATAATGATGATAATGGCAGAAAGAAGCTTAGATAAGGCGAGAAATTAAGAAGTAGGCGGATGACCTAAAGGATGGTAAAAGACAATAAAGAGATGATAATAATAATGGCAGCAAGAAGATGAAGGAAAATCGAGAATTAGGAGTAAAAGCAGTAGAAACAGTATTTAGTATTTTACGAAATGACGAAGGATAAGAAAAAATGATAAAATTAAAAGAACCAGCAGTAGGATGAAGAACTGAATGATTAGGAGGAGGAGGAGGAGGAGGAGGAAGAGGAGAAGGAGAAGGAGGAAGAAGAAATGAAGGAAAAATAGTGGTAAATGACAAAAGGAAGAGAAGGAGACAACAAATATCAGAACAAAGAAAAGGATAAATTAACAGAAGCAGCAGTATGACGACTGGAGGAGAAGGAATTAGGAGTAGGAGGAGAAGGACGAAGAGTAGGAGGAGGAGAAGAAGGAAGAGGTGAAGGAAAAATAGTAGTAAATGACAAAGGAAGAGAAGGAGAGAACAAATACCAGAACAAAGAAAATGATAAAATTAGCAGAAGCAGCAGTATAAAGAAGAGCTGAATGATTAGGAGGAGGAGGAATTAGGAGGAGGAGGAGGAGGAGGAGGAGGAAGAGGAGATGGAGGAGGAGGTGAAGGAAAAATAGCGGTAAATGACAAAGGAACAGCAGAAGAGAACAAATAGATTAAAAGAAAAAAAAATGTTAAAAATAACTGAAGCAGCAGTATGACGAAAGGCAGAATGATTAGGTGGAGTGATGTTGTGGGGGGAGGAGGAGGGGGAGGAGGAGGAGGAGGTGGAGGAAAAATAGTGACGACAGCGCCGTCGACGAGGAGATGGAGTTGATGATCGTTAAGATCTTTTTCTCTCCCATTTGAGGCTCCTAATTTGGTCGCTGGTGCAATCTGACGGCCAAATGTACCCGTCAGTATCGAGTGAGACTCTTGTGTCCACAAACCAACAGCTGGTCCCCGGAGGGGGGCGGGGGGAAGGGTAGTGGAGGGGGGTAGGGGATTGGTAGTAAGGGGCAGGGAAAGACCTGGGATTCTTCTCCTTGGCAATCTGCGCCTCTCACTCCCAGCTGACGACACATTAATACAAGCCTCCTTGTATTTCAATTATTTACTTATATTTTTATCTATTTATTAATTTGTTAATTTATTTATTTTTTTCAATAAGCGATCTCTTCTTTCTAATGAACACCATATTCTTTGGAAGCTTGAATTTCAATTCAGTGGCACCTGTGGGCTTGTTCTTTATGAACAGGGTTCATCTTCTTCTTCTTCTAATAATAATAATAATAATAATAATAATAATAATAATAATAATAATAATACAAACAGCCAGGCTAAAGTGACCTATTCGAAGGTTATACGTGCTTTAGCGGAACCTATCTTTACATCAAACTCACAATCTTCATCAACATACGGCAAAGAAAAACGTACAACGACGACGCATGCGCACCTAGCGGTTCCTTAATAGCTATGGGAGTCGATTAAAATCAAAAAGGATTCTGAACTGTCTCCGCGTTTAATATTCCGTTAGTTTCTTTATATGGAGTTTCACTCATTAAGAACAGAATTCCGGTGGGCAAGAGATGACTTCAATCTCCAGCAGGTCTATAAAGCTGTGCATATAAATGCGGTTATAAAGGTCTTCAGTATCTCTTGATAAATTTGAGAGCAATTAAGTAGAGTTTAATTACGAATTGCAGCTTAATTTATGGCCATCAAAAGACAGATGGCTCCTTTTTTTCTTTTAAGGGGAGAGAATGAAACATTTACTATTATTCTATGAGTTGCAAGAAGATATTATAATTCAATTTTTTTCTTAAGGTATCACAGACTGGGTTACAAGAAGAGATTATAATTAATTTTTCCTTGAGTTATCACAGACATCTGTTGGCAATCATGAAAGCTTAAGTACATCTAAATACAAAAACCTCTCTCTCTCTCTCTCTCTCTCTGTAACATCAAGGTTAAACATGCAGATTTCAGTAGTATGCCAATTTAGGAAAACAGCCATCATACCTTAGTGATTTTATGATTAATTACGTATAAATCATATTAATAAGTTTCAAATGATGATTCATATAAGATACTCTCATAAAAGTGTATTTGTTGCTATCTACATGTCTCAGGTTCACTTCTGGTATTTGATAGTTTTTCCTCATGCCCTTAATAGAATTCAAATGCCTCAATAAGACACTCACATGTTATATTATGTATATGTGTGTGTGTGTGTGTGTATGTATAACTGAATCACGAAAATATGGAACGTGATGAATATATAAATAAAGGCAATCCTTGGTGGCACTGCTTATATATATATATATATATATATATATATATATATATATATATATATATATATATATATATATATATATATATATATATATATATATATAATTAAAAACTGGCTAACTATGTATTCTGTACATATCACCGAACACTTACCACACGGGAAGCGAATATCAGGATATGAGTCATGTTCGAAACTCCATCTGTACTGCTAAACACTGAAGTTCAGACTGACAAAATGAAGTTCAGATTAACAATATGAAGTTCAGACTGACAAAATGAAGGTCAGACTGAAAAAATGAAGTTTAGACTGATAAAATGACCGAAAAAAGTAGCGTTGCAGTGAGATAATCAGACGACTGGAAAGTGTTAAAAAAAAAATTGAATATCATTATTCCGTTGATAGAAAACAATGAAATGTAGATGGCATATCGACGATAGTCAAGATCCCTCTCTTTAGAAGATTGTGATCTTTGTTGAAGAGAGAGAGAGAGAGAGAGAGAGAGAGAGAGAGAGAGAGAGAGGAATAAAAAAAAGTCTGATGAATCAGTGTTCCACGTTTAAACCATCATATATCTACAAACTGAAAAAACTGAAAGGCTTCGACGAGGTAATTACTACTTTTCAAAGTTTTTACATCTTAGTAATATATTACTTGAATATGTCATTGATACAGCTCTCTCTCTCTCTCTCTCTCTCTCTCTCTCTCTCTCTCTCTCTCTCTCTCTCTCTCTCTCAGTATTCTTCCTGTAAAGATATATCTTTACAAATTCCAGATTATCTGAAGAAGCAGCAAGTTGTAAGTAAAAAGATACACTCAATTAATGCTATTTGTATCAATGAATGATTTGACGATGAAGACGCTCACATTATTCAAGATTTCGAGACAAAATTGTAGAAAAAATAGAGATTTTTTTATTTGATTTAAATATAGTTTTAGCTAAAGTTAAATGCTCCAAATACTTGCACAGATGTTGACAAGTAGTTATTGGCTCATCAAAATTGCTAAGATGCAAAGAAATTATAGATCTCTGATAAGAAGGGAGAGAGAGAGAGAGAGAGAGAGAGAGAGAGAGAGAGAGAGAGAGAGAGAGAGAGAGAGAGAGAGAGAGTGAAGTTTTCCACTCAAGATTACAAACGAAACTGCCAATCGAAAGCGTCCGAAGCTCCCGAAAGTGCGCGCCGAAAGGGCTCTTCGTAGGAATTCACCGTCAGCTGCCGAGTTGACATAGCTGTGTCGAGCCTTGTAAAATGGTGCATTAAAAGGGAACCAAAGAGAACCTTGAAGGAGGATTTAAGAAGATCCCTACACACATCAGGCCAAGGAATTCGTAAAGGGTTCAGAGAGAGAGAGAGAGAGAGAGAGAGAGAGAGAGAGAGAGAGAGAGAGAGAGAGAGAGAGAGAGAGGAACCGTCACCAAGTTGCAGTAGGGATATCGATAGAAAAGATTGATTTGCAATGGCTGGGAGTGAAAAAAAAAAAAAAATTTTTGTTTCTACCGAGATCCTACAAGGTGGGCTCCTTGTCCCCTAGCAGTTAGTGTATGTTTGTGGAGATTGTAAATAGCTGAGAGAGAGAGAGAGAGAGAGAGAGAGAGAGAGAGAGAGAGAGAGAGAGAGAGAGAGAGAGAGAGGAACCATCAACAAGTTGCAGTAGGGATATCGATAGAAAAAATTGATTTGCAAAGTCTGGGAGTGAAAAAAACAATTTTTGTTTCTACCGAGATCCTACAAGGTGGGCTCCTTGTTCCCCAGCAGTTAGTGTATGTTTGTGGAGATAGTAAATTATTGTTGAGAGAGAGAGAGAGAGAGAGAGAGAGAGAGAGAGAGAGAGAGAGAGAGAGAGAGAGAGAGAGGAACCGTCAACAAGTTGCAGTAGGGATATCGATAGAGAAGATTGATTTGCAATGGCTGGGAGTGAAAAAAACAATTTTTGTTTCTACCGAGATCCTACAAGGTGGGCCCCTTGTCCCCCAGCAGTTAGTGTATGTTTGTGGAGCCTGTAAATAACTGAGAGAGAGAGAGAGAGAGAGAGAGAGAGAGAGAGAGGAACCGTCAACAAGTTGCAGTAGGGATATCGATAGAGAAGACTGATTTGCAATGGCTAGGAGTGAAAAAAACAATTTTTGTTTCTACCGAGATCCTACAAGGTGGGCCCCTTGTCCCCCAGCAGTTAGTGTATGTTTGTGGAGCCTGTAAATAACTGAGAGAGAGAGAGAGAGAGAGAGAGAGAGAGAGAGAGAGAGAGAGAGAGAGAGAGAGCGCAACAAGTTACAGTAGGGCTATCGCTACGTAAGGATAGACTTGCAATGGTTTAAGATAAAAAACCTTATTTTTCCGAGATCCTGCAAGGTTTGCTCCTTGTACTTGAGCGGTTATTAGGCTATATGTTTGTGGAGGTTGTAAAGAGCTGAGAGAGAGAGAGAGAGAGAGAGAGAGAGAGAGAGAGAGAGAGAGACCGTCAACAAGGTGCAGTAGGACTATCGATATGTAAGGATGTATTTGCAAAATGCCTGTGAATGAGAAAAAAAAAAAAATCTTGCTTTTACCGAGATCCTTCAAGGTGGGCTTCTTGTCCCTTAGCGGTTAATATTTGGATCTAGAGATAAGGTCCTTCTGAATGCCCTCAGAGGAGAGTCGTTTACGTGGGCCGAGACTGACAAATAACTTTTACCAAATAAGTGGTAATGGATTGTTGTCCACTTGTTGTGTCGTGCTCC
>NC_089761.1:28030643-28038143 GCF_040412425.1 Macrobrachium rosenbergii | reverse complement strand
TGACGGAGAACCATTTACGAAATAATTCATGCTCCGATTGCTCCTTGAATATCGACATTGCGCAATTTGCAACGCGTCAGCTTCTTCAACGGAAATGAAACGATTTTTACGTCAAATTGGAATAATCGCGATCCCTTTGGCGAATCTGAGTTTTTTTTTTTTTTAATTAGCAGGGGTAAATGAGGGGGGGTGTGAGTATGGGGGCCATTCACAAGCACTTTGGCAAATTTGTATGTGCGTTTTTTTTTTAATTGGCCGGGGTTTGGGGAAGTTTGTATGTGTTTTTTTTTTCCTTTCTTAATTGGCCGGGGAAAATGAGGGGGGTGAAGTATGGGAGCCGAAATGCTAAATGAGAGGCATTGGAACTTCAAGAAGGTCTAATAAAAAATGTTAAATATTTAGTCAATGTTTATGAACACCAATTCTATGAATATTGGCCAGGGAAAAGCCGGGTGGGGGAGTATGAGAGCCGAAAGAGGCATCTGACCTTCAAGAAACTCTAATAAAAAATCTTAAATATTTAGTCCATGTTTTTTAATACCAGTTCTCTAAATAATTTAAAGGATTTTCATCTAGCTTTCCTAACATCTTTATCTATTCACTTTCTTGTCTTGCCAATTTCCTTTTATTAGCTGATTAAACCTTCATTTTGTTCATTTCGACATGCTTGTATGTTACTGTTTGTTAGCCCGGATGTTCGATTTTTGGCCTTGTAAGTAGTGTCATGTTTGTAATACCTATTTCAAAAATAACTTCGGGACTAGTATTTTCGTTCATGCCCTTCTTATGAATATTTATTTTACCCCTTTTTATGCTTATTAACAGCTGTCAATAGTTTTCTCTCGTTTATCATTTTATATCAACAATCATTCACTGATTTTGCAGCCGTTGCGTTCTTTTGAAGCATCGTCGGCTTAAAGAACGTAACTTCCTTAAGCGTTACCTGACATAACAAAGCATCAATTAAAAGTTCAGAAACATAACATTGTATACTTTCCTTCACATCCTCCTTCACATTCCATCTCCCTCCCATATACCTACCACACTTCCGCTCCTCGGCTTTCTATCTCTTTCTAGGGGCTTCTCATCCCACTCCCTGCCCCTCTCTCTCTCTCTCTCTCTCTCTCTCTCTCCCTCTCTCTGACACACACACACACGCACGCACACACTCCTACTTCGTATTTACCCTTTCGGCGCCAGCGTCAGTCCACAAGAGCAAGAGAAGTTACTTGTCAAGTCAGATTAGTGTGAAATTGGGCAGCCTCTTGTGTCGGGGGTCTTGCCCTGAGGACATCACTTCCATCTATCTCACTAACAGCCCCTGAGTTCCCCCTTCGAACGAGAAGAAGAAGGAGAAGAAGGCGAAGAAGAGAGAGAGAGAGAGAGAGAGAGAGAGAGAGAGAGAGAGAGAGACATAGGAAGGCCTCGCAGAAAGGGTTACAGCGTCCCTAAGGATTAGGGAAAGTGTTCGAGGATGAAGAAAAAGAAGGACAAGGGGCAGACAGAGCTCTTGAAGGTTATACAGTAATGGCCGAAGGTTTGCTTTGGGGGAAGGGGAAGGGGATGGTGGGGAGTTTGATGACGGGGGTGGGGGGTAGGAGAAGGGGAAGAATGTTAACAGATATACTGTAATTTGATTCTATGTTCTTCAGTGGGGTTTCAAAGCATTTGTGAGGTTCGCATTCGGCGTTACTCAGCAGGACCTCAGTATGGAACACAAATTACATTGACTAATGGTTACGGAGACCATTGGCTCATGGTTACAAAGACCATTGATGACCTCCAATTTATTTATACAGTCTTCAAGATACAAGCTGCATACATTTATAACTTTTGCTGCAGTTAGGGAACATGAACACTGACATACTAGAGAGAGTATCCACAAATACCCTTGAGATATAGGTAACTTGCAAATCTAGAAAGTACTTCGTTTGTTACGATCTGGTATATCAGCTTACCATACCTAGACCGTGCTTACCCTAAGCTCATCGAAATACGGACGTAGCTGAGATAAAAGGAATATTCAACTGAATTGGTTGCATTCAGAGGAAACAAACTCGGCAAATTCAACATTTCATATTACCTTAAAAATTACATTTAGATTTACCCGTTCAGTTATTTGAAAAAAAAAAATCTTTAAAATCTAGCCAGTTTACTTAGCAGTAACTTAACCAACGATAATCCCGATGACCTGGAAGTCACAATTATGCAAGTTTGAAAAAAGTCATGCCGTCACAGTTAATGTATGCTTTTTGAGAAAACCCAGTTGGTAAATTCACAATTGTAGCGTTATAAAAGTTTCGGAGAATTATCCTTCCAACCGGATATAACGCAGTATTTTGGGTCTCTAATTATCGAATATGAATGCCAATTTGCAATATCCTCATAAGTTTTTCCAGAGGGTTGGGGTTATAATAGAAAGATATTCGGTTACATAATATGAAGCAAAATAATTTGGAACAGAAAAATAACATCTAACATTCGGTTTCACGGAACCTTACATACAACTACAATACATATATCTATTGCAGTTGCATCCACTTGCAATTACGATCAAAGATATATTTTCTGAAAGTAAAGTCTGCGCCGAGTTACACCTGGTGCCCAACGTCTGTACTTATATATATATATATATATGTATATATATATATATATATATATATATATATATATATATATATATAAATATATATATATATATATATATATATATATATATATATATATATATATATATATATATATATATATATATATATTACTTCATTGTCGTTTAAATTTCATATATTATTTATTTAACCAACAAAAACCCTTTTAAAATGCAATTTACACATTTTTGCTTGATCCCACAGTTGCACGTGTATAAATGATCAACATGTTTGGAGAATGCAAATGTAAAAACGCCTCGAGGATATGCATGCAAAAATGCATATTCAGACTCGCTTCTACAATACTGAAGTAAACTAAAACTACAAAAAGAAAAAAAAACAGGAAATTAGCAGTACTTACAGCACTAGCAACTACCGTCCATACCGACCAATCGCAAACTGACTCAGAGCGAAGCAGAGCTTCTTTAGCGTAAAAATAATCCCCCCAGATGATGATGCTTTGTGATGCTCAATCAGTCAAGTAGACGATTATCTCCCGAGATGACCTTACGCCTTCGAAGGTTATACTCCAAGGCAAGCATATCTTGGGTGCGTCTGCATTACCTATGCAAAAGGGAGGGTTATACTTTAGAGTAATTCAGGAACGCTTGGGTAAAAATCTTTTGGGCTGAAGGCGTATATATCGAATTAGGTACCGTTGGATGCAAATTAGACTTCTATATATGCGGTATGCCTTCTAAACGCCAAATTGTTAACTTTTTTTTTTTTTTTTTTTTTTAGGTTAATGGGGAGAAGTACAGAGATGAACAAAATAAAATCCCTAGCAGCTTTTCTTATCAAAGATCAGGTATCATTCATGCTTGTCCATAAAACTTAAGCCATCCGAAGTTATGCCAAAACTTGAACGGTTCCTAAGAATCTCTTGCGCTATGTTCTGTTAGAACACAACGAGTTTTGGGATCTTGAGTTATCATAAACAGACTTTGATAATAATAATAATAATAATAATAATAATAATAATAATAATAATAATAATAATAATAATAATAAATATTATCATTATTATTATTCTTCTAAATAAGCAAATATTCATATGAAACAAAAGCAGTCAACTGGCAGAGCAAACGTCCACAACACAGAAAGCTCACATGTGAATAAAAGAGAAAATAAAGGCGAAATTAACAACGACAAATAAATATGCAAATTCAGAGATAAATATATACAGAGACTTTCTATTCGTGTATATCTGCACGGAAGCGACGTGTCGACATTACATATAAGAGAATTTGATAAAAATTTCTGTGAAAAAAATTTTTACTTCCTTTACGTACACTGAAAAAAAAATGTTGACTTCAAATTGCATTACCCTTAGACACTACAATCACTCAATTAACTTTTTTGAAAATAATAAGTACTTTAAGCTTTCTCTTAAGCCATGTTTATGAGAACAGAGAAGGGCAGCTTTTCTCTGTCCAGTCTATTTTTGGTGCAGGTATCTGTGGGGAAAAACTGGTACCATTAAGTTAAAATGTCCCTTAAATCTTCATAAAAGGACTTTGAAAATTCAGTTTTCCGGCGTCTTTCAAAGAGAGCACCAATTCTTTTGTTCGGCCAACCACAAATTAAGCCCTAATATATTTTGACAAAGTGAATTAGATTCATTATTTATAAAAGGCCACAATTCAGGTATTTCCTTGTCCACTTCACGTCTTTGCAAATCATGAGATTAACTTATTCCCTGATCAGTTAACTTCATGAAATTATGAGATAAATGTGACAACTTACTTCATGGAATTATGAGATGATTGTGATAACTTACTTCATTAAAACTACGAGATCAACTTCTAATTCCCGAGCTATGCGTTGCAAAGAAATATTTCTAAGAGAAATATTGCAACAGGAATCGTTTGAGAAGTCAGCCGCTCCGGGAATTGATCAAGTTTCTGATAAGAGATTTCTGTTGGGAGGCCTTTGATAGAAGATGGGTATTTTTTACATATTTTAGATCTTCGTACGTTTTTTCCTCTTAAATGCCCCTCTGGGCATGATTATGCCAGGCACTGGAATTCTTGATGTCTTTACATGTACCCCAGACTTTCTTTACAAGTACCCCACCAGACATATTCTAATGTCTCTGCATGTACCCCAGACCTTCTTTGCAAGTACCCAAGATTTTACTTTAAGTTATCCCTTGAGAAAGAGCTATAATCAATCTTCGTTTCGAGAGAATTATTCAAGCATCGAATCAAATCTTAAGAGCTGACCGTCTCGCTGTATTCCACGAATCCTCTTGGCAATTAGATAACAAGGACTTTCATATATGCATAAATGTAAAATACGGCCCAACCCCGGCCATTACTGTACATTCGGTAGAAGTCAGAACTCTTAATTGAGCGTAATAAGGGAGCCCACAGTTTCCAGCCCTGCAATCAGATTTACTTATATATATTGGGGCAGGTCTTAAACAAGATGACGTCACCTAGCCCCGCCCCTTCTGCGAATGCCGATCGCGAATTATCATACCCATGAATTTTGATTCGGTCCAGAAAAAGTTATTGGATTTCTCGGCCCGAGTTTATTCTTTAGTGTAACTTCCTCTTCTTAATTCAGCCTTCATTTTTCCTCAGTTTCTCCGAGGAGGAAGTACCACATTAACCCTTCCACCGTCTATTTAGCAGTCTTATCTGACGATCAGTTCGGTAAATATATATATAAGCATTCAGCGTCGTATGCAATCTTAATGGTGATTATACCAGATTAAGACATGCTTTGTGCGCCAGTTATTTTTTTTTCTGGGTTGCGGAGGGTGGGTAGGGTTTGTGATGTGAGGGGGAGGGGAAAGGGGGTGAGGGGGGTGTGGGAATTACCTCTGGATGCCTTTAGAATTTTAGCCCTTTCAGCTACCGAGATGAATTTGATGATTTATGACGATAATCAAGAGATGAATTTGATGATTTATGATGATAATCAAGATCTCCGGCCTATGTTCGCCCGCGGTAAAGACTCGTTCTCTTGTCTATTCATGCATAAATTTGCCTCTCATAATCCTGTAGTTTTTAATCTTATTGCTTCATTATTTCGTCTCGTATACAAGATATAACAGCGAATTCGGCTTCTGTTAATCCGGCCGACCACGAAGAGGAATTCTAACCACGCGATCAAACGCACAAACAAAACGCAAGGAATAATAGAGCGATTTTATTAATCGTGCAGTTACTGAGAAATCTCTCAGCTTATGTAAGTGAGTTGGGATAGAACATTATTTGTTTATTTATTAATTCATTTACTTATTTATTTATATTTTATAGAAGATTGTTGAGGGAGATACTGCATACGGCTGTTTTATGTTATGTCAGTGCGCAAGGTTTTAAATCTTGAATAATAATAATAATAATAATAATAATAATAATAATAATAATAATAATAATAATAATAATAATAATAATAATAAATCATGAAACTATCAGTATGCAATACTGATAGTATATTGTTAATGAGTTCCAAGTTTAACTAACGCAATACATTGAACGAGAAAAATCAGATCTTTGTAAAATTTCAGCTACGACGGAATTTCCAAAATACTGCTTAAATATTGCCGTCATTTTTCACTGGATAGGTAAAAATAAAAAATTAATGATAATCATAATGTGCGTCAACAATGATAATACTAGTAATACTAATGAGAACGGAACAAAGACAAAAGGTCCTTTGAAGGACTGGAGAAAGGATAGGGAGAGGATAAGTAACAAAATAAAATAACAAAAAGCAAAATAAGTTGGCAAAATCACATCAAAGTTTCTATTATTTTACGACTAATGGAATATAAAGCTATATTTGAATTTTTCTTTCAGGTTTTGCCATGCTTTGATTATGTGTGTGTGTGTGTGTGTGTATATATATATATATATATATATATATATATATATATATATATATATATATATATATAATATATAATTATATATAAATATATATACAGTATATATATATATATATATATATATATATATGTGTGTGTGTGTGTGTGTGTGTGAGTGCGTGTGTGTTTGTGTGTGTGTGTGTGTGTGTGAGTGCGTGTGTATCTTTTTTTTATTACGTGTATCCCTAACTGTTAATGTTAGTATATGGCTTATGCTGAAATAAAGTTTATTATTATTATTATTATTATTATTATTATTATTATTATTAAAGAACTCAAGCATGAAGGCTTAGGGCAACCACAGAAAAATAAACAGATCGATAAATGAATTAATTTACTGAAACAAGAGAAAACATATTATCCGCACACTTTCGAGATGACAGGTTGTACAGTGTACCCAGAGACTGGGTGAATAAGATGTTTACATGCTAGAACCAGTTCGCCAGAAAATTCTTTAGGGACTCTGGTGGAAATATGTGGAGAATTTATATAAAAAAATTAGCCCTCAACAAAAAAAAAAAAAATGCATTGATTATTCTGAGGGGAAGCAACGTACCATTATTCTTGGTGACTGATGCATGGTTGTGAGATGCTAAAATGTACTTGCTCATATATATATATACTGAGTATATATATATATATATATATATATATATATATATATATATATATATATATATATATATATATATATATACATACATATATACATACATACTTATATACATATAAATAAATATATATATATATATATATATATATATATATATATATATATATATATATATATATATATACATATATATATATAATGTGTTTGTGCATACGTAGGCAAAACTTAGAATTATTTGCTAATATGAATGAATTGGTACAAATGTTTGTGGTACTGTCTTCAGCAAATTTAAAACCTTTACAGTTCGACTGCATTGTAGCGGAAGCGTCTATAACTGAGACTGTCACTTCCTTAAGCTA
>NC_089761.1:28000643-28025643 GCF_040412425.1 Macrobrachium rosenbergii | reverse complement strand
CCCGCGCTCTCATCATGACTAAACAGGTGTAACCCCCTTTGACTTCGTCAGCGCATTGCCGCATTACCTTGTTTATTGTGCTTGTGACTCCCGGAGCATTTTCCTGCTGTTCTGTCTTTAGTTTTCTGTCAGAGAAAACTATTGTGCCGGCTTTGTCTGTCCGTCCGCCCTGTGATCTTAAAAGCTACTGAGACTAGAGGGCTGCAAATTAGTATGTTGATCATCCACCCCCCCGTCATCAAACTTACCAAATTGCAGCCCTCTAGCCTCAGTAGTTTTTACTTTATTTAAGGTTAAAGTTAGCCATAACCGTGCACCTGGCAACAATATAGGAAAGGACACCACCTGGCCGTGGTTAAAGTTTCATGGGCCGCGGCTCATACCGAAAGATAGGTCTGGTTTTGATGACCCTGGTTATACACTGTACAGAAAACTCGGTTGCGCCGAAGACACTTCGGCGCAGTATTTACTTGTTTCTTATGTTTATGGTGCTGATATCATAGATGCGCGCTGGCTTGCTTTCTTGCTTGTTTGCTTGATTGGCGAGTTTTATATTTTGCACGTTCTTGGTTTTGGGATGTTTTCGAATGATTTTTTTTTTTTTTTGCAATTTTACGAGACTGGAGATGTGAATGTATTTTTGGAATGTTGATGTTTTTTATATAATATTTTATTTTTATTTTACTGTCATGGAAATGATGATATGAATGAATATCTATGGTGTTAATTACACACTGAAGCATAGATACATGAATAAAAAAATAAACACACACACACACATATACATATATATATATATATATATGTATGTATATATATGTTTATTTGTACATATCAAATATTTTAACCCTTTAAATATATATATATGGGCCTTCTATACTCATACTCATATATATATATATATATATATATATATATATATATATATATATATATATATATACATATATAATATATATATATATATATATGTATTTATACATATCAATATTTTAAATCCCCCCAAAAACAAACTAACTCCCTTCCTACTGTCCCAACATCCCACCCCCACCACCTACCCCATATCACAACACCCCCTCCCACCTTTACCCCCCCCTCCCCACCTACCTTCCTCGACCAGCAAAACTACAACAAGCGCGAGTTTTAGGGACCCTAATCTGCGCTTCCCTTGTCTAAACAGCCCCAATGAACGTTTCTCATTCCGTCCCTTCTCGCCGCCATTGGAGGCAATTTACGGAATGTTTATCGCCGATCTCGGGATTTTTTTTTTTTTTTTTACTCCGGAGGGTTATCTCGGCCTTATCCTCGACTTAATTCTGCCCAACACGAAGGGTAACAGTGGACGCCCTTCATTGAATGGCCGTCTTATCGCGTTATTAGGCCACAGGTCGTGCTGCCTGTTGGGCCATTCTCCGCGTCGCCTACGAGAGGGTTTTTCGGCGGTGGGCGCTGAGAGAAAGAATGACTCTCTTATTTTATTTTTATTTTTTTGGACTTTTTTTGAGGTTGTACTTTTTAAATGAACAGAAAGCAAGGCGTGCATTTTGTTTTATAAAACTTACACACACATTTTAATATATATATATATATATATATATATATAAAGATATATATATATAAAGAGAGAGAGAGAGAGACTATTCTAACGAGTGATACCGTTTGCCATTTCTGTTCGGCAAACTCTACCTGAATTTCCGTATCTACATATGATTGCTAACCGGAAAATAATTTTCGTTTTTCTCACCAATCTCCTATTAAGAATCCCTGTATAATTACAAAGGCTACATAAAATCTTTTAGACAAGTTTCCTGAAGTTATAACATGTAGTCCGTTTAACCATTAATCACCCCAGTAGATAAACATTCTTATGTTGATTAACCATTATGTGAAGAAAATCTAATTGAGTTATATAACATGTTAAACTTGAGGAACTATCGATTGTAACTGGTACAATATACCCGTTTTTCACTTTTATTTCAAACTGAAACTTTCAGAACTGAAATAGCATCCATTCTACATTACCTCACAAGCTTTCAGTTAGTCAGGATACAGGTGGCTATACTGAATTTCACTATAAAGTTTAAAAAATGGATGTGGTAATTTCACCTGGTGCCACGTGACAGGCTAGACAAGCAGTAATTCTTTGCACCTCAGATCTTAAAATCACTGCACTTGGTTGTCTATGTTATCGCTCGAATCGAAATAGTGGACACTTCATGAAATCTTAGTATGTGTCAACAGCAATCTCTGCTTCTTTGGTCACTCGAAAGCTGATAGGATTTTATTTTTATATGATGACTAAAGGGAAAGGCACCTTAATTATTGTCTTATACAGCCCAGAACTCGAGGCGAAAAAAAGAACTAAATAAAAAAGAAAGTAAAAAGAAAGCGTTGTTCTAAACCTGCAGAAAGACCTGGGTTGACTGAGTAATAAAATAACCTGGCTTGACCTACTATTCCTTCCAAACATTCAGTACCCGGTACTGTATTGTGTTTTTTGCTGTCTTAGTTTAGGCTGGCCTTATACCAGCACTGGCTCTTGTCCTTGGGCAGCCAGAAAGACTCTTTTGTGATCCGAATGAGCTCTGAATTTTAGATATTAGTTCCAGCAACCAGAGTGTCCTGTGACTGATTGATTCTACAGTGTACTGCAATTGGGTGCTTCCACAGTGTATTGTAACCGAGTGATTCCACATTGTACTGTAAAGGAATGATTCCTCAGTGCAGTGTTATCGAGTGATTCTACAGTGTTCTTTTACTGAGTGATTCCAGAGCGTACTATAATTGAGTGATTCTAGAGTGCCTTGTAATGGATGGATTACGCAGTCTGCTGTAACTCAGTGATTCCACAATGTACTGCGTACTGTAATTGACTGATCCCGCAGTGCACTGCAATTGAGTGATTACAGCAGAACTTACAGTGTCCCTCTGTACTTCAACGTGTTAGTAACTGAATGGGACTTAAGCTGCAGATCAATTTAACCCCGAATTGATAAGTAAACGAAACAAATTCAAACGATAACAGGTCAACATCGTTTTGCTGATTCCCTCCTGGCCCAACGCGCAGAGTTATGCGTTTCCGCGGTTGTACGTGTTCCTTATCTACAAAGAGAGCAATTAAATAGCCGTTATATACCGTCCTTCTCCCTTTTAATCCTCCGGCCATTCCTCTCCTTTGGTCAGGAGATTTTCATTTCAAGTGGGTAATCGCCTCTCGAGGTTTCTTCCATCTGGCTTCTAATGAGAGTGAGGAGTTTTCTCCTTCTTCCCTCCTCACCACTTCCCTCCTCACCCCCATCCCTGTTTTATTTTTCTTTATTTTTTTTTTTACCTCTCCAGTATCTGTTCAGGGTCTTAGTTTAGGATTTATGAAATTTTATTACCTTGTGTTCGGTACATTCTATGGAAGCTTGTTGGTCTTTCAAAGATTTCTGCTGTACTTGGCGGCTGTTAAACCTTAGTTCTAGTAGCTTTATGGCTCTTCAAAGCTCACCAGGAGCCATTAATACACCTCTGACGCTAATACCAGGAATTCGGAGGCCCTCGCAGATGTGTTTCTTAGATGGGAGGCCTCCCAGAGGGGGCCCGAGGGGGAGGGGTACAGGGACGAAGGCCAGGGGTCCATACTTCTTTTAGGGTCTCCTGGCACTCAAGAACGTTTTGGCATCGGTGCCACGCAGGACATAAAATGAGGTCTTTATGAGCGTCATCTCGCACTGTGTTGTAATTGTTTATCAGGAATGCGCAGGCGCGTGTTGATGGTAGTCCCTTGAGCATCTTGGGGGCGCGCGTATAGGGTGATAGCATCGCAATTTCCACCGCTGTTGATGTACCTCTGCAGCAGTGGTCAAAGAGTTTCCACTACGTCGTGTGCGCCGGGAATGAACTTACGAAATACAATTATAAATTGTCCAATGAGAGGCGCAGCTAATGGAGAACGGGCATGTGTGTGTGTGTACGTGTGTGTGTGAAAGGGTGTTTGAGGTATCATGTGTATTTACGTGTATATGTGCGTGTGTGTGTGCGACCGCGTCGTATAAGACCCCAGCCTCTTAACAAACGAACCCTAACATAAATACAATCGGAAGGCTTTTAAATGTCCGAGATCTAAGAACACAATAGCTGCGGGCAGGATGTTTTATTGTGTTTATGTTGTGGCTGTCTCTAAGCCACGCTGCGCCCAATTTGCTCACAGTGGAGCCAAAGCGAAGAAATATCTGTACGTCTTTTTTTTTCACCTCTCTCTCTCTCTCTCTCTCTCTCTCGCGTGTCCTTTGGCGAGATTTAAAAGGGTTCCTTTGCTCTTCTCCAGCGCGGTGTGTTTTTCATCGCTGACCTTCTCTCGACCAGTTTTATACGCGCGCTGACAGATGAATTTATTTATTCGCGGCGGATCTGAACACTTATTGAGAATGCTGTCCGTTGCGGAGACAATTAACTCCGACACTTTTCTTTCTCTGAGAGAAATCTTATTTTAGAGCTTGGTGTGAGTGTTGGTGCTTAATTTCTTCCCCCTTCTTCTCGCAGTTCAGGACAAAATGTTTTCTGCTGTGCAATAAATGCGTTCGGATTGAAATGAGGTTACATTTTATGCAAAGCTACGTGAGTGGGTACATGAATTCGTAAAATGTTTTTCCCCTCAGTCACCATCAACAACATTAATTTTTATTTCCAGTGATATATTTATTATTTTATGATTTCATTTTATGTCAACATATGATTCCTGTACATTATGAACTGTTAATTATGAACTTTCATTCTTAATTAGATGGTCCTGGTAATTTATCCATTCACTTGTTTTACGTCTATCATATTTCCTATTATATCTACTTGAGTAAGTTATTGTTCTTTACTCTAGCATCAATTGTTAATATTAATTTACAATCTAATTTACAATCTTATTCATCTGTTTTTTTTTTACGTGGTATTATTATTGTTTTTAGTTTTCTGCAAAAGAAAACTATTGTGCCGGCTTTGTCTGTCCGTCCAACACTTTTTCTGTCAGCCCTCAGATCCTAAAAACTACTGAGGCTAGAGGGCTGCAAATTGGTATGTTGATCATCCAACCTCCAATCATCGAACATACCAAATTGCAGCCCTCTCGCCTAAGTAGTTTTTATTTCAACGATATGGGACAGGCCACCACCGGGCCATGGTTAAAGTTTCATGGGCCACGGTTCATACAGCATTATACCAGGACCACCGAAAGATAGATCTATTTTCGATGGCCTTGATTATACGCTGTACAGAAAACTCGATTGCGCCCCATTTAGTACATCAGTCGTACTCAAATTAATTATCAACTGTCTGTTTGTTAAAGAGTTCATTTGCTTGTTGTTTTATTTCTTTAAAAAAATGAAATTCAGAATTATTATTCCTCTGTATAAACTTCATTTCCTAGTCTCAAAGTATGTAGACGTATTCATGGGATTGCACATAAATGTGAATTTTTAATAATTAAGATTACAAAGCCTCTTTTTTCTATGTTGGATTTCATTTTGTTCATGTCTTAAACCGTACCTCTGAAATATATTCGAGTGCTGCCACATTACTATGAACAGCAGGCTAATTAACAATTTAATGAAATGGAAAAATTGGGTGCTTGATTGCCCTGAAAATTTAGCATATATATATAGATATATATATATATATATATATATATATATATATATATATATATATATATATATATATATATATATATATATATATATATAAATATGCTAAATTTCAGGAACACAAATCAGTTTTTTCCATTTCATTAAATTTTTATTATTGTTTTTATTTTATATATGTATATATATATATATATATATATATATATATATATATATATATATATATATATATATGAAGATGAAGAGAGAGAGAGAGAGAGAGAGAGAGAGAGAGAGAGAGTTCAGAATGGAAATAAATAAAAATGAATAAAATAAAATAAATTAAAACAAGTAAAATTGAAAACATAAAACTATAAGAAATAAATGAAAATAAATTAAAATTATATAAATAGATACACACACACACACACACACACATATATATATATATATATATATAGAAACAGCTGTATGAGGTATGACAAAAGCAATAGAAAGGCAATGAGGAGAGTGTTCAGAATGTATGGTACAGAGGACAAGTTACTTAGACTAATTCAATGATACAAAAACAACCACAACAACAACAACAACAACTACTACTACTACTACTACTACTAAGGATAATAATAAACAAAGCAGTATCATAACAGCAGCAAGTGCATCGCAAGTTGTATGAACATAATTGTCAGTATTCTTATGATGATGATAAAGATAGTTTACAAAGAAATTTACTTTCTTATAATGAAAGCTAGGATGTTCGATGACATTAAGAAAATGAACGTTTTCAATAAGTTTCATCCAAATATTAAACAAATAAAAGTCCTGAGGTGGTTCAAGATTTTCACCAAACTGAATCACTACTAATTTGTCTCTTCTCAAAATATTTTGTCAACATGATGACAGTTTTCTGTAGGGTACAGGCAGTGGAGATTGGATGTAACTTCAGGCACATACAGAAACATGCACGCATTCATACACACGCGCGCGCGCACACACTTACGGACACGGCTGAGAAACATTACATCACACTAGGAAATATCCGTGTTCTGCTAATTTAAAAAATCTTATTACCATTCTCATATTTAATTGAATATCATCACGCTAGGAAATGGCCGTGATCTGCTCATTTTAAAAAATGTTCATTACAATTATCATATTCAACTGAATATCATTACTATTAGTAACGTTATGAGTGCATATTAAACTGTCTCTTTTGTATCTATCTTCTATATATGCATCTGGCTATGAGCTGAAATAAAATTTATCATCATTATATCATTATTTGTTCTTTCGGTATCATTATTACTTCTAACTTTATGAGTGCATATTGAAATGGGTCTTTTGTGTTAATCTTCTATATATGTATATGGCTATGTGCTGAAATAAAATGATTATTTTCTTACAATATCATTACCGCTACTGCTATGAGTGCATATTGAACCACCACATGCATTTATATTCTATATATATACTGTATATATGCATATGGCTATGTGCTGAAATAAAATTACTATTTTCTTACAATATCATTACTAAGATGTTATGAGTTCTATATATGCATATGGGTGAGTAGCATTAAAATACATCATTATTATATTATTATTTTTTTACAATATAATTCCCGCCACTAATATGAATTCACATTGAACCAACTCTCTCATATCTATATTCTATATATGCATATGGCTACGTGCTGAAATAAAACTGATTACTATTACCCTGTCACAAACTCACTGCCGAAGGAGAAGCCACAGACTTCGCCCTTCGGAGTATACCAGGAACGGCACCAGGAAGAAACTCAGATGCACCCAGGTGAAAAATGGAGGCAAAATGAAACCCGAACATTTATCAATCGCGCTAATGTCATTATGTGACATTACACGGAGCGCTGATATGAGAACACGTGTCGAGACCCGTTCGCTCATCACACGTGGGCGTTAAACTGTCAAGCGGCTGGCTTGTGAGGGGCGTGGGCGTGCGTGTGTGTGTTTGTGTGTGTATGTGTGTTTAGTTCTCTTCGGGAGAGCTACGCCCTTCTGGGAACGTGGTCCTCTCTCAGTTTTTATGATCGTCGGGGAAATTAATGAAGAGGAAGCGAAGAAATACGTGAGATTTCTGAACGTAAAAACTTAATGAAAAGTGCTGAACTTATTGCCGGCACAAAAAACAAATAACAAAAAAAAGAAAAAAAAAACGTGGGCGTGAAGGGTGGGGAAGGGTGGCGGGGAGATTCGAGCCATTACCCGAGTGAAACATGATGCGCTGACGGTTCGATACGTTGGGGAAAATTTATTTCTATTTATATAAATCAATTATTGATTCATTCACCTCTAAAAAAGTTAAATGAAAAGTGTTGAACTTACCCGACAAAAAGAGGAGGTCGGGGGTTGGGGGTGGACGGGGGCTTGGGGGGTCGGGGGAGGGCGAGCGATTACCCAGGTGAAACATGACAGTTTCGATATGTTGGGGAAATTTATTTCCCCTCATGTTTTATGACTTAATTACTGATTCATTCACCAGAACAAGAAGGAAGTCACTACGGCGATCATACCATGACAATTATTAGCAAGACAGAAAATAGTTCCTAGTTAGATATCTACCTCCATGGTAATTATAACTTTCCCCAAATTTTTCGATATGTCTTTCGTAGAAATGCTAACTGCATGAACCATTTCAAGAAGTGCAGTGCCGAAAAACAAGGCCGAGTAAATGTTAGGACCCAACTTACTAACTGTTTTTTAAGTGCTTTGTCTATCCTAACTGTTTTTTAAGTGCTTTGTCTATCCATATGTGGGCGATAACATCTGGAATACAATGAGCCCCAGGAGATTGCCAGTTTATGAGACTTAACATTCCTTATCAAGAATTTAAAAGCAAAAATGCACAGGTTGGTGGGTGCAGTAAATGGCGCCCAGGATAACATGAGGTTCCCTTGTTAAAACCCATAAAACCGGTAATCACTTGGGCCCACATTACGTACACTTCCTGTCTTATTAAACTGATTTTCTGATCACATATGTGACTGGATACCCTCCTTGTTGTTTTAAATTCTGCTCTGGCTATAGTCGCCATTATTTCTTCGTCTAATTCATCATTCAGTTTAAAATTTAATATTAAATTTTAATGTCTGTCGAATATATGCACCCTATTCAATCTCTTCTCTTCCACTGTGAACTAACTTCTGAATTATGGTTGATTATTAAATTTCGGGTATTCCGTTGATGCCCTCAAGGTTTTTAGTTTTTCCCACAACAGTCCCATTAAATTAAACTTACTCTTTACAAGGCTTCACAGGATAGCTTTCTATAAGAAAAAAAAAACATTTATTAGGTTTTTTAACCTTTTGCAAAAGAGCAAAAAACAGCTTTTTTTTTTCCTTTTTATCTCCTCGTAGATCCCCTCCAGGAATCTTCTAAATATAATCCACATTCCTAGATGTCTCCATTTGACTAGTATGAAGGCCTAATGAGGTTACCTCTACACTAACCCAGCGTCTCAGTAAGCTTTTTTTTTTTTTTTTCACATGGTATCCCACCAAAGCAAATCTTTGACATTATCCTAATCTCGTCAGTGGCCGTTTTACCTCTCGCCTTTTTAGTTTTCTGTAAAAGAAAACTATTGTGCCGGTTTTGTCTGTCCGTCCGCACTTTATTCTGTCCGCCCTCAGATCTTAAAAACTGCTGAGGCTAGAGGGATGCAAATTGGTGTGTTGATCATCCACCCTCCAGTCATCAAACATACCAAAGTGCAGCCCTCTGTCCTTAGTAGTTTTTATTGTATTTAAGGTTAAGGTTAGCCATGATCGTGCTTCTGGCAACGATATAGGATAGGCCACCACCGGGCCATGGTTCAAGTTTCATGGGCCGTGGCTAATACAGCACTATACCGAGACCACCGAAAGATAGATCCATTTCCGATGGCCTTGATTATACACTGTAGCGGCTATACAGAAAACTCGACTGCGCCGAAGAAACTTCGCCGCATTTCTTACTTGTCTTATTTCTAGTGTCAATCGTTCATTTATTACTCCATTCTCAAAAAGCCTCCTCTGGATGCTCCTTCAAATTACCATTATTCAATCGAGCAATGACCTCATCCCGGTTGGGTTTCTTTGCTGAATGTGGCTGAACTCCTGAGACCCTTGCAAGAGAACTAGTAGGCAGTTTTACGTATCTTCCAGCTCTTCCAGTATCACATCCGGTATCTGAGTCTCCGCTCTCGCTACTGGCTCTTGCCTCCTTGTCATTTGCTCTTTAATGGCGCTTGATTTTGAATATCAAGAAGGCTGTAAACCACTTACAAGATGTCTTTCACGAAAACATCCTTTAATGCCGCGTCGCCGTCGCAGTTTGCCTAAGGTTTGATAGTGTCGCGTCAAAAATTATCATGCCGTTCCTGTATACATTTTAAGAGCGTTTTGTTGTGAATGTTGGATCTCACATTAAAAATATGTACCCTTGGCCACATCCCCGGCTGATGCAGCTCGACTGCTGCTCTGACTTTCGACATTCTCTAACCTTTTGATAAAGCCTAATTAGCATTAAAATTGCACCATTAACCCCCATCCAGTCTTAATCACAAGTCCATTCGCAGTTTTTACTCTGAGGTATTTGCATTATTCTTTGCTAATGCCACTGTGCAAACTGGTGCAATGTAAGCTAAGCTCTCATTACGGAGAGCCATGCGAAACGTTACTTTTTATTTGCCTGTTTTATATGATGTACATTTAAAACCATAAATTGATATGCAAGCGCATTCGATGGTATTCAGTCTTTAAGGCAAGAGGTTTTTAAAAGTTTCAACGAACAACGATGTAGCGAGAGAGAGAGAGAGAGAGAGAGAGAGAGAGAGAGAGAGAGAGAGAGAGAGAGAGAGAGAGAGAATGTCTAAAACTCATAGTAAATCAAGAAAATTGCAACAATAATAAAGAATAATATATTAAAATGGACACCCCACGAGAGAGAGAGAGAGAGAGAGAGAGAGAGAGATCTGTGAACCAGGGGTAACAGATCTTTTGTTTGAGCAATCCACCAATCAGAGACTAAGTTTGGATTAGTTCATCTTCCACTCACAAGTCGTTATAAAACTGAGTATTAATACATTTCTGTTATAAACGTCTCAGGCTCCAGAGGTCCACACGAAGCCTCAAGCATTATATACCTCACTTACAGACTGCCTTCGGGCAGGGCCTCATACCGGCATAAGGCATCATAAGTCTAGTTTAATTCAAACTAACCAGACGAATTTTGCCTTACAGGATACTAGGACGCTACTTGGAGCAAGAACTCTTGCTGCCAGAGAGCCAGATTAATCTGACAATGAACTGTTATCGTTTACTTTAACATCTGTTGTTTTGGGCCCACGCTGGTACGAGGCCAGCTTAATGAGATGACCTCAGGAAAACAACGAACTCTGCTCATTTTACTCAGTGAGGATAAAGATAAGGGGAAATCAGTTAGTGTCTGAGTTAGATTACGTTAAGTTAGGTTAGTTTGAACTGCTGGAGTTTGAAATCGACAGCACCTATAGTGAGGAAGCAAATTCTTCAGAAAAAACATTCAGTCATTTCACGGCAAATTTCGATTTTTATTGCAATACTTTGATCAGGTATAATCATCAGTAAATAACATTTTCTTGGAAAATGACATAGGCACACCGATTCCTCCCTTGGAGTTGGGTAGGTCCAGAAGGCGGTATATAATTCCAGTTTTTAGAAAATACATTGGAAAGAGGTTGCTAACCACATGCCTTTCTCCACACTGTGAGTTACCGTAGTTGATTAATCTCCAGTTACACAGTAATTCATTGCTTGGTCACAAGAGACACAGTTGGATTTAACGAACCGTGGCTAAAATACTCCACCTTGGCGAGGAATCAAACTCTGGACTTCTCTTTTGTGAGGTATCTTAACCCATATGACCACAAGGTCTAAGAATCTTTCTCCCAAAACAATACACTTCCAGACATATACTTTTGTGAATACCAATTGGTATACATGCACGCAAACGCACGCACAACTATCCATACACACACAAGCGCGAACACACAACAACGCGCACAATCACACAGATAAAAACAACCCTGGCGTGCTTCTAGGTAACCCTAACAGACCCGAAGTGTTTTGTGGCACCCGGCGGCCTTATCTAGCCCGGTCCCTTTGGTGCGCCGGAGATCAGACGAAGCCGAATCCTAAATATTTGCTAATAGATCGTGGCTTGTCGCGAGGGGACCCACAAATGACCTGTCGCGAAGGCTGGGGACGGTGTTCCATGTAAATTTTATATCTCCTTCGATCCAGCCGGGGCAGTTGTAAAATCATGCGAAGCTGGGCAGTAAATAGCTCGCAATGGCTCGCTGATTTCCGAGGCTAGATAGCGTTCGGTCACGAATAAAAAAAAAAAATAAAAAAAAAGTTAAAAAAAGAGAGATAGACGAAAAACAACAGATAAATCGGGGGAGCTAAGGGCAAGAAGGACTAAACATCATTAGCGAAAGTTTAAAAACAACAGTGATAGCTGAAGAAGAAATTGAATAAGACGGCTAGATAGCGTTCGGGTCACGAATAAAAAAAAAGAAAAAGAAAATGAGTTAAAAAAGAGAGAGAGAGAGAGAGACGAAAAATAACAGAGAAATCGGGGTAGCTAAGGGCAAACAGGACTAAATATCATTAGCGAAAGTTGAAAAACAACAGTGACAGCTGAATAAGAAATTGAATAAGAAGGCAACTAGAAAGATATGGTGGGCGTGGATGAGATAAACAGAATAATGGCGAATACATAATGTATTTTTAGATAATCTGTTCTTGATTTATGAACTGATTTAATTTCATGAAATTTATGCTGTCAAGCCAAGCACTGGGGCACTTTCGGCCATTGAAGCTCAAGACTGTGGGAAAGAGGGAGTTTGAGGGGTTGGACAGCAAGGCAAAGAGATCAAGAAAATAAGGGAGATAAAGTTAAAGGATCTCAAGAAGGAACAAGGGAGAACTGGGAGAAAACCCCAATTACACTAAGAAATAACAGTTAGAGAAGCTGAATGGCAAAACTGAAGAATGGAAGCGAGAATGGAGGTCAAATAGAAGGCTTAAAAAAAAGTGGCTACAGTGCACCGCATGAGATACACTGAAGGCACTACCCTCCTACGGAAGATGATTTATTCTTGGTAAAAAGACAAAAGCGACGACAAGAAACGAAAGAAATGAATGAATAAACAAAATGAATAATAAAAATGATGATATAAAACAAAAATAATCATATCAACATCTTGAGGTAACACCAGGATTATTATACAGTAAAACTGACGACTGATATATTGTGAGTTACCTGGCGTCACACCAACGAAGGTCACTAAGGCCGAGAAACCACTTCAGAGCACATTTCAAGAAGAAAATAAATTAAGCAGGAAGAAGATAAGAGGAAAACGGATAAACATACACTGACGATAAAAAAAAAAAAAGAAACAAGAAAACTCTATAACGAAAACGACAGTTTTACGATCCGCCAGTAACTGTCTGTATATTTTAACGCCATATTTAAGGAGCCATCTCTGTCGCGAGTGCTGCCCTCTGTCAGGCGCGGGGAGAGTTAACAGCCTCCTCATCAGAGAAGATCTCTCATTATGTCACCGCAAATTACCCGGGATATGTCAGGCTCCTTTTGATGAGGTTAATATAAACGAAGTGAGTGGGGGGAGTCTTTTCTTTTTTTTTTTCTTTGTAAGATGTTCACTCAGTGTCTCTCTCACCTGTTGCATTTTCTCTCTCTCTCTCTCTCTCTCTCTCTCTCTCTCTCTCTCTCTCTCTCTCTCTCTCTCTCTCTCTGTATGTGAATAACTAATACAAAATTGTGAATAAAGATTTGAATTTGAATAGAACTCTCTCTCTCTCTATGTGAATAACCAATGTAAATTTAAAATAAAGTTCTGAATTTGAATTTGAATTGAACTTTCTCTCTCTCTCTCTCTCTCTCTCTCTCTCTCTCTCCCTCTGAATAACCAGTGTTAATAGGAAATAAAGATTTGAATTTTAATTGAACTCTCTCTCTCTCTCTCTCTCTCTCTCTCTCTCTCTCTCTCTCTCTCTCTTATGCTGTAGGTTTATCTAACTTTATATTCATCATAAGCAGAGCAAGTGTTCATATTTCTTTTAAAAGACCTGACATTTACCCACACTTCCGTATATCTGCACATAATCTTATCTTCTGTGCAACTACGCTTTAAATAATCTCCCTTTTATTGCTTTTATTCATTATGCCTCTCATTACCTTATTCCACATCTTACTGTTTCCATTCTCTCTTCCTGCCATCCTATATTCACAAATACATAAAAGCAATAAAAGGGAGATTATTTAAAGCGTAGTCGCATAAAAGATAAGATTATGTCCAGATATACGGAGGTGTGGTAAATGTCAGTCTTAAAAGAAATATGACACACTCTACTCATGATGAATATAAAGATGGATAAACCTACAGCATAAAGAGAGAGAAGAGAGAGAGAGAGAGAGAAGAGAGAGACAAGTTCATTTAAAATTCAAATCTTTATTTCCTATTAACACTGGTTATTCAGAGAGAGAGAGAGAGAGAGAGAGAGAGAGAGAGAGAGAGAGAGAGAGAGAGAGAGAGAGAGAGAGGGAAGTTCAATTCAAATTCAAAACTTTATTTCCAATTTACATTGGTTATTCACATAGAGAGAGAGAGAGAGAGAGAGAGAGAGAGAGAGAGAGAGAGAGAGAGAGAGAGAGAGAGAAGTTCAATTCAAATTCAAATTCAGAACTTTATTTCCAATTTACATTGGTTATTCACATAGAGAGAGAGAGAGAGAGAGAGAGAGAGAGAGAGAGTTTAGTTAAAATTAAAATTTAAATCTTTATCTCAAATTTATATCTGTTGTTGAATTTTGCATATTCCTGATGTAGACTATTCTTTCAAATTCCGTACCTTAAATCTTTGTCCGCATGAATTTGTCTTCGACCTTTATCAGCTGTTTGAGAGCAAGAGCCCGTGCATTAAAATTTTTTGCTTTTGAACTTCTTGATATTGATGACATTATGTGTCTGCTGAAGATGTCTTCAACATTCCTGCAACCACAAGAAACTCTGAATAACAGGAATCTCTCATATAAATTAAAAAGAGGAAGAATCTTTACTTTACTTCTACATCATTGCAATCAACTTGAAGAAGCAATATGACAGACCATACAGATGTCAAACGAGCGAAGAGATTTATTCTACTCGCCTAAAAAAGAAATTGCAACAGACACTTCATGAAACCAGGGGGAAACATCCCCTAAACATACAAACGTCACATCTCCGCCATCAGCAAGCCCCGAAAGGAAATTAGTCATCGGAAGGTTGAAAGCAAAGCAAACAAACGAGGAGAGATGAATAATTCTCGGTCGATGAAAGACAAACATTTGGTGCCTAATTATAGCCTTCGCTGGTTCGCGGAGACCCACGGGGCGGCGACGGCTAAATATAGAAGACATAAATAGACGATATTTACGAGTTCATCACCGCTTTCCCCTTAAAGGAATTATGACGACTGTAAACATGCAATGGGATGAGTGATGGCCGCGTTTGAGACTGGTGGTGCTGACGGCTCGGATAGGCCAAAGGCTGGGGCCTCACGCTTGAAGTTCTCCGACGGTATAAGAGTTTCTGACGGGTTCTTTGTAAGTGCTCGCCCATTTTTACGTGAATCTACTTTACGTACGTGCATGGACTGTATATTGCAGATCATGATACACGCGTACATGCATAGTATATAATTATACGTACAATGAACGTGGTTCTATACTGTACATCATGATACACACATGCATAGTACATAATTATGCGTACAATGAACTTGCTTCCATACTGTACATCATGATACCCACATACATAGCATACAATTATACGTACAATGAACGTGGTTCTATGCTGTACATCATGATACACACATACATAGTATACAATTATACGTACAATGAACGTGGTTCTATACTGCACATAATGATACACACATACATAATGTATAATTATACGTACAATGAACGTGGTTCTATACTGTACATGACGATTCACACATGCATAATATGTAACTAAACGTACAATGAACGTGCTTCCATGCTGTGCTTCATGATACACACATACATAGTGTGTAATTATACGTACAATGAACGTGCTTCCATAACGTACTTCATGATACACACATACATACATAGTATATAATTATACGTACAATGAGCGTGGTTGTACAAGTACGGTTGCGTGAGCTGGGTAAGAGAGTTGGTACACTTGCGTGCACGGAAGGTTGGGTGTTTGCGTGCATGGAAGAGTGGGTATTGACGTGAATGGAAGGATGGGCATTTACATAGACGGAACGGTGGGTACTTACGCAGATGGAACAGTATATGCAAGGGGGTCCTTTAAATATACTGAGTATATTTTAAGGACCTTGAGTACATATATTCTATTCATTGCACGTATCAGGCGAAGTACGTGGCACGTGATTATATATATATATATATATATATATATATATATATATATATATATATATATATATATATATATATATATTACACATACATATACACACACATATATATGTGTGTGTGTGTGTATGTGCGCGCGCGCGCTCGAATGAGTGCTCCTCGTTTTACCCTTGCAAAGGAAATGAGGCATAACATCCTTTGTGATAATGATCTCGAAGACTTGCTATATTTTATGTAGCTCATTAGAGCGATGCCCAAAACATTAAACGAAAATTAAGTTTTCGAAAAATGTGGCGAATTCCTCGGGACTGAGAGACGTCAAAGTCTATTGCAGATAAGTAAGTTATTTCTGTCCAGGCGAGTTATGATCTTTAAATTATTTACGTCTTTCAACATATTTCATCCTGAGATTGGTAATTTAGCAAGAGAATTTGTATAGGTCGGCATAAAACTGATGAATGTCCCTGGAAGTAATTCATTGGCCCTCTCTCTCTCTCTCTCTCTCTCTCTCTCTCTCTCTCTCTCTCTCTCTCTCTCTCTCTCTCTCTCTCTTTTTTATCCAAAGGCATCAGCAATCTTGTGCATGCTTGTGTGGGATGCTTCTTCCTTCTCTCTCTCTCTCTCTCTCTCTCTCTCTCTCTCTCTCTCTCTCTCTCTCTCTCTCTCTCTCTCTCTTCCTATGCAATATACAGCTTTAAAACAAGATACTTTGTCACTTACACCTTAGTAATAAACGCATTCTTTTGAACGAATAAGCTTATTTATATCTTGTTGACATTTCTTTCATGTGTAATATGCAACCATACTTTCTATGATACAAATTATCCTCCAGAAATAAAAATCACAGATAACTAATATTGTTGCCCTTAGATGAAAGCAGAGCAAACTGTCAATCTGACACAACACACTCATTTGCAATAAATTAATAAATTATCATTAGTAAAGTCAAAAGAGATGTATCAGGGGAGCGAAGACTGAATTCAAAGGAAATTATACATCTGCCCTAAACATTAAATTTTTCCTTATCGCGACTGTTCTTTTTGCCACTTTAAAACAGTGGTTCTTAACCAGGGGTGCTCCCACCCCTGGGGGTGTGCGAAGCCGGTTCCCAAGGGGCGCAAGGATGCCTATGAATAATTATAGCAAAATATATTTTCATATACGCATGTTATTTTTTCTGCAAAAAAATATAAATAAAATGAAATAAAATAAAATTGTAAGCTTTGCGAATGAAGATTAAAAAAAATGTGGTTTTGTTTTTAGTACACATCATATCAACTTTGTATTTCAGTTTTTTTTTTTTTACTTCAGCAATTCAAGAGGCGCGAGAACTGACCGATGATTTGAAAAGGGGAGCATAGACTGAAAAAGGTTAAGAACCACTGCTTTAAAAGAACGATCTGAGCATTTGAAAAACAAAATTTAATCTCCTTTCCACAGATGTGCTGGGAGTGGACTCTGTGATACCTAATGTGACCTGGTTCAAAGCTGTCGACATGTTCCTAAACCCTATTATTTTATGGCTCAGTAATTACGGCCAAATTCCCCACTCTTCATTCACACCTGCCGGAACCTAATTCATAAGAGATATGGTTTTGCATATGCTAGATTTATGCACCCACGTTTAACATTTTTTTTTTACAGTGATGAGTGGGACATAATTCTTATTTTTCGAGAACTGAGATACTTCCAAAACTATACTGTTAGCTATGTTAAATCGGTTCAGTCCCTTTTAGAGTGTCCGTGATGGAGTTTAAGAAGAATATATTAAATATTCTTCTGAGAACGCAGGCATGTATAAGTATGTCACTGGGTATGTGAAATCTTCAAAAACTGATTTTACCATCTGAGTCAAATTATATGTAAGCAAAAGGATTATTGGGACAAAAATACCTTATTCAGTTGAGAATATTAACGAAAAATTTGATCGTAATTAATTACCCGTGAAGCTGAATGCGCGAATCCTGTGACCGACTACGTAATGTTTGTGATACTGCTATAACAATCTGAACTAAAATGTCTTAGTTATCCAGAAGAGGGGACAAAAAATGCTAGTCCCGTAAGTGACGTGGGATAGGACGTGGATGTGGTGGGCCTTGCTATCTCATTCCATGTGTAAATAACATGCGCAGAAATGAAAAGCGTCACTTCATTGAAAAAGAGGCAGGTATCATAACAATTCTTTTATTGACATTATATTATTATATATCCGTAAACCCGAACGAGGTTTAATCGACTGTCTGGTTATTCAGATTCATTAATTATTTGAAATATATTTAAAAACTGTACATTGATCGCAGATAGATAGATAGATAGATAGATAGATAGATAGATAGATAGATAGATAAGATAGAGAGAGAGAGAGAGAGAGACATACCACACAATTATGTAGGAGATTGCTTACAGTCTCAAAACGTGATAACCCTAGATAAGCCCTAGATAGAGAGAGAGAGAGAGAGAGAGAGAGAGAGAGAGAGAGGCATCCCATACAAACATGTAGAGATTGCTTCCAGTCTCATAGCGTGATACTCCTTTGATAAGAAGAGAGAGAGAGAGAGAGAGAGAGAGAGAGAGAGAGAGATTTATATATAAACAAGTAGGAGATTGCACTCTGTCCCATACCGTGATACTCTTAGATATGGAGAGAGAGAGAGAGAGAGAGAGAGAGAGAGAGAGAGAGAGAGAAGCATCCCATACAAAAATGCACAAGATTGCTGAAGCCCCTGGATAAGAGAGAGAGAGAGAGAGAGAGAGAGAGAGAGAGAGAGAGAGAGGAAAGGAAGCATCCCATACAAACATGCACAAGATTACTGATGCCCCTGGATAAAGAGAGAGAGAGAGAGAGAGAGAGAGAGAGAGAGAGAGAGAGAGAGAGAAAGGAAGCGTCCCATACAAACATGCACAAGATTGCTGATGTCCCTGGATAAACGAGAGAGAGAGAGAGAGAGAGAGAGACCCCCTACGCAAAGGGATCACCTGTTCTGACAAATGAGGAGGAATGTCGCCCGTCAAGATTTGGTGATGGGTCTCGAGACGGAGGTCCCCGTTTTATGGGTCAGGGAATTAATCTAAATCACAAGTCGTTAAGCCAAAGGGAAGTTTAGCAACACACACACTTACGCCCCTTCCTGCACCCCCCTTGCCCGCCCCACTCCCCCCCTTCCCGTAGACACTGATGGCGGTCATTAAGTCGAGAAACGAGTGACATCACCCTTAATTCTGGCCTTTATGCGATTGTTTGTATGGGTGATGCTGGATGTACGCATGTTTGTGTGTGTATTTGTGCTTTTTTGTTTATAATTCCTTATTTCGATTTGGCTCCGGAATAAATGGTGAGGTGAGTCACTGCCAATTCCATACTTTAACAGCTTGATCTTGGAAAAATGATATGGATAAAAGGGAAAAGAAAAAAAAAATACGCCGAAGTTTCTTCGGCGCAATCGAGTTTCTGGACATCGTATAATCAAGGCCACCGAAAATAGATCTACCTTTCGGTGGTCTCGGTGTATTGCTGTATGAGCCGCGGCACATGAAACTTTAACCACGGCCCGGTTATGGCTAAATTTAACCTTAAATAAAATAAAGACTGCTGAGGCTAGAGGGCTGCAATTTGGTATGTTAGATGATTGGAGGGTGGATGAACAACATACCAATTTGCAGCCCTCTAGCCTCAGTAGTTTTTAAGATCTGAGGTGGACAGAAAAAGTGAGGACGGACAGACGAAGCCGGCACAATAGTTTTCTTTTCAAAAAACTAGAAGCGTTGTTGGGTTTATTATAACGTTTAGGTTTATTGCATAGGCGCTTATATATAAAATTCTGTTTATATTATATATATATATATATATATATATATATATATATATATATATATATATATATATATATATATATATATATATATATATATATATATATATATATATATATATATAATATATAAATATATATATATATATATAATATATATATATATATATATATATATATATATATATATATATAAATTTAAATATATATATATATATATATATATATATATATATATATATATATATATATATATATATATATATTATATATATAGTTTTGTTGCAATATAGTGTTTTGCATAATAAGTAAGGAATAATGATGGTTGTTTATTGGCTTTTGCTTGTCCACCTGGACGCATCAGAGGAGAGAGAGAGAAGAGAGAGAGAGAGAGAGAGAGAGAGAGAGAGAGAGAGAGAGAGAGTAGCGATTAGTTCTCTCAAAGTCATAAGTAAAGCCATATCGAAAAGGGAACGAATCAATTTTTATTTTGATAAGTATTTTTCCGAATCCTAGGAATCAAATATATTCAAGACAATAAGAAAGGTTAAATTTATGCCAAGATATGAACAATGGAATTATTTACACAGTACAACAAAGAAACCAAATTTGTGCCTCTAACCTCGAAGAGGTCAACCACCCAACTTTCAAGAAATGGTCTGTAAAACCTTGTTTAGGTAGCTGTGTTGACCTCCCCTTCCCCCTCCTCCTTCAAACGAATCTCCCACCCCAACCCCTATCCCTCCCCACCCCCAAACCAAACCCCACCCACCCTGTCCATCTTATCCACAGCTCCCCTTCCCACCCCTCTCCCAGAAAAAAAACAATCCCCAGGAACCGGCACCCCAAAAAAAAAAAAACCACCATCATTTGCTTCTAATACGTATTTTAATGTACACATTATTTACATATATAAGACCTAAGTGGCCTCTTAAACTTCCATTACAAGACCCCATGATGGGGTTTATCAGCCATCGCCGGGAGTTTTATTGTGGAGCGAACAGCTGACCATTGTGAGGCGCGCGAGAGAACCGCGCCCGCGAAGCCGCCCCATCATAAAAAAGCGCGATGGACTCGGGCGCCTCCTCCTCCTGACAGCTGACGAAGGCGCAGACGAAGGGACGCTGGGTGTAACGAGAGCGAGAAGGAAGTCGGTGATGATAATGCATTATAAACGCTCGTTAACTTAACGATTTCGGTGGGCTCAAGCACATGCATTCCAATGCATGTGCGTTTGCATAAAGCATGCGCAGTTTATGATAAAATAAAGAAAGAAAGAAAACAAAGAAATTTTCCTGAGAGAGAGAGAGAGAGAGAGTTAGTGAGTTTTGTGCGCATCCAATGTACCTTCATATATAACATCCTGCCATAATAGAAGATGCACAAGGCGGGTTAAAATAACTGAATATACTATAATTTTTAAATACGAACTAGGGCCACATTAACATTAACATGGTGGCCCATTACAAAAAAATATGCATCTGTAAAGAACAGTGACCAGGAGAATGCAAGTATTTGCGCGCGTGTGCGTGCGCGCGCAGGTATAAGATAATTTCCAGGTGAAGCAAGTGGGATTTTGAGCGTATGTCGACAGTTGATAAGGGAGCCTGAACACATGTTTGGTGCATAAATGGATCTACAGTATACATCTGCAAAACATGGGGCCATTATTCTGAACTGTCTTGGTAATGCTGCGTCTTGTGATTCTTAACTATGTAAAACTTCTACCAAGCGGCATATTTATGTATCATTGTTCAAAAATATCGCTTTACTCCTCGTAGCAATAGGGAAGTTGTTAACTAAGAAGATTTTATATCAGACATGATTAGGACCCTCAACTTATTCCATTCGAAGCATCCTATGTTCTTAAAACAATGATGAGTCTTAAGTCTGAAACTAAAAGTTTAGGCAGCGGAACACGATGGTAGAAGACGAAATATGTCATAAGCAATATAAGTGCTCGTAACCTGAAAGGGATGATTTTTTTTAAAGCTTTTTTTAATTTATTTGTTCAGTAGATGAAACGTATTCATATGGAACAAGCCCACAGGGCCACTGACTTGAAACTCAAGCTTCCAGGCAGACCCCACATCGCGGCAGTAACTGATCATGATACGGAGCCCTGGGGGAGGTGCGATCTCGTGACATCTGACTGGCATGCCAAGACACTAACCACTGTACCAGCTACCAGTATAAATGCGACTTAGAAGCTAATTTAGTCATACAAGCAATGTACTATTGATGTTTATTTGTCTTTAATTTGCGCGTAAAAAATCGTAGGCTATTCATGTGAATGTCAATGGCTGTATTCCCTTAATTTTCAAAATAGATAGCCTAAGTGACTTCTCTGAATCAACTACAGCCTACAGTTTTGTCTTAGACAAAACCTCCTTCAGGTGGGTTAGATAAGGAAATCCCTATTCAAATACTGTCTGCTAATGTGAACTCGATGCTTGTTGAGATCATTTGAGCCCAGTATATTTCAAGTTCTGCCTAAGTCAGCCTTGATAAAGATTTGAGGTCAGAATTGCTTTAATTTATCGAAAAAAGTATTTTTTTCTTAGCTTCCTATCTAATCAATATTTCTAAGCTTTAAACGTAAAGTGTTGCAGGATATGCAGTTATTATTTATACCTCTGAGGTAAAACGACCTTCATTGGGTTATTGTTCTTTTGTTCTCTTTAGTTTCTATATATGACATGATTTTTTGCCTTTTATAGATAGTTACATTTTATGAATTTGTCTCGTCTATCAGTTATTCAATCGCTCCAGTGAGGAATGAGGTAACCTCCAGTCAGGTCGCTATTCTTAAGATTGGGTGTTTTAAAAGGAGTCAAGACAGCTTTTGAGATCTGTTTAGGACAGTAATCTCACAGGAGTTTCTTTTGAATTTGATGCCAAATCTGGATTTTTCAAAATGCTGCATGCAGTGACTTAGAATTTTGAGAGAGAGAGAGAGAGAGAGAGAGAGAGAGAGAGAGAGAGAGAGAGAGAGAGAGAGAGAGAGAGAGTAGCTAAAGCATTTAGACAAGCACGGGAAGAAAACTAGTTGAAAGACACAGAAGAGAAAATAATTATGACAAAGAGAGACAGAGAGAGAAGGAGAGAAAGATATTTCCTCAAGAATTAAAGTAGACAGACAGAGAAAGAAAAAGTAGCCAAAGAAGTATAGAGAGAGAGAGAGAGAGAGAGAGAGAGAGAGAGAGAGAGAGAGAGAGAGAGAGAGAGACTGACGACAAATTGGCAGAGGCCAGAAAACAATTATGACAAAGAGTAGGGAGAGAGGAAGAGAAAAAGAGAATTCCTCAAGAATTAAAGTAGAGAGAGAAAGAGACAGTAGCCAAAGAATTAAGCGAGAGAGAGAGAGAGAGAGAGAGTTCATTAAGAATTATTGTAGACAGGCAGAGAAAGAGCAACCAAAGAAGTAAGAGAGAGAGAGAGAGAGAGAGAGAGAGAGAGAGAGAGAAGGGAGGGTGCAGAGAACAGATGGGTAGGTATCCAAACCGACAAAGGAAGCCACCACCCAACAAAGGACGCAGAAGACGCAACCAGCACAAAGTCCTTTTCGAGACGCATCCCGCAGTGTCACGACGCTAAATGGTCGATGTCAACGAGCTTCTATGGCCTTTAAAAGGTTCACCAATTGGGGAATGGGGAGGGAGGAGTGGGGTGGGCGGGTGGAGCTGTTGCAAAAGAAGGAGGGGGCAGGAGGGGGAATTGGGGGGGGTTCCCGTGCGGCAGCGGCCTTGACACGCACTAAATATGTCCCAATTCCAGATACGTCACTGATACGCTTTTTGAGCGCTCGGCTTTTGTTTTATTTTTTTTTTCCTCGCCCCCCTTCGTTGCAACAAGCTGTGTTGCCTTGGGATTTGGGTGGCTGAAAGGGGCCGAGAGAGAGAGAGAGAGAGAGAGAGAGAGAGAGAGAGAGAGAGAGAGAGAGAGAGAGAGAGCACTATATTGATAGTAATCTGCTGAGACATGAGTGTCAAATGAGTTTTTTGGCAGAGAGAGAGAGAGAGAGAGAGAGAGAGAGAGAGAGAGAGAGAGAGAGAGAGAGAGAGAGAGAGAGCACTGTATAACAGCATTCTGTTAGATAGACCGTGGAAAATGAGCTGGTCTATTTGTCGCTAGGGACCTATAGTGGAGACAAAAAAATTTCCAGTCAATTAGTCTGCTATTTTTGTTCTTTGGATTCTTTTTAATGAATGTTAGTTGAAGACATGGATGTCTAAGATAATATACAGATAATAACTATTGTATGATAATCGAATTTTCACATGAAAATACTCAATTTAGAGGATGGCAAATTGTATAATAATAATAATAATAATAATAATAATAATAATAATAATAATAATAATAATAATAATAATAATAAGTATCAAGACCTGAAATTCGAAATAAGAAGGATAAGGAATATGCCAGTGGAAACTGTACTCATAATCATAGGAACACTAGGCACGATCCCAAGATCTCTGAAAAGGAATCTGGAAAAACTAGATGCCGAAGTAGCTCCAGGACCCATGCAGAAAAGTGTGCTACTAGAAACAGCGCACATAGTGAGAAAAGTGACGGACTCCTAAGGAGGCAGGATGCAACCCGGAACCCCACACTATTATTATTATTATTATTAAAGTAGTTTAACCAGACCACTGAGCTGACTTTCAGCTCTCATAGGGCTGGCCACCCCACACTATAAAAACCACCCAGTCGAATAGGATAACTGTGATAGACAAAATAAATAAATAAATAAATAATAATAATAATGATTAAGAAAATACAGGTAAGTTGAGTACAAGTAAAATGGTATTAAGGGCCGATGGAAGAAGAGGGAGACATTTTTAAGTACAAGCAAGAAATGAGTTCAGAAAATTCCCGTACCTTGAAATTGTTGAAGTCAGAAAAAGAAGAACTCAAACAAAGTGCCGCCAAAATAAATAATAACTGCGGTTCTGATAACTGACTTTAATGGATACTGAATTATGGACGATGTAACTCTTAAATACAAAATAACAGTTCTGCTCACAAAATGCCTGTCAGTAATAGCCCATGAAAGTTTTGAGTTTTCGACTTATGAGTACTTGATGACCTAACCAATTAATGAAAATATATTAACG